>NC_088387.1:94265909-94568939 GCF_037993035.2 Macaca fascicularis
TGTTGAATGTCTGTGGCTTTTCTAGGCACATGGTGCAAGCTGTCAGTGGATCTACCATTCTGGGGTCTGGGGATGATAGCCCTCTTCTCACAGCTCCACTAGGCAGTGCCCCAGTAGGAACTCTGTGTGGGGGCTCTAACCCCACATTTCCCTTCTGTACTGCCCTAGCAGAGGTTCTCTATGAGGGCCCCACCCCTGCAGCAAACTTCTGCCTGGGCATCCAGGCATTTCCATACAACTTCTGAAATCTAGGAGGAGGTTCCCAAACCCCAATTCTTCACTTCTGTGCACTCACAGGCTCAACACCACATGGAGGAGGAAAAGAGAGAGCTTGTACAGGGAAATTCCTCCTTAAGGAACCATTAGATCTAATGAGACTTAGTCACTATCACGAGAACAGCATGGGCAAGACCTACCCCCATGATTCAATTACCTCCCACAAGTCCTTCCCACAACATGTGGGAATTCAAGATGAGATCTGGGGTGGGGACACAACCAAATCATATCATCTCCCAGTGAAGTATATGTACTCAAATTTTTGTCTCAGGGTCTTCTGTTTCAGGAACCAAACAAAGGCAGGAAGCTTGGCTGTTCAATGAGGAAATATATATTTCTCCTGGAGAAAAGAAATCTTTGATATCTATTCATGGCCCTATGTGATTTTCTAAAATCATATCTCTGACACTTCTGCCTGTTAAATGACAACCCCCAAGAAGATAGCACTCAGTCTGGCCCACTAAAGATCAATGCCATAAGACAAGGCTTTGGTATTTCTATTTCTATCCCACCACTAGTAAAGGAAGGCAGCAGGTTTGTGCCCAAAAGGCAAATAAAGGAACAAAACAAACAAAGCTACTTAATATAGAGGAGAATGGTTCAAGCTATTAAAGCTGCCTGCTGTACCAAATTAATCAAACAAAAAGCATAGCCTGAGCCCTGGGAGAGTCTGGTTTGGCAACTCACTACAGCCAGCCAGACATTTTTGCAGAGTACAGCAATTTCTTACAAGAATTATAGCTGATGAGGGGTGAGGGGACAAAGACTGAAAAGACTGGCCTGAGGCCCAGAGTTTAAAAAGTACAAGATGAGCCTGAAACATCTGGTCATGCCAGAAAGCAAGAAACTATCAAAGGTTTTGGGGGTCATATCAACAAGACTTGAAGAGCCATCATGCAGAGGCTCCTGGTCAAAGATGGATGAATTTAAGCATCAGTAACAATAACTGTAATGAATTAAAATACAACAAATTATTTTAAACCCATGAGTTAATGATATATTAACAAATCAAGTTGTCTTCAGAAGATGTGAAAGATCTACGTATCATTTTGAAAACTGGAAAATAAAGAAAAAAGAATTTATCCTATCCTTCCTAAAGAAACCTGTACTCAGGATTACAAAATAGTTGATCAGGAAAAACTCTCGACACAAGTATTCCAACTAATAAATGAAGAAGAAATGACAGAATATCACCATTTTGCAACACTTAACAAATTAATGGATCTAAGCAAAGATCACTGAAGGCTGCCATATTATATGCGTCCAATGAAAGAATATGTTACCTGTGAGATATTCTTGCCAGAAACCAAAACCAAAACAAACAAAAAAAAAAACCTGTACCTGAGTAAGCTTCTAGATCAAACTACCACATCAAATGACACCACAGAAATGAAATCATTAAAATCAAACTGTGGAAAACTAGAGAACAAATGGCCCAGCTTCTTTACAAATAAATATAAAACAAAGAAGAAAAAGAAGAGAGAAAAAAATGGCCGGGCGCAGTGGCTCAAGCCTGTAATCCCAGCACTTTGGGAGGCCGAGATGGGCGGATCACGAGGTCAGGAGATCGAGACCATCCTGGCTAACACGGTGAAACCCCATCTCTACTAAAGAAATACAAAAAACTAGCCGGGCGTGGTGGTGGGCGCCTGTAGTCCCAGCTCCTCGGGAGGCTGAGGCATGAGAATGCCGTAAACCCGGGAGGCAGAGCCTGCAGTGAGCTGGGATCCAGCCACTGCACTCCAGCCTGGGCGACAGAGCGAGATTTCGTTTCAAAAAAAAAAAAGAAGAGAGAAAAAAATAATAACAGAAGGTGAAGAAATGAGAACCAAGTGAAGAATATGAAGAAAAGAAGGAGGAGGAAAAGAAAAAAAGACAAAGAAAAAAGGGAGGAATAAGGGAACCAGATAATTGCAAATAAGGGACCTAAATGACGTATCAACCTATTGCAATGTGTACACAATCAGTATCCACACAACTGTAAAGCACACACACATTTTACATATGTATGTTTGTATATGTATGTACATATGTATACGTGTGTGTGTATATATATAGCAACCAAAAAAATTGAATAATGACTAGTAATAAAAGACTTAAGAATCAGCATTTATTTTTTAAAGTGTGCCAATGATATTAAAGTTGTTTACAAAGAGAGTCCATAGCTTATAAAGACACATACTGAATACTCATGGATGATATGATATGACACATACTGAATACTCACAGATGATATGATACGACACTTGGAATTTGCTTCAAAATTATTTGGGAAAAAACTGATGGAGGACATATGAAATAGAATTGACTATGAGTTGATAGCTGTGAAACTGTGTGATAGGTACACAGGAGTTCATTATGCCATTCTCTTTACATTTCTAAGTGCTTGAAATTTTCCATTTCAAAAATATTTTTAAGTGATTTTCTCCAAGACTCCACATATTGCCACCAAGATTTGATTTCATATGGTAAACCAATATAATTTACGTTGAAATAATTTTCATTCAGCATACTTACAGAGTTGGAAAAAAACTTATAATGAAAGCAACGAGAAAATTTATTACCAAAAACGGAACACCAGAGTGGGAAAAAAGGGCATTATTAATAATTAACCAGGACAACAGACATAGAGGGGCATATGGTTCATTGCCCTCCGTATGTTATCCAGCTCAGTTTCTGACATAGTTGAACTCACAATTATCCCTTAAAACATACCCTATCTCCAATAAAGCAGTTATACTACATCTATTTCAATTTCTCCTGTAACGAAAACCTCACTACTTCCCAAAGTAGTTCCTTACATTAGAGGACAACAACAATTATTTAAAACTCTCTGCGGAGTCAAAATCTGTTTCCTAATAACTTCTACTTGCTAACATTGGTTTTATTTTCTAGAAGAACAAAATGTGATGAGTAGAAAGAACCCAGAATTGAGAACAGAGAACTGGATCTGCTAAGAACTAATAAAATCATCTTGAACAATTTATAAAACCTAAAACCTATCTGAGCCTCCATTTCCAGCCCTTTCTATCTTTAAAAACTAGCACTCAGCTTCTTCAAGCAGTGTGTAATGTGTAATGATTTCTGTCGAACATACCCTAGTTAATGTTGTTCCTACACTGTGCTGCACAAAAGTCAATACAACACTCATGTATGGTCTGCCATATTACAGGCACAACAACCTCATTCCACACTGGAGACCCAAAGTTTCACTAATCCAGCACAAGACTGTGTTAGCTTTTTCAGTAATTGCATCACATTACTGGTTCATACTATATATCGCAGATAATTTTTTATGTAACTGCTTTCCTCCACTTATACAACTAATTTTTGAAACCTAAATAATGGATGTCTTCATCTGTTTTTTTGTGTTACTATAACAGAATACCTGAGACTGGGCAATTTATAAAAAGAAAAAGGTTTCTGTAGTGCGTAGTTCCACCAATTGGGAAGTTCAAGTTTGAGTGGTCAAGTGTGGTAGCTTCTAGTGAGGGCCTCATGCTGCATCGAAACATGGCAGAGAAATGGAAGGGAAACCAGGTACATGAGAAGGGAAAAGGACAACACATGAGAGGTAGTTTCATTTTATAACAACCCACTCTCTTGGGAACTAATCCATTCTCATGAGAACTAATCCGGTATCAAGAGAAATACACTAATCCATCTATCTTCATGATCTAATCACCTCTGAAAGGTACCATCTCTCAACAGCACCACATTGAAGACAAAGTCTCGATATGGCAAACCATATTCAAACCATAGCAACGGACTTTACTCTTATTACATCCTGCTGCTTCTAAACCAACATACTAACCTACTGGGAAAGACTGAAATTTTGTCATATGTCATAGTAGCTGTCTCTTTAAACTTGAGTCCTCCACAAGTTGAACAAGTATGTTATATCACTCAGAAAAATGTTGAATAAAACAGAGTCAAAAATACAACCCTAGAGTATTTCATCTGAGATTTTCCAATGATTGTTCCATTTACTGCAAATCTGCTTAACTACTTTTTGGTATAATAACATATGAAACATCTAGAAAGACATCAGAGAGAAATTGTTAAATTTTCTTCTGAAATGATTTGCTATGTCAGCTGATCTACCATTAAAAAAGCATAAGACTGGTTTAGTATAACTTGCTTCTATGTAAACCCATGTTGGCTACTAAAGATATAACATGTTTTAAATGCTCTCAAACAATTTATTGACTCCTTTAGGAATATATCTTTCCTTTCTTTTTCTTTCTTTTTTTTTTTCTTTTTTTTTTTTTTGAGACAGAGTCTTTGTCTGTCACCCAGGCTGGAGTGCAGTGGTGCAATCTTAGCTCACTGCAACCTCCACCTCCCAGGTTCAAGCAATTCTCCTGCCTCAGCCTCTGGAGTAGATGGGATTACAAGCATGTGCCAACACGCCCAGGTAATTTTTGTATTTTTAATAGACATGGTGTTTTGCCATGTTTGCCAGGCTGGTCTCGAACTCTGGACTTCAGGTGATCCGCCCACCTCGGCCTCCCAAAGTGCTGGGACCAGACATGAGCCACCTTGCCTGGCCCCTCCTTCTTTTCTTTAAATATTGGGACTATGATTTCCTTCGTCTATAGTCTGCTGCCATTATCCACAATTTCTTCAACCAGATGATTATTGTGGTAATTCTAGTAATTCCACTTGTCAAAAAGATCACCACAATAAAAGGAATTTTGGTATGGCTAATTAGTTCAAATAAGAATTCTGCTGAGAGCTCATTTCAGTACCATAAAACTGTCACGCAGATAAGAAAATAAAGTTGTTTTGTTCCTAGGACAAAAATATTTTTTGAATGAGCACTGTAATGTTGTCTCGTGGATAATATTCTTTTTAATGATAGTAGCTATATATGCATTTACCAAGAACACTACTAAAGCAATTGCTACAATAGGTAGTAGATTAGATGACATCAGACAGTCTTTAGCTCTAAAAACATGCAGTTCTTCAGTTCAGTTAATTATTAGGATGACATAAATTCTGAAAAACCCATGTTTCTTAAGAGGTACTGTAGCAAAATAATAGCTTGAAGAGCTAATAGTCTATTTTAATTAAATTTGCTTTTAACCGTATCAAATTTCTTTCTGATCCCTTCTGTTTCATAAAATAAAACTGGGTACTTATTTAAATCATAAGCTAAAGTTAAAATCTTTTGATAACTTCATTTCTAAATACATTTTAAGTACATTTGAAAATGAAAATCCAATTTTTTCACTCACAAATGCTCAAAGAGTTTAGCTATACCTATCACGTCCACTTTATTATCTTGACCTTTAAGTTTCCTTCTCTCATATTTCCCACATTAAAGAAAAACTACCAGGCACAGTGGCTCACACCTGTAATCCCACCACTTTGGGAGGCCAGGAGGATCCCTTGAAGCTAGGAGTTAGAGACCACCCTAGGCAATAAAGCAATGTCCTGTCTCCATAAAAAATTAAAACATTAGTCAGATGCAGTGGCACGCACGCGTAATCCCAGGAACTTGAGAGGCTGAGGCAGAAGGATTGCTTTAGCCGAGGAGTTTGAGGCTGCAGCGAGCTATGATTCAGTGCATTCCAGCCTGGGTGACAGCGAGATCTTATCTCTTAAAAAAAGAAACAAACAAACAAAAATTTCCAAATGATTTTAGAAAGTAGTTCAAAACTGTTGTTTAACTTATAAAACAAAAAGATATGATTAAGGGAGACAAGGCATGGTGGCACATGACTGTAATCTCATTATTTTGGGAGGCTGAGGCAGGATAATCATTTGAACCCAGGAGTTTGCGATCAGCCTGGACAACATAGTGAGACCCCATCTCTACAAAAAAAATTTAAAAATTAGCCAGATGCGGTGGTGCATGCCTGTAGTCCCAGCTACACAGGAGGCTGAGATAGGAGGATCACTTGAGCCTGGGAGGTCAAGGTTACAGTGAGCTATGATCGCACCACTGCATTCCAGCCTGGGTGACAGAGTGAGACCCGATCTCTCCAAAAAAAAAAAAAAAAAAAAAAAAAAAGATAATTAAGGCAATTAGAGATGTATTAGGCCAGGTAATAGAAGTGAATCACAAATCCATGTTACTGGGTCAGGGCACAGAAGATACAACCACATGCTAAGTACAGATACTCCTCAACTTACAATGGAGTTACCTCCCAGTAAGCCCATCATAAGCTGAAAATATTGTTAGGTAAAAAATGCATTTAATAACCTACTGAACATCATAGCTTAACCTACCCTACCTTAAATGTGCTCAGAACACTTACATTAGCTTATAGTTATGCAAAATCATCTAACACAAAGTCTATTTTATAATTAAGTGTTGACTATCTCATGTAATTCATTGACTACTATACTGGAAGTGAAAAGCAGAATGATTGCACGGGTACTCAAAGCACAGTTTCTACTGAATGTGCATCACTTTTGCACCATCGCAAAGGTAAAAAAATCCTAAGTTGAACTATTATAAGTTTGGGGATCGGACCGTCTGTTGTCTTAAAAACACATATAGCAAAATAAAGCACTTAAGACTATTCTCTACATCTCAAAGCTGAAACTGAGCCTTTATCTCACATAAGCCTGATTAACTTCTCACCCGATCTTCACCAGATTCTGCGGGTGATTTCTGTTCTCGGAAACAAAACAAAAACAACCAACCACAAGTTGTTACTCCTAAAGTGTCTAAGAGATGCCCACACAATAGTGGAAGTTTTTCAGTTAACTTCCCAATGCCAACTGACCACCACCTTCCCCAGCTGATGTATGGCAGACGGCATTAGCATCTGATAGTGTGTTTACTGCCTATTCAGCAAAGCCATTGCTTATCCTTATTTATCATCATAAGCAGTTGATTTGCTCTTATCTACTAATACGGAGAAGCAAGTTATTATTGTATGATAATAAAGATGATATTTATTTCCTAACATGCTAAGTGGAAAAAGCACTGGACTTGGGACTCAGAAGTCCCGGCCCTGAGTTCCAGGTCCCTGATCTCCCAGTTATTTGACCTCAGACTAGTCACTTAGGCTCTGTGGTCCTGCCTTACATGTAAAGCAAGACAGCCAGTCCTCAGAAAGTTGCTGGAAGATTAAAATGAGACCATTTTAAGTAAAACTACTTTGGAAAATACGAAATGGTATAAGACTGTAAACATTTCTTTCTAATTCCTAGCTGAGCTATACAAAGCAGAAACTTTAGGCTGATGTGGCACAGCTCGACACAGACAAGCAACGCTTGCCAAAAAATCAGTAGAAATAACCACAGAATGCTGGCTGGGGAGAAAAAAACCACACCAATCTTTCTTTGAATTCTGAGTTCATTGTTTAACAATGAGTCTTTTGCTGACTGCACACACAGGCACAAACCAGAGCACCAGCAGCAGAATCAAACTTGCACACAAAGGGCAATCTTGGACTATGCCTTGTACTTTAGCTCCCACAAAATAGTGCTTGGAAGGCTGTGCAAGACTCCACCCGCTTTCACAAATTTTGTGAAAATCAAGCATTAGCCTGTGGAATTCATGAAAAAAACTGAATACTTTCTACTGTCAAATAACTCTGAAATGCCTAGTAACTGGATAAGAAAGATGTAAAAAAAAATGGTATGAAGGATCCTTTGAGTTCACACACGACAGATCTAAACAATAAGTCTAACAATGAACAAAAGCAAGTGCAGTAATCCACAGAAGATGAAGTGGGGAAACAATCTATTGAAATGAATGAAAAATTAAGATGCTGAAAAAGTAGAATGAAGCAATCAGAATTCTTCAAAAGTAGATATTTAAAAATGCTTTCCAGAAGCAATGAATGAAAAGACCAAAAAATAAAAATAAAACTATGACCAGAGTAAAAACAGTTAAAGACACACAAGCTCTAGCCAACATTCACTGAAAGTATGAAAAAACAAAATCAAGCAAAAGAAAATGAGCAGTTTTTCAAAAGCAATAGCATCACAATGGCAATTTTTTCTGATAGTTTAAATGTAAGTTGATGATAACAAAGGACAAAGACAGTTGTGCCTCTGCCAGGAAAATTACGCAAGTCAGACAGAAGGAAATCAAGCAGTGTCTGTGAAAGCCAGTTATCTACATGTACTGCAGTTTTCAGGGAAGGAGTAGAGAAAGCAGCAAACACAAGTCACAACATCTCAGAAGTGCCAAGGTCACTCCAACACAGTAGAAAAAAAAAAAATAGAACATTAAGAAATATTGAAATAGAAGCAAGTGACAGAGATCAAAAGTGAAATATATTAGACTCCCCTGATAACCTAGGAGCAAATTCTATCTTCTGACTAGACTACATAAAGATTGGATATATCACTGTTATCCTGTCATGAAAGTACTGTTCTTTTATCCAGTAATAGTATTTTAATGAGGCTTTACAGCATCTCTCTTCATAAAACATTAATTAAAAGATTCCAACAATTAATCAGGTATCTTATTTCACTAAATGGAAAACTGTCTAAAACTTGCAGGATTCCTAGGCTCTTAGGACCACATTTAAACAAGGAGCATGTAATCCTTCACAGAAACAATACATTGACTCGCCTGTGGCTGGTGACCAGATTGCTGGATGCTACAGAAAACAATTCTTACTTTTATAGAAGCAAGTCAATTTATAGTGCCACTCAATTAGCAACTCTTGCTGAGTCCTCAATTTGGACAAAAGCTCTCTAAAGTTTCATAGCTAGAGCTGGAGATTTGTTGCCTTCTTCTCTCAAGAAAGCTGCTACTTAAAATCTAAGTCCCCACTCTAAAGGTGGTGTCCTTCCATTTCACAAAACTACAAGTGGCTTTGGGTTACTCAAATTCCTCAAGTCATCTTGAGATTCAGAACTCACGAACACAGAGCCACATTGAGCCTAAGGCACTCCTCTGGAAAAAAAACCTCTCTCCTTCTGCAGGGCTCAGAGTACTTCAAACTGATAGTGTATCCAGTGTGCGAATTCTCCCAAGGAAGGCAGACCACTCACACATAATGACAAAATGCCAAGCCGCCGTCTTTCCTCACAAGAGTATTTGTTAGGCAAGGAGCTAAAGGTCAGTCATCTGTACTGTCTTCAATACTCTCCACCAAGCAGCCAGGCCTTTGTAGACCTTCCACCTCTTGGCAGATGAGCTCTACTCCAACTTCATTAAAAAAAAAAAATCAATAAAAATAAATAAACCCTACTAAATACACATATATATTTTATAGATATATATATATAAAAAGCAGTCTGTGGAATTCTTGAAAAATCTAAATGCTGTTTACTATCATCAGATGAGAATTCTTCACCTTTGCTCCTCAATATCCACCCATTTCTTTCCTAATCCTTTTGTCTTTTCCTTCTCCCTCTGGAGACTTAACTTCTATATCTCTGCTCCTCTTCCCATCTCTTCCACCCTCCTACAGGCTCTTGTCCACTTCTATTCTTCAAAGTCTACATTCCAATTACTACTGCCACCTACAAAAACTACCCCAAACTCAGGGCTTAAAACAACAATTTTCTTATGCTCACAGATTCTGTGGGTTAGAAATATAGGCAGAATGTAGTCGGGTGATTCTTCTGCTCCTCACAGCACTGACTGAGATCACTCAGTGGTGTTCAGCTGGTAGTGCTCAGTTTGAAAGGCCCAACACAATTTCACTGACATTTCTGATGCCTGGGCTGGGAAAACTCCAAGATAAAAACTGACAACTGCAGCACCTACACGTGGCCTCTTCATGTAGTTTGGCTACCTGACAGCATAGCAACCTCAATGTAGACAGACTTCTTATACAGTGGTGCAGAGCTCCAAGCAAAAGCATTCCTACTAGAGTAAGATGAAAGCCGCATTCCCTTTTGTGACCCAGCCTTGAAAGTCATACTGCATAATAAGCATCATATTCTATTGGCCAAAATCATCACAAGCCCACCCAGATTCAAGGGGAATAAAATTATACTTGGAGGAGTGGTAAGGTCATGGTATAGAAGAGCATGTGGAATGGGAAATGCTGTTGTTGCCATCTTTGGAAAACACAGTTTGCTACAGTCTCTTACTTCACTTACTACTTCCTTTTCATCTAAAATCATGCTCTACCTAATTCTTTTTTAAAACGTCTACTCTTAGTGCTGTCTAGAGTAGGCTTAGATAAAGAAAAAAATGGGATGGTAATTCCAGACAGAGATAAAAGAACTAGCAAAACTTAGAGGGTAGAAAGCAAATTATGTGCCCAAGGAATGATGAAGAACAGCAGATAATATTGAAAAGTGAGGTTAAGGACAGGCTATCAAGGCAATCTGGTTTAGTAGAAAATGGGGTAAAGAGAATGCTGGAAAGATTATGATGGTGCCAAAAAAAATGGAGGCCATCAAATACTGTGCTTCAAAATTTGGACTGAGTAGGTCCTCAGTAGTGACTGGTGCATAGATGAATGAATTAAAGTACTTTGAAATTTGTGGATTCTTTTCTTTCTACAGGAGATGGTCATCCCTGCAATTGCCTGACACTTGTTTTACCCAAGTGTAGTGAGATAATGTTGTGGAAAACAGAAAAAGGAGAAACAGGAAGACAATAACTAAAATTCTTTTAGCCAGAGAAGAAACAGTTTTGCAATTTGCTCTACACTGAGATGACCAAATTGTCTGATTTCAACATTAAGTAGCATTCATTCCTTAGTCATGACATACTTTAGGCATACTGTCAAGCAACACATCTTGTGTCTAAATAACCATTTCATGATTTGCTTATCAGATTCATCCCAAGGATAGAATCAAAAGCTCTGCTAAAATTGGGATAAATTAGATTTATCTTTTGCTTCCAATGTACTATACTCATCATTCTATAATAAGAATTGATCTATTAAGAATTGTTTTTTACAAAGTAAAATTGGTTAGTCCTATACTAGCCCAAATATTGACAAACTACTTTTGTGATTCTTTTTTCTGAGTTCTTTCTAAATATGCATGTCAACCTGCTAAATCTATACAACCTTCACAATTATCTTTTACTTTCTTTAATGCAGAAACTATGCTGCTGCTTTTCAAATCTTTAGATACTTCCTTATCCCACTGGAAGATTCCCAAAATTACTTAGTGTCCTTCCAATTAAGAATTTCCACATAAGACATCATCTTTTAGTGCCTTTGTATCACTCATTTAATAAACATTTCCTGATTGTCTACTGTGTGGGTCATCTGCAACAGACCTTAGAAATCACAGAAGATTCTTGCTCCTAGAGTTTAACAATATATTATTTTAGAGACTAAAGATTTGGTTTGATAGAAATAATCTGGACATCAAATTCTTTCATGTCTCAAATCCAAAAATGTCTTCCTTTGTGCCATCCTTAGTGCACTATCAGGATTTGGGGTGTTTCTATGATGCTGTTGCTTGATACCCATAAATCTGACATAAATTTGGTCTTCAAAAAGCTCACTATTTTTCTATAAAGCAGCACAACTTATCTTTCCTTTCCCTTCATTTATGTTAGGAACCAAAACATAAAAGAAACCAAGAGCTACATTAATGATCTTGTTTAACTCCACAGAAGATATGGTTTTTGTAAAGACGACGACTCAGAAGTATAAAAAGATCTGGACCATCATAGATATTAAGAATACCATTTAAAATAATTCATGCATGAGGTTGTATCCTCTTTATAAACAGGTTCCTCTCTTAGGTGAACTGGGGTAAAGGTAATCACCATTCTACAGGAAAAAAAAATCAGGTTGCCAAAATGTGACCTGTGAGTCATAAGAAAGGAGGAAAATTGCTCATTTTTCTAAATCTCACAACATAGGTCACCCATTATGGAATGAAAAATCCGAAAAACTAAAATGATATTTTTATTTTAACATTAAATAGTCCAAATAAAGTGCTTTATCTCTGTTCATATAGTTTGAAAATCCAATGCAAATATTCAAGTCATATCCAAGGTGAATAGTCTTAGCCGATGCTGATATTAGGAATACAAAAATCTCAATGTTAAGGGAATAAAACACAGAGAAGAAATTAGGCTATGTTACCATCCTTGACAATCAAAGCCTAAAACAAAATAAAACTAAAAATTCCCGTGTGACTCTGAAGACAAGCACAACTTCATTTGCAATGGGGAGCAAACTTCCACTAGTGCACATATCTGTGTTATGGGAAAAACAGACAAGATTTACAAATGATATAAAAGATCACTCAAGTTTTTGCCCTAGACCAACAAATCGATCAGAGCAATTTCAAATTGCTACCTAGTAACTTTAGAATTTGCCAAAGTTTGAAGTTTTTTGTTCTTTAAAGGAAGAAAGCAGCAATGAGTAACAATAGTGTGCTTCCTGGCCTTAGGAAGAGTGAGACAGGAGCTCTCCAGCTGCACTTCCTAGCAAAGTATGCCAGCTGCCTTCTGCAAACTGAGATCAAATTGCCAAGAACTTACAGGAGAGCAGTTATGATGGATGACCTAAAATACTGATCTGTTGCAAAGAGGATGTAGTGCAAACCACACAGGAACTGACAGGAAATCAGCCCTTGGGCTGGCAACTACAGATTCAAGAAGGCTAGGAATCCTGGACCTTTGACAGCCAAATTTCATCATCTTCCTTTGTAGGAAGAGTTATACTTCTGAGAGAGCAGTCTGAAAAATCTTGTACAAAGCTTTTTGGTGTCTATTCCTACTTAATAATACTGCCCCCTGCCTGAACCAGTGGTTTCCTCACATGTGTTAAAAGCCCATCGAAGGTCCCAGAGCACTACTTGACCAAAAATCACATGTTTGCTGGCACACACCTTCATTCTCTCAGCCACGAGCCCACTGAATGCCATGAATGATTCACAGGCTGTCATGGTGGTAAGAAGAAAAACTAATATTTGGAGTTCACCAAATAGTGAGTCATGCTTCTGGAAGAAAAGAAAGCCTTACAATTGGCAGCCCTTTGGCATGAAATTTTAAAAATTGTTTTTAACATTAATATTAATTCGACGGAAGTTGGCAAAAAGAAATTGATTGAGAAACGTGATATTTGGTTGGCTTATGCCATATAAAAGTCCAGTTCATGCTCCAAGAAAAAGGATGAGTAGGATATCTATTACCTATTTCTAGACTTGCCTTCTGTACTCACTGCTGCCAAGTTACTCATTCTCCCACACAACACTTTCCATACTAATTTTGACCCTTAAGAATCAAAAAGAAGTCTTGCCTTCTTTGCTCCCAAATGCCAAAATGGAATCTTTTAGTATTTCACCTTTATAAAGGGAATGTTTGAAAACAGCCCTCTTTGGCTGTGACATCAGTGAGTTGCTGAGGCCTCCAAGGGCCGGAGGAAGCATTCCCAGTCCCTCACAGTGCTGCTGCACTCCTACGGTGCAATCTGGCAATGGCCAGCGACCAAATCTTTAAAGCTGTTTTATGGTATTTAACATATGGTCATAAATTGCTCAGTGCTCTAAAGAGGGGCTAAATTTGCCGCCCCTATTGATGAGACATGTTCTTATTTATTTAAATTTAGTGGCAAGCTGGCATTTCTCCAGATGGAGAGATTTAGGCATAAGTACAAAGGAAGAACTAACTAGAAATGAGTTGTAACTTTTCTATACACTGAATGCAACCCCACAAACTCAGGCTTCTGTGTCCAAGTTTGTGCACCGCTATCAAACACAGCTTACCAAATAGAAAGACAATAATATAAAAAGACTCTAATTTCTAAGGGCCAAGAAGGGATGAAACATAAATTTTATTCAGACTGGATAAGAATTTTTTAAAAATCTCCTTCTCTTTCTCCTCAGGCTAGCTCTATTCCCACCCACCTCTCTTACCTGTCTCTTTATTTCCCTCACAAATTAGATGTATCCGGTCTTCATGTGAAATCCCACATCTGCAAAACTCTCTAGAACTTCTTAAATCTTCTGGCATTCACTTTCTTATTTTGCCATATTTTTCATTGTTTATTTTTTAATGGTTTTAATTTTCCATCACTAAAAACATGATCCTACTGAAACATTTTGTTCCCTTCCTTTTATGAGCTAGCCCTGTAGCCAAAAGCAGAAAAAAAAAAAAAAAAAGATTTTTTTTTTTTGAGATCGTTAGTAGTGATATTAATGTGGATGGTATCAAAAGAGAAGTGTGGACTCAGTGCAGTGGTTCATGCCTGTAATCCCAGCACTTTGGGAAGCTGAGGAGGGATGATCACTTGAGCACAGGAATTCGAGACCAGCCAGGGCAACATACAGAGACTCTGTCACTACAAAAAACCCAAAAAGGTCAGGCACGGTGGTTCATGCCTGTAATCCCAGCACTTTGGGAGGCCAAGGCAGGAGGATCACTTGAGCCCAAGAGTCCAAGACCACCCTGGGCAACACAGGTACACCCTGTCTCTACAAAAAGTAAAAAAATTTGCCAAGCAAGGAGCTCAGGCTACTTGGGAGGCTGGGGTAGGAGGATCTGCTTGAGCCCAGGAGTTCAAGGCTGCAGTAAGCCATTATTGCACCACTATACTCCAGCCTGGGCAACAGAGCAAGACTCTGTCTCAAAAAATAAAAATAAAAAGTTAGCCAGGCATAGTGGCACACACCTGTAGTCCCAGCTACTCAGGAGGATCGCCTGAACTCAGGAGTTTGAGGCTGCAGCGAGCCAAGATTATACCACTGCACTCCAGCCTGAGTGACACAAGACCTTGTTTCAAAAAAAGAGAGAGAGAGAAGTGTGAAGGGTAGAGCCACTACTGGTTTTCTTTTTCATCTGCCAATATAGAACTGGCTAAAGAATCAAAAGTTAATTATCTTGCCTAACTCTGGAATGTGAAGAAAGATTTCAATAAATTGGAGGTTTGACAGCAGCCTGGGAACAGTATTAAAAGAATTATTCTATGAAGAATTACACTGTTTATATCAGACAGAAGTCTTGCTTTTTAATTTCAATACATAATTATTTCCCCTAAAGCAGACCTAGTGAAATGAAGGGAGATCAGTGGTCGGATAATGCTACATAAAGCCTGCCATGCATGCCAAACTAGTCTGGAGTGCCTGTAACATTTGGAGCGCCCATAATACATCCCAAAAGGTCTTATGCCAACTTCTGTCTCAAATATCCTAGAGATAAGAACAGTTCAATGCCCTTAAGGGCCAGAATAATAAAGAAAAAGAGTAATTCAAAACAAACATAAGTACATTGGGGCCTTCTGGATACTTCCATTAAGGACCTAGTTTCCTAAACACCCTTCATTATGAGGCCAGACCAGAATTTTTAAATCTCTGCTTTACCAACTCTGAAAAAGTATGTGTCCTGTCTTTTCTGATATGAAGACAGCATTACCAGTGCCATAAACTTGCAAAAAGGGAATCACTTCTGAAATACAAAGATAATAGAAATGTAAGCATTTCTTGACACTATGTAGCCTCATCAATCCAGCACACAATAATCCCATTAAATGTAAATGGTCTAAACATCCCAATTAACAGGAAAAGACTGCCAGATCTAAAAAGCAAAATCCAATTATATGCTACTCGAAAACAATCTAAATATAAAGACACACATAGGTTAAAAATAAAACAATGGAAAATTAAATTCCATGTAAAATTAATTTCAAAGCAAACAACATTTCCAAAGACAAAGAGTGTCAATTCAAGAGGACATAACATTCTTAAATGTTTACAAATTTCATAACAGAGCTTCAAAATAAATGAAGCAAAAACTGACAGAACAGTAAGAACATGTAGACAAATCCAAAATTATAGTCTGTGATTTCCACATCCTTCTCCCAATAATTGATAGAAGAATGATGCGGAAACTCAATAAAGATATGGTACCATTTAAACATAAACCCCGGCCGGGCGCGGTGGCTCAAGCCTGTAATCCCAGCACTTTGGGAGGCCGAGACGGGCGGATCACGAGGTCAGGAGTTCGAGACCATCCTGGCTAACACGGTGAAACCCCGTCTCTACTAAAAAATACAAAAAACTAGCCGGGCGAGGTGGCGGGCGCCTGTAGTCCCAGCTACTCGGGAGGCTGAGGCAGGAGAATGGCGTAAAAACCCGGGAGGCAGAGCTTGCAGTGAGCTGAGATCCGGCCACTGCACTCCAGCCTGGGCGACACAGCGAGACTCCATCTCAAAAAAAAAAAATTAAAAAAAAATAAAAAAAAATAATAAACATAAACCCATAATTATAGTCAGAGATTTCAGTATCTCTCTTTAAAAATCTACAATAGGGCAAGGGATAAAAGACTACAAATAGAGTACAGTGTATACTGTCTGGTAATGGGTGCACCAAAATCTCACAAATCACCACTAAAGAACTTACTCATGTAAACAAACACCACCTGTTTCCCAATAACCTATGGAAAAATAAAAAATTTAAAAAATTAAAAACTAAAATAACAAAAATAAAATTAGTAACAATATATCACATTTGAACAACTCTATTAATCAACTTGACCTAACTGCTATTATAGAACACTCCACCAAAGAAAAATAGAACACACTCTTGCCAGGTACACTGAACATATACTAAAATAATCTATATCCTGGGCCATAAAACAAATCTCAATACATTTAAAAGGATGTAAGTCATACAAAGTATGTTCTCTGACCACAACAAAATTAAATTCAAATTCAATAAAAGATCCAGAAAATTCTGTAAACCAAATAACATATTTCTAAATAACTCATTGGTCAAAAAAAAAATCTAAGGGAAATTCAGAACATGTGATGAGTAAAAATAAAAACACAACACAGCAAAATTTGTAGGATACAGCTAAAACACTACTTAGCTGGAAATTTATAGCATTAAGCACTAATATTAGAAAAAAAGAAAGATCTCAAATCAATGACCATGTTAACAAACTAGAAAAAGAGCAAGTGAAAGTAAAAGAAGAAAGAAATATTTAAAATCTGAACGAAAATCAATAAAATAGAAAACAGAAATACAACAGAGAAGATGGATGAAACCAAAAGCTGGTTCTTTCAGAACATGAATAAATGTTTACCACTTTTTTCTTTACCACTAGCCAGACTGGCAAAGAAAACAGTTGCAGGGGAGGACGAAATGGCCAAGTCAAGAAACACAGAGGTGACATCACTACAAATTTTACACATATTTTTTAAAATAATAAAAAAATACTATGAAAAACTTTATGCCAGTCAATTCAGCAACTTAGATGAAATGGACAAATTCCTTTAAAGACACAAATCAGCAACACTCATTCAAGATGAAGTAGATAATCTGAATAGATATAAATCTATTAAGCAAATTTAATTTGTACTTTAAAACCTTCCCACAAAGAAAACTCCAGGCCCAGATGGTTTCACTGGCAAATTCTCCCAAACATTTAAGGAAGAAATAATATGAATTCTTCACAAACCTTTGAAAAAAATGAAGAAAAGGGTTCACTTAGCAACTCATTCTATTCTGACGCCAGCTTTACCATGAGAAAAAAAAAAAAAAAAAAAAAAAAAACAGTAAAAAGCATTCAAATAAAACTACAAACCAGTATCATTCATGAATATAAATGAAAAACTCTAAAAAAATTTAGCAAATTAAATCCAACAATATAGAAAAAGGACACTACATCGTAACAATCAGTTTATCCCAGGAATGCAAGGTAGACTGAATATTCAAAACTCAATGAATGAAAACCACCATATTAATAACATTAAAAAACAAAAACCACATGACCATCTCAATAGATGAAGACAATTATTTGCCAAAAATCTAACATCCATTGTTGATTTTTTTTCTGTTGGAGTCATTTCTGCATGAATAACTTTATTAACTGCTAATGAAAATTAGAACTTTTATGGGTTCTTCTGACAAGATATTTTAAAATCTTAAAATGCCTTTTCTTCACTGAAGCCATCTTTATAGTTAGCTATTGCTCTCATGTTACCTATCATCTTGACTTCAACGAGATATTTTTTGTTCCTAAACCTCAAATTTTAAAAGTTGCTTCAAGTTAAGGAAAGGTCATTTTCCCACAGTTGATTTCTCTGAAAAACATCCATCTCCTGCTGGAAGTCTAGGAGTAAATCTAGAACTTCGGGGCCAACTGGAAATTCATTATGAACACTTGCATTGGTTAATCTTATTTATCTCCACAAGCCAAAAAATGTACAGTCCTGAAAAAGGTGGCCTCTCTGTGCACACGTAACAATTTTTAAAAAGGTGAGGGCGGCCGGGCGCAGTGGCTCACGCCTGTAATCCCAGCACTTCGGGAGGCCGAGGCGGGCGGATCACGAGGTCAGGAGATCGAAACCATCCTGGCTAACACGGTGAAACCCCATCTCTACTAAAAATACAAAAAACTAGCCGGGCGTGTGGTGGGCGCCTGGAATCCCAGCTGCTCGGGAGGCTGAGGCGGGAGAATGGCGTGAACACAGGAGGCGGAGCTTGCAGTGAGCTGAGATTGCGCCACTGCACTCCAGCCTGGGCGACAGAGCGAGACTCCGTCTCAGGGAAAAAAAAACAAAAAAAAAGGCGAGGGCAACAGGAAGGGGACTGAGGCTTGATCACCAAAAAACAGCACAATGAAAACAAACAATACGGAATAATGAGCACTAGAATTCAAATTACCAGATGTTTTAAAGAGATGGGTGCCAATTTTCAACTCCCTTTTCAACACCACACTACAAAAGAACTATTTTTAAAAATAAAAAAAGGGTTGAGGGAAAATTTAAAAATTAAAAGAATATCTAAACTGTTGAATGACCCTCTGTTTGTTCCTGATAAACTTAAATCACATCTTCTTCCATCCCCAGTTCTTTCAGAGTACGATTATCAGAAATTATCTGACCTTCGAAGAGAAACTTCAGTGAATTCACTGGATGCCCTGTCTTCGACAATATCATTTTTTTTTTCTTGAATTGGAGTCTCGCTGTGTTGCCCAGGCTGCAGCGCAGTGGTGCAATCTCAGCTCACTGCAATCTCCGCCTCCCGGGATCAAGTGATTCTCCTGCCTCAGCCTCCCGAGTAGCTGGGATCACAGACGCCCACCACCACACCCGGCTAATTTTTTGTATTTTTAGTAGAGACTGGATTTCACCATGTTGGCCAGCCTGTTCTCAAACTCCTGATCTCAGGTGATCCACCTGTCTCGGCCTCCCAAAGTGCTGGGATTACAGGCATGAGCCACCGCGCCCGGGCAACAATATGATTCTTTGAGTCTCTTAAGATGTGCTGTCATTTTCACTGAAGTAAATCTCACCTCTATCCCATCCAGTGACTTTGAGTTCAATGTACTCGCCTTCCTTCTTATCCCCCAAGTCCTAAGTTGAAGGTTCTGGCTGCTGGTCAGACATGGTGACGACAGAGGCTTCCCCTGAGAGTCTTGGCACAGCAGCTAGGGTAGGCAGACCCTAGCTCCTGGTTTTACAAATCTGTCTCCCTTCCCCACAGGACAACACTGTGGCTGACCATTCCTGATTTTAAAAAACTAAACAAAACAAAAAATCCCCAACTAACTAGGTATAAAAGGGGACTTCCTCAGTCTGATAAAGGGCATCTCTGAAAAATATATAGCCAACATTATATTAATACTTAATGGTGAAAGACAGAATTATTTTCCCCTAAAATCTGGAACAAGGTAAGAATATCTACTCAACACTTTTATTTTTTTCTTTTTTGAGGTGGAGTCTAGCTCTGTCATTCAGGCTGGAGTGCAGTGGCGCGATTTCAGCTCACTGCAACCTCCATCTCCTTGGCTCAAGCGATTGTCCTGCCTTAGCCTCCCAAGTAGTTGGGATTACAGGCGTGCGCCATCATGCCTGGCCCACCTTGGCCTCCCAAAGTATGGGGATTACAGGCGTGAGCCACCCCGCCTAGACTTAACACTTTTCTAGCCAACAAAATACGGGAGATTCTAGTCAGTGCACTAAGGCAGGGAAGAAAGAAAAGGCATTCAGATTAGACAGGAAGGACTAAAACTGTCATTCACAGATGGCATAATTTTCTGTGCAGGAAATCTTATGGAATCTACAAACTTCTGTAACTCATACCTGAGTTTACCAAAGATCTAACATCAATAGACAAAAAAAAAAAAAAAAAAAAAAATCAACTGTATCTCTATATACCAGCAATAAACAATCAGAAATTGAGAATTTAAAAAATACAATTTACAATGGCATCAAAATACATTAAATACTTAACAAACAAAAAGAAGTGCAAAACCTGTACATGGAATACTAATAACACAGAAAACCAAAAAATTGACATGATGATTCCAAATTTGATAGAGAAATGAAAAAAACTAACATTTCCAAACCATTTTGGAAAAAAAAGGAATAAAAATTGGAGGATATATACCACCTGATTTCCAAACTTACTATCAAACTATAGCAATCAAAACTGTGGTTTCAATATAAAGTTAGATACATAGACCTACAGGACCGACTAGAAAGTTCAGAAAAATGCCCACACATATGTGGGCAATTAATCTTAGATGAGAGTGCAAGGGCAATTTAAAAGAGAAAGGGCATTCTTTTCAACAAATGATACTAGAATATGTGGATGTCCATACTTTTTAAAAACCTATATCATATACAAAAATAAACTCAAAATGGATCACAAACCTAAACATAAAACCTAAAGCTATAAAACATTTAAAAGAAAACATAGTACGAAAATCTTTGTGGCATGGAATTAGGCAGTTTCGTTAAGACAATAAAAAGACAAGCCATAGTCGGGAGCAAATATTTGCATATCATACCTCTGATAAAAAAAAAAAAACTTGTAACCTAAATATATGAAGAATTCTCAAAACTCAATGATAAGAAAAGAATCCATTTTTCAAAAAGGCAAAAGGTTTGAATATTTTGCTAAAGATAATTTATCACATATAAAGAAATGAAAGGTATAATAGTAGCAGAAAAGGACAGCCAGAGGAGTTGAGTAGGGGAAAAAGAAGTATATAATACTGTTAGGTTCTTACATGATAAATGAAGTATTACAGTATTTTTCATGGTAGACTGTCAAAAGTTAAAGATATATATTCTGAACACTAGAACAGCCATGGGAAAAAAAAATCAAACAATGACGTATAGCTCAGAAGCCAAGAGTAGAGACAAAATAAAATCCTAAAATATTAATTAATCCAAGAGAAGGCAGTAAAAGAAACAAAAAACAGATGACATAACAAATACAAACTAAACAGCAAGATTCAGCCATAGTGGTAATCAGATTAAAGATTAAATTACCTAAACACGCCATTTAAAAGGTAGAGATTCTCAAGCATAAACAAAGAGCAGAAAACAATGAAACGTACAGGAGAATAATAAAGAAAAATCTATGAAATAAAAAGCCGGTTATTTAAAAAAACAATAAAATTATTAATCTTCTAGTTAGATTAATCAAGGAAAGCAGAGAAAAGACACCATGTACCAATGTCAGAAATGAAAGGGGACATGAGTACAGGTCACACAGGTAGTAAAAGAATAAGAAGGAAACAGATGAATAACGATATGCCAATAATTTCAACAACTTGAATGAAATGAACAAATTCCTTAAAATTAAAAGACAAGGTTGTAAAAACTCATTTAAGAATAATTTAAAAACCTGTTAGCCCTATATCTGTTAAAGAAATTGCATTTGTAGTTAAAAACCTTCTCTCTCTCTCTCTCTCTCTCTCCTCTCCTTTCCTCTCTCTTCTCTCCTCTCTTTCTCTCTATCTCTTTCACTACAGGTCCAGATGGCTTCATTGGTGAATTCTAACCTTTAAGGAAGAAATAAAATCAATCTTTCACAAACTCAGAAAACAGAGAAGGACTGAATACTTCCCAACTTATTTTATAAACCCAGCATTACTCTGGTGCCAAACCAAGCAAAGAACTGTAAAGAAAAGAAATACAGCATCAAATAAAGATGCAAAGTTCTTTAAAAAGACATGAGTGAATCAACTCCAGTAATACATCAGAAGGATAATACATAATAATCAAGTGGAATTAATCTGCAGAATGCAACACTGGTTCAACATTTGAAAATCAGTTTATCATATTAACAGAATAAAAGAACTAAACCAAGTACACAGAGAAAAAACATTTAACATATATTAATATTCTTTTCATAATAAAAACTCTCAGCAAATTAAAATAGATGGGAACTTCCTCAGATTGATAAAAAGGCACCTAGAACTGACAATTACACTTGATGAAAGACTGACTACCTTCTTAAGGCTGGGAATAGGCAAGAAGGTCTGACTTCACCACTTCTACCTGCCACTGGCTATTAGGTATTGTCTACTGCACTAGATAGTACAATAAAACAAGAATAAGAAATATAAATTATATAGATTGGAAAGGAAGATACAAAACTGTCTTTTTCACAAGCAAATGTGTTGAAGAAAATACCTAAGAAATCAAAAAAATTGTTAGAATTAATAAGTAAATTTAGGGACACAGCAGCATACAAGTAAAGTTAAATATACCAAAATCAATTACATTTCAATGAGTTCAGAAAAAGAAAGTTAAAAAAAAAAAAAAAAACCACACTACTACAAATCGGCATCAGAAAGTATGATATATTTAGAGGTAAATTTAACAAAATCAGATTAAGATATAGTCATTGAAAACTACAAAATACTGCTCACGGCAATTAAAAATGACCTAAATAAATGGAGATGTTAGCATTTTTATCTCTTGGAAAACTCAATGTTAAGATGTTAATTCTCCACAAACTGATCTACAGATTCCCAGCAGGATTTCTGTAAACAATTACAAGCTGCTTCTAAAACTTCTATGGAAATACAAAGGACTTAGAATATCCAAAACAGCTTTGAAAAAGAAGTTACAGGACTTATATTACCTTATTTAAAGACTTCATATAAAGCTACAGTAGTCAGGATCGTGTTGTATTCACTTAAGGATAGACATATGAAGGGAATACAACATAAAGTCCAGAAATAGACCCACAATTAAATTGTTAATTAACAAATATATGATCAAAAGTAGATCAAGGCCAGGCACAGTAGCTCATGCCTGTAATCCCAGCACCTTGGGAGGCTGAGTTGGAAAGATCACTTGAGGCCAGGAGTTCAAGACCAGCCTGGGCAACATGGTGAGATCCCATCTCTACAAAAATAAAATAAAAAATAAAAATTGGCCAGGTATGGTAGTATGTGCCTGTAGTCCCAGCTATTTGGGAGGCTGGGGCAGGAGGGGTTGCTTGAGCCCAGGAGGTCAAGGTTGCAGTGAGCTATGATTACTATGATTATACCATATACTACACTACAGGCTTTTTATTACTGGGTAATAAAGTGAGACCCTGTCTTAAAAAGAAAAAAAATAAAAAGCTCAAAACGGATCAACAATACCAATGTTGGCAAGAATACAGAAAAACTAATGGATCAACAATACTAAATGTTGGCAAGAATGTAAAAGAACTAGAACCCCGTATATTGTTATCAGGAATGTAAAATAGCGCAACTACTTTGGAAAACAGTTTCGCACTTAAAAGTTAAGCATACACTCAGTTTACAACACAGTAATACTACTCCTAGGTATTTACCCAATAAAAATTAAAACATATCTCCAGAAAAAGACATGCACAAAAATGTAATGGCAAGTTTATTCATAATAGCCAAAAAACAGAAAAAAAATTCCAAATGTCCTTCAATGGATGAATAAATAAAAAACTGTGGTACAGCCATACGATGTAATGCTATACAGCAATAAAGGAACAAAGTACTGATGTAACATGGATGAATCTCAAAAACATAATGCTGAATGAAAGAGGCCATATGCCAAAAACTACATAATATATTATTCCATTTATATAAAATTCTAAACAGGCAAAACTGTTTTAGTTTTAGAGAAATGATAAGGCTCAGGGTTAAGAGGATGGTGGTGGAGGGAACCGACTTGTGTGGGGAAGGAAATGTTCTATACTTTTAGGGAATGGAAATGTTCTTTATCTTGACTGTGATGTGGTTATGTGTTTACAATTGCCAAAACACACAGAAATGTACACTTAAAGTGGGTACATTTTATTATATGTAAATTATACTACCTCAATAAAGTTGATATTAAAGAGTGGGATATAAATTTTGACCTCAGAGTTATTGTGTTGAAAAATAAAATAATGTATATAAATAAGCCTAACCATAAAATAAATGCCCAATAATTTAGTAATCATATCAGTCATTTTTAATAAACTATAATCAGTACCAAATACAGATTATATATAATAGTCAGCTATAATTAAACCGACTTTATAAATTTAAATTAATAATATTAGTTGCTATTCCTAATATATTTCTTCTATCCCATGAATTCCAAGAAAATAAAATATTCTAAAACTCCAAGACAAAGGAATCCTGAATATCTAAGGGGAGAGAACGTCTACTCCAGAAAATTAGCACTCTTTACTTGCCTTTCAATGAGCATTTTGTAGAACATTCACTAAATCAAAGGTGACCTGCCTCCATAATTAGCCTCTAAAAATACCTTAAATGCTAGATAATAACAATCTTTAAGTAAATGAATCTTTTAAAAAGACAAAAATAAAAGTAAAATTATGCCTCTCAGCATGATGCAAAATACTAAGTCCCTAGACAGTGTCCAACTTTTTACTTAGCTCAACTGTTGCAAGTCATAGTAAAAATGGTTAACTCCTACTCTCCCTGCAAGCATTCTTGCAGACTAGAAGGGAACTGGTTTAGGGAGCCTCCTAAATAGAGAGCATTTCCATTAGAGTGGCAGGTTTGTGAGCGCAAATGAAAAACCAAATACATCACAAGACAGGCTATTTTCTTATTTCCTTGGTTTGTCCTGCTAAAGCCAAAACAGTGTGGCAAAAGCAGAAAGGAAGGAAAGGAAGGCAGGGTATTTGGGAAGTATAATGGGCAAATCAGTCTTGCAAAGCAGCTTTCTCACTTGGCTTGTTGTTAGCTGAGCTCCAACTGGGAGGCTGGAATGTCAGACTGTGACTGGCCTTGAATGCCAGGCTGAGAGATTCAGTCCACTAAAATACTGAAGGGGAAGTAGAAGCAGAAAGAGTACTTGGTTAACATTTTCCAAACAGATTATTTTAAATAGTACTAGAAATCTTAAATAAAATAACATTGTCATCCCAACAAAAATGCCAACAGCTATAGTCACAACGGCCAGCTTTTGGACCTAGTGGCCAAGGTTCAAAATGTATGGTACGGGCAAGGTGCAGTGGCTCACGCCTGCAATCCCAACACCTTGGGAGGCCACAGTGGAAGGATAGCTTGAGCCCAGGAGTTCAAAATCACCTGGGCAATGAAGTGAAACCGAAACCCGGTCTCTACAAAAAAATGGTGATGCACACCTATAGTCCCAGCTACTTGGGAGGCTGCAGGTGAAGGATCACTTGAGCCAGTGAGGTCAAAGCTGCAGTGAGCTATGATCATGCCACTGCACTCCAGCCTGGGCCACAAAGCAAGACCCTGTCTCAATAAATAAATAAATAAATAAATAAATAAATAAATAAATAAATAAATAAATAAATTTTTTAAGAAAGAGTAAGTTAAAAGCGTTATCAGGTGCCCTGCCAACAATATTTCACTTAGATGGGGTTGGTAGGCAGGCTAGGAAATAATTAAAGGACAGCCTATTACATTAAGAAACCTAGGCTGGGTGCAATGGCTCATGCCTGTAATCCCAGCACTTCAGGAGGCTGAGGCAGGTGGACTGCTTGAGCCCAGAAGTTCAGACCAGCCTGGGTAACGTGGCATACACCCGTCCCTAAAAAAAAAAAAAAAAAAAACGCAAAAATTAGCTGGTGTGGTGGTGTGCACCTGTAGTACCAGATATTTGGGAGGCTGAAGCAGAAGGATTGCTTGAGCCAGGGAGGCAGAGGTTGCTGTGAGCCACGATTGTGCCACTGTGCTCCAGCCTGGGTGACATGGCGAACCCCTGTCTCAAAAAAATAAAAAATAAAAAGCACGGTATGATAACAAAGCAAAGAATGTGCAAAATTCTTATAGATGAGATAAATCAATAAAGTCTCAATATCTGTTTCAGCTGATGCAACAACAAACTTGGCAACACCACTGGGTCCTTCAGGTGCCATCAGTTTGGTTATCAGTTTCTATTTGACAGCCATCCATGCCAAGCCCCACAGTGTCTCTGCATTTTGCTACGTAAGTAATGAGCAGGAGAAAAAGGGCATTCTCAGCTCACTAAGCTAATTAGCTAAAACAAATTAATACGTCACAGATCTGAGACAGGGAAGCATTGTGTTAAAACATACACAAGCATACACACACACAAAAGCAGCAGCCAAACCACTCAAGGAGACATAGATCAAAAATGAAGTTGAATCTCACATAGATTCATAAAAGCAGAAGTTCCACAACACTATGTGCAATGTATCTGTAAAAATCTATGCATCTGTTTGGCCACTATTTAATTAAACGGTACAGTCCATTTAAATAACAGTTCTGAAACTGTTCTCATTTTGTTTTAATCATTCTCAAAAAATATATATTTAAATTTAGTGATATAGTATGGAATCCTTAAAAATGAACAGTAATTTTACACTGCTCCTCTGAGGACATGGAAGATAATGTATTATCCATATCATAACTGATTTTTTTCTGACGTTTTCCTCTGAAAGGAAAAGTATATCAACTTCAAAACTTTTGGATATTTCTTGACAGGACTTCTTCACTCTGTCACAAATGGCTTTGAAATAACCATCATTCCTCTCAGATGATAAACAACTATATTGCTCTTTTTTTTTTTTGAGACGGAGCCTTGCACTGTCACCTGGGCTGGTTTGTGCAGTGCTGCGATCTCGGCTAGCTGCAACTGCAACCTCCACCACCCGGGTTCAAGTGATTCTCCTGACTCAGCCTCCTGAGGAGCCACGACTACAGGCACCTGCCACCACACCCAGCTAATCTTTTGTATTTTTAGTAGAGACAGGGTTTCACTATGTTGGCCAGGCAACTCTTGACCTCGTGATCTGCCCACCTCGGACTCCCCAAGTGCTGGGATTACAGGCGTGAGCCACCATGCCTGGCTGCTCTATTGTTAAAGACAAAAAAAAAAAAAGTCTACATTTTCATTTGGAAATTCTTTAGAAATAATTCCTGAAACAGGGCAATAGATACCTTTCTGAGTATCTGCCAGCCTATGCTTATCTTATCTTGTGTTAAAACTGGCCTCTAGTAATCAGGTTGATAATACATGACCCAGAAATCCTGGCCACATAACTTGACCACAAGTGGTCAATTGGCCCAAGCTGCCAATCAGATCCTCTCTCCCAGGAATTTAAACTCAATGACAACCTCTCTGGTGGCCTTGAATTGAGTCCTCATGTAGGGACTCAAGAATCATTTCTACCCAATGTGGAGAGAAACAGAAGTCAGGGGTTGGTCAGGGTGGAGGGGCGGTTAGAATACAGTGATAACGGAATATGTTGCAGGAGAAAAACACAAACATAGACACAGATGCTGACTGGCTACTATGTCTACCAGCCTTCCAGTTCCCGGTTCTAGTCCCTGAGAACCTGGCTGTCCTTTCTGCCCTTAGGCATCATAGGCTTTACTTGATTCCTTACAAAGACAAATAAATTCTTCAATTTATGTTAGTTCCAATGGGTTTCTTATAACAAAACAGCCCCTGATTAAAATAAATTGTTTAAACCACAGATAATTTCAAATTTAAAACCAATGTTAGCAAACTACCAATGTTGGCAAACTGCTTGATTCACTAGCCACAGACTTGCTCAATGTAACTTACAATATTTCAATAATCTCTCTTCAAAGTTGCATAAACAGCGTTATTCAAAGAACTGGCAGAATTAAGTTCTGTCACTTCCTATCAAACCTCATCGTTGTCAGATCCAAGGAATGAATACGGCTCATTCTTTCCACAAACATTTATTAAACCTCTCGAAATGCCAGATACTCAACTAGAGATTGGAAATAAAATATGAGCAAGCAGCCTCACTCTTTGCCCTGTTTAAATAGGGTACACAAAAACACAAATGCAATAATTTCTTCTAGAGTTAAATGCTACAGAGCATGACTAGGATGGCTATTTTTACAAATAGGTGTTTATATGACACTCATGGCTCTTTTATGTGAATAGCTGCTATAACTGGAAAATGTTCAACCACTTCAGTTGCACCATCCTAGACCTTAACATGTATTTCATTCAAATCAATGTTGATCACTGAAGATTCACATTTCCAATATCGTTTAAGTAAGTATGAGTTGTGTCTTCTGCCACGGTGAGATTCAAGGACTTCTCTTTACTTAAGATATCCTTTGACATTTTTCAATAGAATATTATACAAATTGGCAACTCTTTTACTGGCCAACAGTTGTCTCTTCACAGTAAAAGACCTGAGGAAACACTAACATCATTCCTAATGTACTATAATCTTCTGATCTTTCTTATTTAACTTTGAATGGGGATAATTCCGTAAGAATCAATTAGTGAGAAATATGCCCTCTCTCGTCTCTCATTCTCATTCTCATTAACTGCACAGTTTCCTTTATTTACAATGAAACAGATTTACAGAAGTACTATTTTCTAATACACAAAATATTTTGAAATATAAGTTTTAGTTACATGCTATTTTCATTAATCTGATGGCAGAGGGCAGAGTAAAACATATAAAGATAAAATTGATTCGGACTCCAAATCTGCAAAGTACTGTACATTATTCCTGTTTTCTGAATTGTTAAGAGCAATGTTCCAATTACAAATTCCTTGTATAATAAATAACTTCTAAAGATCAAATTTCTGTTGGCAAAAGGCTGATACAAGTAACAGAATGCCACATTCTTTATAACACATACTTCAACCAACGAAAATCTGAACACTAAAGATTCATTAATTTACGCATGCATTCATTCAATTTCATCGACAAATATTTAATTGAATATCTTTACCGTGCTAGGGACTGAAGATTTAATTTAATAAACACAACAGTCTCCATCTCTAACTTTACTGAGCTTAAAGTTATGAAATAAAATTACTGTAAATTCTAGTAAATTACTGAATACTTTGATTCAGCGTTGGTTAGAACTATAGTTTAAACCGGTCAAGCGTAGTGGCTCACACCTGTAATCCCAGCACTTTGGGAGGCCGAGGTGGGCAGATCTCAAGAAATCAAGACCACCCTGGCCAACATGGTGAAACCCTGTCTCTACTAAAAATACAAAAATTAGCTGGGCATGGTGGCGAGCACCTGTAGTCCCAGCTACTTGGGAGGCTGAGGCAGGAGAATCACTTGAACCCAGGAGGCCGAGGTTGTAGTGAGCCGAGATCGCTCCATTGCACTCTAGCCTGGTGATAGAGCGAGACTTGGGTCTCAAAATAAATAAATAAATAAATAAATAAATAAATAAATAAAGTTTAAACCACACACCACAAGTTTTTAATGAGATTTAATGAGAAACTTTAGATTTTAAAAATTGTTTTTATAAAAATTTTATGACTGCAAAGCACTGAGTTAGCCATTACCCTTTGCTTGGAAAGAAAAAGGAGAAGGTTAGAGAATATTTATCTATTATTTACCATAGAATATAATTTAAATCTATACTTACTCATTTTCCTCTTACAATATAATTAGGTTTCCTTAGAGGTCTGTTTCTTTAAAAAGGCAAAGAGCTGGCCAAGCACGGTGGCTCACATCTATAATCCCAGCACTTTGGGAGGCTGAGGCGGGTGGATCACAAGGTCAGGAGTTCGAGAGCAGCCTGGCCAATACACTGAAACCCCATTTCTACTAAAAATACAAAAATTAGCTGGGTGTGGTGGCACGTGCCTGTAGTCCCAGCTACTTGGGAGGCTGAGGCAGAAGAATCGCTTGAACCCAGGAGGCGGAAGTTGCAGTGAGCTGACACCGTGCCACTGCACTCCAGCCTGGGGGACAGGGCGAGACTCTGTCTCAAAAAAGAAAAACAAAACAGGGCGGGCAAAGAGTTTTTCTGTTTGCTGTGATAGTTATCTTCCAAGAGTTTGTAAAACTATATAACCTTTCAATTGTGCTTGTGATAGAAAACTGCATTTGTTAAAATGTGTGTTGCTGAGAATTGTGTTTGTTCATCTAAAGATTAATATTATGTTGGTTGTAGGAGGCTGAATTCTATCACAAATATTGTGGTAATTAAACAGTATGACCTTACTGATCTTGTATACAATAGATTTAAGGTTACTAAAATTAATGGAAAGCCCAGAAATAAATACATACTTCTATAGCCAACTGATTTTTGACAAAGGTGCCAAGAACACACATTGGAGAAAGGACAGTCTCTTCAATAAATGGTGTTGGGAAAACTGCATATCCACATGAAAAGAAGTAACACTAGCCCTTACCTTTCATCATATACAAAAATCAACTCAAAAAGGATTAAAGAGTTAAATGTAAGATCAGAAACTGTGAAACTACTAGAAGAAAACATAGGAGAAATGCCTTGTCACATTGGTCTCAGTAAGAATTTTTTGGATAAGCTCTCAAAAACACAGAAAACAAAAGCAAAAATATATAGATTACATCAAACTAAAAAGCTTCTGCACATCAAAGGAAACAATCAACAGACTGAAGAGACAATCTATGGAATGGGAGAAAATATTTGCAAATTATACATCTAACAAGAGGTTAATAAGCAGAATATATAAAGAATTCAAGCCACTCAATAGAAAAAGAAAGTAATTCAATTAAAAATGGGCTTTTTTCAAAAGACATACAAATGGCCAACCAGTATATGAAAAAATGTTCAACATCGCTAATTATCAGGGAACTGCAAATCAAAACCACAATGAGCTATCATCTCACTCCAGTTATACAATGGCTACAGTCAGCTCTCTATCCATGGGTTCCACATCCATGCATTCAACAACCAGTTGATCAAAAATATTCAAAAAACAGGCTGGGTACAGTGGCTCAGGCCTGCAATCTCAGCACTTTGGGAGGCCAAAGGCGGCAGATCACTTGAGGTCAGGAGTTTGAGACCAGCCTGGCCAACATAGTGAAACCCTGTCTCTAAAAATAAAAATTCAAAAAACAAACTGCATCTGAACTGAACATTTACAGACTTTTGTCATTATTCCCTGAACAATACCATATCACAGCCAGCTACACAGAATTTACATTGCATTAGGCATTATAAGGAATCTAAAGATGATTTAAAGTACAAACATAAGGCAAAGATATTCTGGGTTTGGTTCCAGACCAACGCAATAAAGCAAGTATCACAATAAAGCAAAGTCCATATAAACTTTGTGGTTTCCCAGTGCATGTAAGAGTTATGTTTACTATACTGTAGTCTATTAAGTGTATAATAGCATTATGTCTAAAATAAAATGATAATACCTGATTTTAAAATACTGTATTGCGGCCAGGCATGGTGGCTCACTCCTGTAATCTCAGCACTTTCGGAGGCCAAGGTCGGTGGATCACCTGAGGTTGGGAGTTCAAGACCAGCCTGGCTAATATGGTGAAGCCACGTCTCTACTAAAAATATAAAAATTAACAGGATCATGGTAGTGAGCACCTGTAATCCCAGCTACTCAGGAGGCTGAGGCAGGAGAATCGCCTGAACCTGAGAGGCAGAGGTTGCAGTGAGCTGAGAGCACACCACTGCACTCCAACCTGGGAGACAAAGCGAGACCCTGTCTCAAAACAAAAATACAAAAAAAAATAAAAATAAAAATAAAAATAAAATACTGAATTGATTAAAAATGCTAACAATGATCTCAGCCTTCAGCAAGTCACAGTCTCTTTGCTACTGCAGGGTCCTGCCTCGATGCTGATGGCTCCTGACTGATTAGCATGGTAGTTGCTGAAGGGTGGCATGGCTATGGCAATTTCTTAAAATAAGACAACAATGAAGTCGGCCACGTTAATCGACTTTTCCTTTAGGAAAAATTTCTCTACAGCAAAAGACACTGTCTGATAGAATTGTACTCATAGTAGAACTTCTTTCAAAATTGGAGTCAATCCTCTCAAACCTTGGCGAAGCTTTATCAACTAAGTTTATGAAATATTCTAAAGCCTTTGTTGTCATTTCAACAATGTTCACAGCATCTTAACCAGAAGTAGATTCCATCTCAAGAAACCACTTTCTTTGCTCATCTGTAAGAAGCAACCTTCTTCATCTGTACAAGTTTTATCATGGTATTGTAGCAGTTCAGTCACATTCTCAGGATCCACTTCTAATTCTAGTTCTCTTGCTATTTCCAACACATCTCAAGTGATGAGGTGCACTGTCAAAGAGCAATAATATTTTCAAAGGAATCATTTTCTCTGAGCAGTAGTTCTCAACAATGGCTTTCAGTAAACCACACTGTAAACAGATGATTGTTATTCTACTGTAGAACACAGGCAGAGTTAGATTTAGCATAATTCTTATGGGCCTTAGGATTTTCAAAATGATAAATGATCCTTGGCTTCAAACTAGTCACTAGCTGCCTTTGTCCCTAACCAGAAAGTCAGCCCATCTTTGACGCCAGGCATTGCCTTCTAACTATGACAGTTCTAGATGGCATCTTCTTCCAACATAAGGCTGTTCCATCTACACTGAAAATCTGTTGCTAGGTGTAGCCCTTCATCAATGATATCTTAGCTACATCTGGATTACTTACTGCATCTTCTACATGAGCACTTGTTGCTTCGCCTTGCACTTCTGTGTGATAGAAATGGCCTCTCTTCTTAAATCTCATGAACCAACCTCTGCTAGCTTCAAATTTTCTTCTGCAGCTTCTTCACTTCTCTCAATCTTCTTAGAATTGATGAGAATTAGGACTTGTTCTTGATTAGGCTTTGGCTTAAGGGAATTTTGTGGCTGGTTTGATCTTTCATTCAAATATGAAAACTTTCTCCATATCAGCAATAATTTTTTCACTTTCTTATAATTCATGTGTTCACTAGAGTAGCACTTCTAATTTCCTTCAAGAAATTTTTCTTTGCATTCACAACGTGGTTAACTGTTTGGCCAAGGGGCCTAGTTTTCAGCCTGTCTCAGCTTTCAACATGCCTTCCTCACTAAATTTCGTCATTTCCAGCTTTTGATGTAAAGTGAGAGGTGTGGGACTCTTCACTTGAACACTCAGAGGACATTGCAAGGTTACTAACTGGCCTAATTTCAATACTGCTGTGTCTCAGGGAATAAGAAGGCCCAAGGAGAGGGAGAAAGGAAAAAGGTCAATCACTACAGCAATCAGAACATACACATTTATTGATTAAATTCACTATCTTATATGGGTATGTACGGTTTATGGCATCTCAACACAAAAATAGTAACATTCAAGATTACTAGTCACAGATCACCAAAACAGAATAATAATGAAAAAGTATGTGGAAATACTTCATGATTTAAAAAGCAAACATTTTTAAGTTTAAAAAAATAATAATTAAAGAAGTTTGAAATGGTACAAAAATCACCAAAACATGACACAAAGGCATGAAATAAGCCTATGCTTTGGGGAAATGGCTCTGATAAACTTGCTCAACACAAGATTGCCACAAACCATCAATCAATTTATAAAAAAAAAAAAAAAAAAAAAAAAAAAAAAAAAACACATAACATCCTTGTTGAAGCACAATAAAATGAGGTATGCCTGTACACAGAAAGATGGGCATAGGATATATGTGAATACTATGCCCTTTTATATCAGGGACTTGCACAGGAGGTCTTGGAACCAATCCCTCATGGTTACTGAGGGATGATTGTATTATTAAAAGGAAAAGATCTGAGCATGGTGATGTGTGCCTGTAGTCTCTGCTACTTAGCAGGCTGACGGAGGAAGAACACTTGAGCCCAGGAGTTCAAGTCTAGCCTGGGCAACATAGCAAGACTCTGTCTCAAAAAAAAAAAAAAAAAAAAAAAACCGGCCAGGTGCAGTGGCTCACACCTGTAATCCCAGCACTTTGGGAGGCTGAAGCGGGTAGATGACAAGGTCAAGAGATCAAGACCATCCTGGTCAACATGGTGAAACCCTGTCCCTAATAAAAATACAAAAATTATCCAGGCATAGTGGTGGGCATTTGTAGTCCCAGCTACTCCAGAGGCTGAGGTAGAAGAATTGCTTGAACCCGGGAGGTGGAGGTTGCAGTAAGCCGAGATCGCATGTGTGTGTATATATGTGTATGTTATATATATACACATATATATGTGTGTTTTTTAAAAAAAACTCATCTTTCTAATTCTACGAACTTTTATAAATATTGTTTCCATGGTCAATTACCTTTGCCTTTTATTTGGCTGTGAGCTGCTTAACACTAGAATCTTGACTTGTTTTAGCATAAGAATCGCCATTGTACAATGCTCACTTATTATTTATTTATTATAGAACATACTGTGGGCTAAACTAAGTCCCCAATGTATAATGACAATATTCAACAACAGTTTGCTAGAACATAATTATATTATATGATGAGTGACAGACCTAATACACTAATCACAAATGTTATTAAAGGCTTCCCATGAAGAGCTTATAGTAATGAGAGGACATAGGGTATCAGCAAATGCTTCCCAACATAAACCCATACTACTAGAAAGATGCCTGTGAAGTCACATTATTTTTGTCTCAAGACCGTGGACTGACCACATACACTTATTTCTTCTCTAAGACCCACCCTCCAATCCCATTAAATGATAGTTAATACAGAAAGATAAAATCCCAAACAACAGGAAGATGAAGAGGAAGGGAAGAGAGTAATCAGTAAATGAGAAAGTTTAGCAAATTGCTAGAGATAGAATGCAGATGGAAGTGTAGTACTTGACAAGATAGGGCAGAGGAAAGCTTTGGCCTGTAATAATGTGAGGAAGACGAGGAAGGAAGTCATTTGTCTTAATTAAACCCATAAAAGTTGGTAGTTATCCCATGTTAAGGGGAGGCAAGAGTGAGACACACGGCTAAGAACAGGGAGAGTAAGCAAAAGCTCCTCACGGAATAGTCTATCTACCCACCCCCCGGAAATGACAGGGTGACCAGGTATGTATCCCCAGGTATTCACTGAAGAAACAGAACAAACTATGTGAGGAGAGCTAGAACAGTTGACTCACATCTGGCCCATCATTCATCCACACATTCCATAAGCCTTGCTCACCTACTCAGAAGTCCCATTCAGTATTTTATTGTCTATCTTAAACATAAATGAATACCTTTTATTTGAAGAAAACCTATAGAATAAAAGAGGGGAAAATATGATAAACAAAAATATAATCCCTAGGAAAAATTAAAATAGTTCAGATAACAGAAGAAAACTTTTTTTAAAAAAATCTCCAAATTTTATTTTTTGAAGGATTTTAAAGGACCTATATTCATAAAATAAGAAGATGCTGAGAATGAGAAACAGTGCAAGAAAGAGTTCTTAGAAATTAAGATACCTAATTGTGACTGTAGTAATAAAACATTATCAGATGGGCTAAAGGAAAGGCAGAAGGGTAGAGAGAGGAACAGAATCTGAGCAAGTTATTTGAGAATGAGGTTCCAGCAAGATAAGCAGATAACCTGTTTATCAAGAAAATCATCTACAAAACATAGAATCTATGATACATAGATTCTACAAAACAAGGTCAAATTCAAAATAATAATAAAGGCAAATCTCACAGTGATAATCATGCAGGAACAGGCCTCCAGAGCAATCATTCAAGCAATTTATAGACAAGGCACAGAAGACAACTACAGATTTAGAACGGACAGTAAGTTATCAATCTTGAAAATGCAAAAGGAAAATAACTGAAGACAAAAGCTGGGAGTTGAAGGAAGAGGAATTGAAGGAAGGGCAGGGGCTAATATATTCATCTTATAAAATGCAGAGGCAAAAGACACAGTATCTATGATTAATGTAAAACTAAAGAGTATACTACCCTAAATGTTCACCATTCTTGCATAGAGATTGCCCTTAAGTAATAACAAAGCTAACTGTGTACCACGTACTTACTAAGAATTCTTAGGGGCTATTCATTAACTGTGTAATACAACGTGTAAAGTGATCCATTAAAAAAAGTAAGTAAAAATTTTTAAGCTACAGGGTAACCAACACAGGAACCAATAATGGTGATATAATTACATTAAGAAAGAAAAGAAAAAATAGTTAAGGGGTATAGGAAAAATAGGCTGATGCTTCATGTATCAGCACAGGAAGTCAAAAAATAACAATGTCTAAAACTGATAAGGCAAGAAATAGAGGCAAAAGTATATTGTTTAAAGATATGGAGATCATCTCCGAGAGCTAAACTGAAAATTTTTAGAATCTGCAAGTGATTCTCTCAGGAAACTGGACTGGGAGAGAAGACTACTGGTTTCATGTATCAAAAAATTCCAGTACTTTTACATTTTTAACTACATGAATTATTTACTTTGATCATTTCTTTTAAATTTAGTTAATAATTTTTTCAAAAAAAAAGTAGCAATCAAATCTGTCCTACTACTTCAGACAGGTAAAATTATTTTATATTTTAATGGTTTCCAGAAAATGGTCTAGTAATGCAAGGCTGACAAGTCAGCATGTCCAACATTTCTCATTTAATGTGGCATTTGATAAATTAGTATCAAGTGATCCTACAGAATACAGTACTAAGAATACAAAATACTACACAGAGTTGTGGCCCCTCCTGGCATGTAATGGTAAAACACACTGGTCCACAGGCCAAAAAGCAGTTTATCCATCTATCCCATGTTTAATATCCATGTTCTCTACTTTTCTTTTTAAAAATAGGAGAACTTTAATAGGCTGTTCACCACAAGTGTAGGTTCAAGAGAGAAAATTCCTGGTGAGATTACCAACACTAACCAACCAAAGCCACAAGTATTGTAATAGTGACAGAGAAAAGCTGATACAGCCTAGACGGCTGCTGAAGCTAGTGGGCTAAGTCCAATGACAGATCTTCCATACTATCCATCCAAGATAAAAAAACTTGTGGTCCAGGAACTCAAGCCAGCCCACAGACACGTTAGGTTTAGCCTGCATAATATTGGCCCACACCATGTTTTTAATTTTGAAAAAGTAGCCACATCTAAAACTGACAGAATTCACATAAAACTTCAGACATCCACCTTCTCGCAATAAATCAGTAGAGGCACTCCCCTTAAGTGACAGGGTGTCCCAATTTGCCACACCTAGCCTGTTTCCCTTACTATGTTACCAATCTAACCCTCGTAGACCATTTGTATCTCTGATCCTTGCTTTAAAGGAGATAACATGTTGATATGCCTAAGCCACGCCAAGAGTTTTTGAGGCAGGACTCTTACACTTCGGTAACAACAGGAGATAGATCAGTGACAAGTCGTGGCACAGCAGTTCTAGAGGGGGGTTAGCGGCAGTGATGGACAGCAGCCACTCCTACCTAAAAACTGTTTCTAAATGGCCAGGTATTCTAAAGCAGTGGACTTTTTATTGAGTATTACATAAAAGCCACCTATAAAGAAAAAAAACACATAAAAATTACTGGGCACGCCTAAAAATTAGGAATTTCTGTGCATGCCTATTTAACTACAACTTATTCCCTGCCAACTGCCTTACTTTTAATCAAACTAGAATTGAATGACAGATAAAAAAAGTGGTAAATGCTAGTGATCAATATCTTAGGGGATAACAACTAACAGCCGGAAATGAAAACTAAAGCACAAAGTCCAATAGCTGACACTGTAACCTACATTTTGAGTAAAATAGTCATCGTTTACTTACATTTTAATGTCTCTCCAGCATATGGTATGTGCAGTTTAAATCGGTCACAGTTGGGCCCAGGAGTCAATGATGTGCAGCTTTAAAAAATGCAGAAACAAAAGAAAGAAAAGATTTTTTAAAAACAAACTTTAAAAACCCACATATTTATGATACTAAACAAAAAGGGATCTTTATACAGAACAGATTAAAACACTGGCTTACAGAACAAAATAAAAGCCTTTAATAGTCACGGAAGCCAAGACACGAAGACTCGTCCTAAAACAAATAATTCATTTATTTCACAATAAAACTTACATGTGTTCTAACGACAAACATCAACAGTGTGCTTCAACTACTTCTCTCAAAGAGGCATATCTCGACTTTTAAAATTAGGTATATTATCCAAAACACATGTCTATTCTTATGCCAAGAACTGTAAAATAAGAATAGTTTTATGATCATATTTTAAATATGGACTCTTAGCTTTCATTCTGTTACTACAAAAAAGAGCCCACTTTTGGCCTTTTTCTGGTACCAGATGGTTTTCTTTCCTTCCACAAAGGTACAGTGCTTCCTTTAGATTTGGCACACCATAACTTTCATCTGCAGGAAAGCACAATGCGCACTCAATTTCAAGTAAAATGCAAATTTTAAAGGTGGGGGGTAGTCACCCAGGTCTCAACAGTTTGGTATTTTCTTTTTGTTTTGTTTTTCAAGACAAGGTCTCGCTCTGTAGCCCAGGCTGGAGTGCAGTGATGCAATCTCTGCTCACTGCAGCCTCAATCTCCCAGGCTCAAGCAATCCTCCCACTTCAACTTCCCAAGCAGCTGAGACCACAGGTGCACAACACCACACCTGGCTTTCTTTTTTTTTTTTTTTTTTTTTTTTTTTTTTTTTTTTTTTTTTTGAGACGGAGTCTCGCTCTGTCGCCCAGCCCAGGCTGGAGTGCAGTGGCGCGATCTCGGCTCACTGCAAGCTCCGCCTCCCGGGTTCACGCCATTCTCCTGCCTCAGCCTCCCGAGTAGCTGGGACTACAGGCGCCCACAACCGCGCCCAGCTAATTTTTTGTAATTTTTTTAGTAGAGACGGGGTTTCACCATGGTCTCGATCTCCTGACCTTGTGATCCGCCCGCCTCGGCCTCCCAAAGTGCTGGGATTACAGGCGTGAGCCACCGCGCCCGGCCTCTTTTTTTTTAAAGAGAGGCAGTCTCACTATGTTACCCAGGGTGGTCTCAAACTCCTGGGCTCAAGTGGTCCTCCTCCCATCTAGCCTTCCAAAGTGTCAGGATCGTAGGTGTGAGCCACTGAACCTGGCCTAGTTTTTTTTAATCTATTATTTCACAAAGTTATACAATGTTTCTTGCTCTTCACAGATTTGTTGTACAAAATAATTTATTATCTTAGAAGTCATAAGTTCAACTGCATAACAGCTGCATAGGCTTCGTAAGTTAATAAAATATTAATATGAAGTCAATTGAGAAAGTAATATGTCTTCATTTTGTTTTAAAAAGATGAGATTTTTAATGTATAAACAAAAGCAAGGAGGCTAATTTTCTTTCGTAATTCCAAAACTGGCTGTGAAGCAATTCTAAAAAAGAACCTATAGAAGTAATTTAACGGATGGATGCATAGTTAAAATAAATGTACAACTTCCCTACATGGCAACTTGGGCAAGAGTCATTTAAAAATAAATCCAAAAAATTTTGACTTTAAGTAATTCAGACACCACATTAGAGATTTACTATTACTTTTTCCCAAAACGATTTGAATGTGAAAGGGAAAAGAACTAGACAGTGGCTAGGCACGGTGGCTCACACCTGCAATCCCAGCACTTTGGGAGGCCAAGGCAGGCAAATCACTTGAGGTCAGGAGTTCAAGACCAGCCTGGCCAACATGGTGAAACCCCATCTTTACTAAAAATTCAAAAATTAGGCCAGGGGCGGTGGCTCACACCTGTAATCCCAGCCCTTTGGGAGGCTGAGGCGGACGGATCACAAGGTCAAGAGACACGTATAAAGACCATCCTGACCAACATGGTGAAACCAGGTCTCTACTAAAAATACAAAAATTAGCTGGGCATGGTGGCAAGCGCCTGTAGTCCCAGCTACTCACTTGGGAGGCTAAGGCAGGCGAATCGCTTGAACCCAGGAGGCGGAGGTTGCAGTGAGCCAAGATCCCACCACTGCACTTTAGCCTGGGCACAGAGCAAAACTCCATCTCAGAAAAAAATTAGCCAGGCATGGTGGCATACACCTGTAATCCCAGCTACTCGGAAGGCTGAGGCAGGAGAATCGCTTGAACCTGGGAGGTGGAGGCTGCAGTGAGCCAAGATTGCACCACTGTGCTCCAGCCTGGATGACAGAGTAAGACACTGTCTCAAAAAAGAAAAAAAAAACACAAAACCAGAAACATAACAAGAATATGTTTAACATAAATCACTAAGTTGACTATTCCTCATTATCTTCAGGGGTCAATAAAAATACCAGCTTACAAACTAAACAACAAAGCTATACCAGCAACTGAATGGTAACCTATTTTTATATTTCACAGGTTTTTTTTTTTTTTTTTTTTTTTTTTTTGGAGATGGAGTCTCGCTCTGTCGCCCAGGCTGGAGTGCAATGGCCGGATCTCAGCTCACTGCAAGCTCCGCCTCCCAGGTTTACGCCATTCTCCTGCCTCAGCCTCCCGAGTAGCTGGGACTACAGGCGCCCACCACCTCGCCCAGCTAGTTTTTTTTTTTTTCTTTTGTATTTTTTAGTAGAGACGGGGTTTCACCATGTTAGCCAGGATGGTCTCAATCTCCTGACCTCACGATCCGCCCGTCTCAGCCTCCCAAAGTGCTGGGATTACAGGCTTGAGCCACCGCGCCCAGCCTGTATTTCACAGGTTTTAAGAATACTTTCTCATTTTCCTTTCAATATAAAAAAATTCCTCAGAGTACATTTTAGGGGCATCATATTTCCCTTTTAGTATAATCTTTTCTACCCCACAACACAGTAGTTATTTTAAAAGACTATAGAAAACACATAAATTATAACATTATAAAATGTAATCTAATGATGGTAATGAGCCTCATGTCATTCTGAGCACGCTGCTATGAACCCTATAAGCAACACTAAGATTTTTCCTTTTCTATTGCATTCAACTGCAATGCTTTAAATTTATGAAAAACGCCATTCACAATCAAGGATCTTTTTGGGGCTTGGGGATCAAATTATCTAACTACATAGCTTAAAGACTGAAGTTATTAGTAGTACAGGAAATCCTCAGGATTAATCTGATTCCAGTTTGTTTGAATAACTCACTCCTTCTTCAATGAGAAATTGTTTTTTTCCCGAATGGTTACACTCATTGTTGGGCCACACTTTTTATTATATACTTTAACCAGGACTGGTTAAGTGATTTTGTGCCCTGCCATGTCACCTTCCTCCCTTACTACATCAACAGCTGGTTCCAGCAACCTCAGTGTATTAAAAGGTACGTTTCTAAGGGGAATAGGAAAAGATTTGCTAAAGGATACAAAATTACAGCAAGATAAGAGGAATACGTTCTAGTGTACTACACCACTGTAGATGACTAGAGTTAACAATAATAAACAGTTTCAAATAGCTAGAAGGAGGATATTGACTGTTTATATCACAAATAAATGATAAATGTTTGAGATGAGGTATGCTAATTACCCTGATCTTATTACTATACACTATATGTATCAAAACATCATTATGTACCCCATAAATATGTACAATTCCTATGTGTCAACTAAAAAATTAAAATTTTATGAAGAAAAAAGTGTATTTCTCTATCTCTGTTTTTCATTCACTGATTTGTTTCATTTAGATAAGATTTATCAAGCATTGCTCTACGTGTTAGGATTATAGCATGGACGAGACAGAGAAGATCTACGGTCTCATGGGACTTAAATTCTAGCAAGGGAAAAAGAAAATGATAAACAAGAGACAAACATATAAAGATGGTTTCGGATTGCTAAATACTATGAGGAAAATAAAACAGGGTGCTGCACTGAAGCAGGAGCTACTTTACACTGGAAGATCAAAGAGGACCTCTGGAGGAGGTGAAATCCGAAAACTGAATCACACAAAGTGGCCCACCATGCCAAGTTCTGGGATAGAGCATTCCAGGCAGAGGAAACAGCTGGTGCAAAGGTGTGAAGACAGGAACAAGCTTGGTACATCTGGGGAAGAAATCTTGATATATCTGGGCAATGCGGCTGGAGCACAGCAAATGAGGGAGAGAAAAGCAAAAGATTAGGACACAGTAAATGAGGGAGAGGGGGCAAAATCAACGGACAGATCATACGGGGCCTGCAAGTGGTTACAATTCATTCAGCTTTTATGCCAAGCACAAAGGAGGGTTTTTAGCAGAAGGGTAAAAACATCTACGTTTTTAAAAAATCACTTTGTCTACTGTATAGAAAAAAAAAAAAAAAAGACCATGAGAGATAAAATGAACACAGCCAGACCAGATAGGAGAACATTTTAGTCAAGAAAGATGATGGAGCAAAACCAACATGCATTTGTAGATGGTATTACCTACTTCTCTGCTATCTACAGAGAGCCTTGCCTGTCCATTTTCTAGCTCTGGTGCAGTGATAATGCTGCCACTTTAGTATAAACATTCACTTCACAGTCTTCAGTGAGGAGACAGTCTTCTGTGATGTGCGGGCTGAGCAGAGTGTAGCCCACTTGGCAGAAAAGGCCCACACTCAGGCACATGAGAGCAAGAACGGTGCTGGAAAGGAACAGGGTCACAGAGGACAGAAAGCATTCCCCTCAGCCTCTCACCTTCAGTCATGGAAAGGAGTGTTTCAGGGTGTGGTTATCCACCTGGAATGGGATGAGGAGCTCTGCTGCCCAAAGTCTCTATTTCAGGAAAGACATCGCTACGTAGCTGGCTATAAGGGACCGGGACTGCAAACCTCTAAGAGTTGTAGGAAGGCCAGGGCAGCTGGGAGCAATGTGGATGAGTCTTGTGTTTACCCCCCACCCCAGGGATGCTACTGGTCTCACTAGGTTTCTCAATCTCCATTGGGACTGAAAACCCAATGCAGGTAGGATAATAATAATAATAACCACTTTAGATCTGAAAAAAAGAAAGAAAGATAATGGATCCTTGGACTAGAGTAACAGCAGTGGAGACGGGACAAAATGGATTTTTTGAACAAGGCTGACTAGGAAGGGAGCATGTTTAAGGAAAAGAAAATGAAGAGTTTAAAGTGTGAGATGATAGCCAAATCTTCTATGGAAACAGTCAGGTTAATGGGTAGGCTAGCCAATCTATAAGGGCCACTAAAATGTCACAGAAAAGACAGAAGAAAAATTTACAAAACCTCACCTTAGTGTTTTATGATATTGGAAAGATCACTTACTTGAAGTGGGAATGGGGGAGAGGGGTATGAAGAGTAATACTTGCCAAAAGCACACTCAAGTCAAAATTATCATCTCCAGTTAGCTGCAGGGATTTTGCTTTGCTGAGAGGGATATACAAATGTGGGGCCAAGAGCCAAAGTGCTCAAGGCAACAGAGGAAAGCTGCCATTAGTAGGTCTCTTTCTCCTAAGTGGCATTCAGCTTGTCTTCCAATGAAATGTTGGGCAAATTATTTAAGATACGTTACATTCTATCTTCCTTATATTACCTAGGATAAATAGGTTTATAGGAAACAACCCAATGCCATGTACACAAAGTTTCTTCTAAGATTAAACTAAAATGTTTCCTCTTCTTAAGTTACCTCTGTCTAAAATTGGTTTCGTCATGTTCTTTAATTTACTGTGAAAATTCAAGTTGCACAAGAGGAGGGTACTCGTTTTTCCGTTAATCAAAAAAGAACATGGGGGCAGGGTGTGGTGGTTCACACCTGTAATCCCAACACTTTGGGAGGCTGAGGCAAGCAGATCACCTGAGGTCAGGAGTTCAAGACCAGCCTAGCCAACATGGTGAAACCTCATCTTTACTAAAAATACAAAAATTAGCCGGGTGTGGTGGTGCATGCCTGTAGTCCCAGCTGCTAGGGAGGCTGAAGAAGGAGAATCGCTTGAACCCGGGATACAGAGGTTGAGGTGAGCTGAGATCATGCCGCTGCATTCCCGCCTAGGCAACAATGCAAGACTCCGTCTCAAAAACAAAAAACAAACAAAAAAAAAAGAGCACGGGTTTAAAAGAGCTTTCCTCTGTTGCCTTGAACAGTTTGACTTGGCCCCAAATCTGCATATTCCTCTCAGTAAAACAGAAGGCCTGCTGCTAACTGGAGATTACCATTTTGACTTGATTGTGCTTTTGGGGAGTATTACCCACTCCTGTCCCCACTTCAAGGAAGTGATCTTTCCAACGTCATACAGCACTAAGGGGAGTTTGGGTGAATTTTAAACCCATAGTAATGTTTAAAAAGCTTTAAAAATACATGGAAATAGTATGATTCCACTTATGGAAAAAGGACACTTGTAAGTATGTATATCTACACACATAAACAGATTTCAGGAGAATAACCAAAATGTGGCCAGATTTGAAATGATTTTTACAACAACATTCTTCTAATTACCTTTCTGCATTTTTTTTTTTTTTTTTTTGAAACAAGGTCTTGCTGTCACCCAAGCTGGAGTACAGTAGTGCGATCACAGCTCATTGAAGCTTCAAAGAGCTTCCCAAGCTCAGGCGATCTTCCCACCTCAGCCTCCCAGGTAGCTGGGACCACAGGCACATGCCACCACACTTGGCTAATTTTTTGTATTTTTAGTAGAGGCAAGGTTTCACCATGTTGCCCAGGCTGGTCTCAAACTCCTGGAATTAAGCAATCCTCCTGCCTCAGCCTCCCAAAGAGCTGGGATTATAGGCATGAGCCACTGCACCCAGTTGCTTTCTGCATTGTTTTGATTTTTATAATGAACACGAACTATGAACTATTTTACTATTATAATTTTTTTAGGAGACAGTGTCTTGCTCTAGAGCCCAGGCTGGAGTGCAGAGGTACAATTATAACTCACTGCAGCCTTGAACATCTGGGCTCAAAGAATCCTCCCACCTCAGTTTCCCAAGTAGCTGGGACTACAAAAGCACCACCACACTCGGCTACATTTTTTTTCTTTTTGAGACAGTATCTCAGGGCTTTGCCCAGGCTGCTCTCGAATTCCTGACCTCAAGCAATCTTGCCGCCTCAACCTCCGAAAGTCTGGGATTATAGGCATGAGCCATGGTTCTCGGACACAATTATAAAGTATTTTAAGGCTAAATACATCCCTTTCCTATTTGACTAAGAAAACTTGGCTATGATGGCCTGATTTTATCTTTTCCTTTTAAAGTATTTCACCACTTTTCAGAAGTAAAGAATTCAGAGTGATATACTGATGAACAGTCTTCAAGTAAAGCATATGAAAGTCTTTATATTGTGGTATCACAAAACTTCACATTTCTAACATTTATTATCTTTCACAGTTTCTTTGGGTCGGAATTTGGGAATGGCTTGGCTGGGCAGTTCTAGCTTAAGGTCTCCCATGAAACTGCTGTCATAAATCTGTAACAGATAACTAATACAGCAGGGAAATTCACTCATCTAGAAAGCCATTTCCTTATACAAGTATGAAAAAACTAGTAAAGAAAAAGCTACTGGCTACATTAAAATCATATTTATAGAATGGCAACTTGTCCTCACACATAGTTAGAGCCAAGGTTGAAAAAGCCAATATTCCAAATTGAATCACTTTTAATTCAAAAATTATTTTTAAATGATTTTAAAATTGCTGACAGTTAAGTATAATTTCAAATTTGTGTCTCAACTATATTTCATCAGTGTTCACTGTGTGTCTGGCACTAAGTGATAGGAATATAGCAGTAACAAGAACAAAAAACATATCTTGGTGTTAGAGTGTAGAAAGGATTTTGGATAAAAACTATACTGTAAAAATGTATCTTTTACCAATTTCAAAGTACCTAAATATACCGGGAATGCACTGTTTTAAAGTTTAACATGTGGGTGAACAAAGGGAGTTAAACTCACATTATACAGATTATGAAAGTGGGAATTATCAAGCGGGAATTCTTGATAGCATCAAAGGAGGTAGTTTACTCTAGTACTTTATTACAGAAATGGCAGTTAATCATTGACGCAATAAAATGCTGAGCGTAAGAACCTTCGCACATTCTCATCTGTTCAGTCTCTTGTTTTACATTTAATCACATGACTCCAAGTATTATTTGTCTGTTTTTCTCATTGTGGCTTGTTTTCTCAACCAGATCATAAGATTCTCATGTAAAGAGCTATGTTATACTCTTTTTTAAGTAAGTCCTAGTATAGCACCTAGCACAATGCTACGTATGCAGCACTGATGAAATTTTAGCATATTACTAACACTCATAAACTAAACTCAAGAACTGTCATTTCACAGATGACGACATCAAAGAGCAAAGGGTCTCACTGGCACTCTGGGATTGGAAACCACTTCCAGGACACTCTAACCATATCTTAGTCTGCATGGCCTAGGCAACTTTAAATCTCCAGTGTCTAGCACTGATATCCAGGAGGTGAACACTCCAACAACTGTGTACGAGGATAAAGGTTTGCTGAATGAATGCATACATCTTGACTCCTAGTGTTGTACTCTTTTCATGATTAAAAAAAAAAAAAAAGACTGTTGATTTAACTGGAATTGGGATGAGGTGCTTATCCTCACCTCCAAGGAGGGCAAAAGTGTGATTATTTGTGGAAGGTCTGCCCTTTGAAGAGCTGTACACACAACTCAGAACTTAAACTTTAAACCATTACCTTAAATTATTATATTTCCACAATAAACAAATAACAGCAGCTAATATTTGTCAGGCATTTACTACGCAGCAGGCACTATTCTAAGTATAGTATTCTAAATATATTAAACTATTTAAACTTACAGCAACCTTGTCCAAGGTAGGTGCTGTTATTACCTACAATTTACAGACGAGGGCACTGAGGCACGTAGATGCTATGTAACTTGCTAGTGAGTGACAGAGCTGGAATCCAAACCCAGTATGTCTGCCTCCATGGCCTACTTTCTTAATTACTATGTTAAACCATCTCGCAATAATTTAAGAGAAAACCATCAGATTAATGAGATATCTTATGATTGGCGAATTATAAATCATAATTAGTGACATAAAGATTTATAACTATAAACCTTATAATTGATGAACTATAAATGTTTTCAACAAATGATATTTTATTAAGTACCTAGAAAAATGAGAAGTAAAAGATGACAAAATATTGCCAAAAAGAAGTTCTATTACATGTGTTCTAATGAAAAGAAAATTATTTATCAGTAATAAGTATAAACACTGTAAACGTCACTCAAGGCTACAAGAGAGGGAACAAGGCCCCTGTAACTTGATGACATAGACTCTACAATGATGACACTGTTCATTGATTTAGCACACTCTTTATATAAATAAACTGTAAGTAAATAATGAAAGGTAAATTTGGATTTGACTCCTCTTTAAATTATCACTTGTTCCTAGTTACTGAGATCCAACTCAAATTTTAAGGTTTCACTATAAAAAATAAAAGTAGGCAAATTTTACTATACTTTATAGGCTTTTTAGAGACAGCCAAGAACTAATTTTAGATTAACAAAACTATATGAAGATATTCTACAACCTTTAAAACATTAGCAGTTTTAAAATAATGCAAAATATAAGAAAATATATTCTTTCTGGATTAATAGGGCTAACCCTGTTTTTTGATACACTGTCTGGAAAAAATAATGACTTAGACCATTTCTACTCTTCAAGTCACCTAAAAAGAACAAAGTAGATGAGTCCAGGGTTCCTTCCCTGAGTCTACGTCAGTTTCCTTTACCCTGACTATTAATTTAACATTTGGCATGTGTCCTACATAGCTTCCTGTTTTCTTGATAGTGACGTTTGTGCTAAACCAACAATATTTAACATCAGCTGAGAAGGAAGTCTTCAACTTTGGCAACCTAAAATAACAAGTGACTCTCAAATAAAATATGCTCAAAGATCAATAACTGCCTTTTTAAAAAGGTCACATATTACAGTAAATTACTGTTAACTAATATTAACTACATTTTCATCTTTTAGAATTTATTTTCTCTGAATTAAATCTAACATCAATTACTCAGTTTCAAAAATTATCATGGTTTCTAGACTGGATGCAGAAGTAAAGAAGCTGGAAGACTGACAAAGGGTATCTTAACATTTATCTAAATAATCTAAAACATGGGCATTTTATCTGCAAAGGCATCTGAACTGGTTCACGGAATCTTACATATTCAGCCTTGAAAGGGCTATAATTATACCCCATCTAGCTGGCCAAATCAAAATCCACAAGGTCAAGTCTTAGACCCTTTTACAAGCAAAAAATACAAATTAAAATTGGTCAAAGAACACAAAATTGCATTCAGATAGATTTTCTACATTGATTTTCAGGGGAATGGAGCTATGCATTTGATGACATATGATATTCTTGATACATCAAGTATATTCTATCACTAAAGCCTAAAAACTATGGCTAGACCCTACTAGAAAAATGATACATTTAATTCTTAGCATAGGATTCCAAAATGCCATCACCAAAATAAGTGACTCAGCCCAGAATGTTTTAAAAATTACAAAATTAAAATATTCAAGAAAATGTGTTTGCCAGTTCATGTGGCGTCAACTGTTATTCTCAGCTTCCATGCCATATCTCCATTTATAAATGATAAACTTCAACTCTACTTTAGAGTAGGAAGTATTTTTAAATGTTGGTAGGTGTCCCTATAACAAAAATGTAGTTTAAATTACAATATGGTTTCAGTAGGAATGATGGGCTCACATACTGTTTTTAACAGCTAACTAGAAGGGGGAAAAAAATCCTTTAACTTTTTCAGACAGATGCTTAGCTTATTAATTTTCAACCTCTCTTCTTTTCTAATATGTGCATTTAATTAACTCTGCTAAGAGAATAAGAGGAAATTAACAGGATTATCTCAACAAGTACAAGTGTTTGATAAAATTAAACATCCATTCATAATTTTAAAAGCTCTCTATAAACTGGGATAAAAGGGAACGTCCTTAATCTGATAAAGGCTATCTATAAAAAACTTAAAGCAACATCATACTTAAAAATAAAACATTAAAATTTTTTTCTTTGAGATAGAGGATGAGACAAGAATACCAGCTCTTATCACTTTTATTCAACGTTGTACTGGAGGTCCTAGCCAGGATGGAGGAAATAAGGGGTATAGAAATTGGAAAAGAAGAAACAGAACTTACGTTTTTGCAGAAAATGTGACTGTGCACATAGAAAATGTTGTAAATGTTTAGCAAATTTTGTGCACTATTGGAATGAGTATGTGGGTTTAGCAAAGTTGTTAGAGCATACATAGAAGTCAACTGTATTTCCATATACCATCAACAGTCAGAAAACAAAACTTTCAGAAAGACGCCATCTAAAATAACATCAAATGATCAAATATATAGAAATAAATGTTACAATAGATGTGTAAGATCTCTATGCAGGAAGCTATTATTAAGAAGAAAATAAGTAAATAAATAAACAGAGATATCATGTTCATGGATTAAAAGACTCATAATGAGGCTGGGCACAGTGGCTCATGCCTATAATCTTAGCAAGTTAGGAGGCCGAGTCAGGCGGATCACTTGAGCTCAAAAGTTTGAGACCAGCCCGGGCAACATGGATAAACCCTGTCTCTACAAAAAAAATACCAAAAAATTAGTGGGCATGGTGGCACGTGCCTGTAGTACCAGCTACTTGGGAGTCTGCGGTGGGAGGATCACCCGAGCCAGTGAGGTCGAGGCTGCAGTGAGCAATGATCGCATCACTGCACTCCAGCCTGAGACACGGAGTGAGACTCTGCCTCAAAATAAAAAAAAGACTCATAATGAAGAGTTGTCAGTTCTGCCTAAATTGATCTGGAATCTGAAAGGCAGATTCTAAAATACAAATGGAATGCCAAGAACCTAGAATAGATCCGATTATCTTGAAGAAGAAAAACTCAATAGGATTATTCACAATAAACAAAAGGTAGAAGCAATCCAAGTGTCCATCTATGGATGAATGGATAAAAAAAATGGATAAACAAAATTATATATACATCATACTATACATCTATATCCACACACAATGGAATGGAATATTATCCCGCCTTAAAAAGGAAGGAAATGTTGACACATGCTACAACATGGATACATCTTGAGGACCTTATGCTAAGTGAAATAAGCTAGTCAAAAAAGGACAAAGACTATATGATTCCACTTACATGAGGTATCTAAAGTAGTCAAACTCATAGTCAGAGAAAGTAGAACGGTAGTTGTAACGGGTTAAGGAGAGAGGGAAATAGGAAGCCATAGTTTAATGGGTACAGAGTTTCAGATGGATAGTAGTAATGATTGTACTACAATGTGAATAAACTTAATGCCACAGAACTGTAGGCTTAAAAATGATTAAAATAGTAAATTTATGTTATATGTATTTTACCACAATAAGAAAAACCTTGGTAGGAAATTTGCTCTACTGGATTTCAAAATTTACCATAAACGTTAGTAATTAAAATATTGACGTTGGTACAAAAATAGACAAACCAGTAAAACAGAATAAAGAGTCCAGAGACAGACCCTCACATTTCCAGACACTTAATTTATGGCAAAAGCATTTCTTCCATTAGTATCTACATATTTTTTCAGATTTCTTTTTCAGGTATGGCAGGTGAAAATACCACATTATAAGTAATACAAATTATTTTTACAGTGTTGCTTATTTTATCTTTACATCATTTTTAGCTTATATTTTATGTATGTTTTATAATCTATAAATATATTTTTACAAGGAAAAATGCACGTAGCAGAGGTCCACAATAAAATGATTTGGGGTGTGCTACAATCTGAATGTTTGTGGCCCCTCAAAATTCCTATTGGAATCTAACCCCCAACGTGTTGGTATTAAGAGGTAGGGCCTTTGGGAGCTGACTAGGTCATAAAACGGAGGCCTCATAAATAGGATTATTTATGAGGTCTTATAAAAGAGGCCTGAGGGAGCTTGTCTGCCCCTTTGCCCTTCTGCCATAGAAGGACACACAGAAGGCACCATCTATGAGAAACAGGCCCTCACCAGACGCAATCTACCAGAGCCATGATCCTGGACTTTATAGCCTCCAGAACTGTGACCAAGAAACTTCTGTTGTTTATAAATTACCCAGTCTAAGGTATTTTGTTATGGCAACCCAAACTGACTAAGACAGGGTACATAACAAAAAAAAAAGTTTGGGCCGGACGTGGTGGCTTACGCCTGTAATCCCAGCACTTTGGGAGGCTGAGGCGGGCAGATCATGAGGTCAAGAGATCGAGACCATGCCGGTCAACATGGTGAAACCCCGTCTCTACTAAGAATACAAAAATTAGCTGGGCGTGGTGGCACGTGGCTGTAGTCCCAACTACTTGGGACACTGAGGCAGGAGAATCACTTGAACCTGGGAGGCGGAAGTTGCAGTGAGCCCAGATCGCGCCATTGCACTCCAGCCTGGCAACAGAGCAAGACTCTGTCTCAAAAAAAAAAAAAAAGTTTGGAGTAATCATTGCTATAAGAGTTATACAAAGGAGTCTCTATTCTCAAAAACTTGTAATCAGAAGACAAAAATCAAACTATGAAAGTCACACAACACAATTTAAATAACAAGTCAAGACAACAATAGATACAAGTCACAAAGCAATTAACATGATTAATTGCCAAATTAGTGGTTAAAGAAAATAAACACAATAGGAGCGAAGAGAGCAGAAAAACCACTTTTAGCGTGGGTAACCAAGGAAGGTTCACTGGAATACAACTGGCCTCTAAGAATGCATAGGATCTGGCCAAGTGAGGGGAAGGAGAAATAGTTATGGGCAATTGTCTTTAAGGGCAAAACCTAAGAGACAAGCACTGCTAGACTGAAAACTCTAAGAAGAAAGAGAACGCATTAAACCCTGGATCCCTCAGTGTCCAGCAGCATACCTGCTGGCACATAGGAAGTACCTGAAAGCTATTTCATAAATACTGCAAGTGAGCAAGGTGGAGCTGGAGTGGACAAGGTCAAACAAGTTACAGAAATGTCCTGGACTGTTTGCTATTCCAACTGTGGGAAAGGTGGTAATTATTACTCATATTAGTAAATGTTATATAAGAGATCCCCAGGGACAAGGCCAACTTAAATACCATTTTCATACATTCAATGTACAGTGTTATTTTATAAGAAGTAATTTTTACACTAAACACTACTAATTTTCCAATGAAAATATTCCTGTAAACTTTTTAGGCCACTGTTTTTATGCCTTGATCCAAAACATGTCCTAAATAGATGTGCTGCCTATTCCCTGAACTCTGGGGCTCATATTTTATATGATTTGCATACTATTTTTCTAAATCCCATAGAAATTCCTGATCCATATAGGGAAGGCCTAAGGAGTATTTACCATGGCATGCCCCAGTAGCTCAGATTCTCAAGGGAATGAACTAGCAGAGCTTTGATCTCACCCTGATTAGCTCTCCTGCTACATGCTTTATTTACGTTTGTATCTCAATAATGCCTCACACTTACTTGGTGCGCAGTATATGCTTAGCTTATATAAAAAAATAAATTTGAATGGAAAGCACAAAAGCAGAGTAAAGGAAAGAATAGATGGAAAACCAGTGGGGATGGGGAGATAGGGAGATGGGGAGAAGAAAAGAAAACGAAAAAGCAGAGAGAATTGTAGTAGGAAACCGATGACAGGGTAGAGCCAAAAACAGAGAATGAGATAAAGAAGAGTGGGGAAGAAAGGAACAGGAAGAATTAATAGATTCTGAAGTGTCATTAAAGGATTCCCTTTCCTGTTACTGAAAAGTGCTTTCTAAAGATAGAAAAAAAAAGTTTTTTATATCTTCAAATTCTTATATTGAAATGATCATGAAAAGACTTAGCATCTGCTATATGAGCATATCTGGAACTATAGGGTAATGGGATAAGTGTGCCATCCACGTATTTTTGGTTGTTAGGTAGTTTGAAAGAATTTCGTTCTTAGATTGCTGCTTGAGATGCTACTGCTATACACTATAAATTCTAAAGCCTCGTGCAAGTTAAATAATCTCTCTCTTCCTCCGTGTTCTCATCTGTAAAATAAGGATAACAGTCATGCTCCAGAGAGTTGTTATGAGGATCCACTGATTTGGTGCACATAAATAAAGTCTTTAGAACAGTTCCTGGCACACAGAGAGCACTCGCTGTCACGAGTATTCAAAAGTACAAATTGCAAAACCAAAAAATAAGGAGGAGGAGAGTCTATCTCAAACACTATTTTCCTTAAACCCTTTACTCTGCTGGGGCAATAATTTTCAGAGTCAAAAATCTCAATTGACCTCCTCGCCTCTTCACGGGGCTACTTCATTTCTTCATTCCACAGACAAAAATTCTGACGGGGTCCAACTGTGAAAAGACTTAATCAGAGCAGTAAAATAATTTTCCGGCGTCCTAAAGCAAATCTAATGAAGCCCATCATGCCTCTCATGTTACACAGCAGGAAATTTACTGGGAAACAAAGAGAAGAATATCAAGATGGGACACGTAAATTGGCTGCAGAGCAAGCAGAGACTAGAAGGAGCCATCAGAGAAACAAGGACGGGAAGCATCTAGTCTAGGTCAGAGGCTTTCAAACTTTTTTGACACATAATAAGAAACTTTTATATCACCATTTTATATCACCATCAGTAGAGACATCTGTACTGAGTTATATATATATGTGTGTGTGTGTATATGTATATATATACGTGTGTATGTGTTCATATATAAATTGAAAACAAAATTGTTAAGCAATGATACTTAGCTTTATTACATGACGTGTACTTTTGTTCCATTCTCTTCTGTTTTTTATGTAAATCAAGACCCTCTAAAATGATTTCATAACACACCTAAGGGTCACAGCTATCAATGGTTTGTAACCCACAGCTCTGTCCAATACAATCTCACAGAACGCAGCTTCCTGGAAAATGAAGATAACAATATTCAACTCCACACTTGGTCAAAACTATTCCTTGAACACTTCATTCAGTTCTAGGCATTACACTTTAAGAAGTATAGAGACTAACTGGATCACATTCAGAAGAAGCCAAAAAAGACGAGGAAGGACACAAATCGCATGACAGAAGCAAAGGCTACATGTTAGCCTACAGAAGAGAGAAATATCAAACATGATAGCTATCTTCACTCACATGCAGGATCAATTAAGCTTGTTCTATATTGTGACAAGGGAGAGAAGTGGCAAGGAAAAGGGTTTCAGGTCAAGGTAGAAAAGCACTATGTAACAGTATTAGCTGCCCAGGGGGCTGTGTTGGGACTCATGGAGCTTCCACGTGACTGGAGATATTTACAGACAGCCTGAACAGTCACTTGGCAGAGAAGCATTAGAAGGGGTTCATAGATCACATGGTTAACATTAGAGTGTAACACTTTCCAATCCTGAAATTCTATAATTCTGGTGTAGATTAAAGCAATAGTATACTTTAATATGACTACTAAAGCTAACAATAGTTCTTTATTAAGTTTTTAATAAGAAATGAATTCTACCGTGAACCACATGAAACGAAGTTGAAATGGCAAATTATATTTTCTTGTAACAAGAGAATGTAACAAAAATTGGCAATGTGCCTATCACAGTCATTAAAAATCTTCATCAGTTACAATTAGAGAAAAACTGAAATGTTACCCAAATCACTGGCATAGTGTCTAAGATGTTCAACTTAGAATATATAACTATAGGCCGGGCGCGGTGGCTCAAGCCTGTAATCCCAGCACTTTGGGAGGCCGAGACGGGCGGATCACGAGGTCAGGAGATCGAGACCATCCTGGCTAACACGGTGAAACCCCGTCTCTACTAAAAAATACAAAAAACTAGCCGGGCGAGGTGGCGGGCGCCTATAGTCCCAGCTACTCGGGAGGCTGAGGCAGAAGAATGGCGTAAACCCGGGAGGCGGAGCTTGCAGTGAGCCGAGATCGCGCCACTGCACTCCAGCCTGGGTGACAGAGCCAGACTCCGTCTCAAAAAAAAAAAAAAAAAAAAAAAGAATATATAACTATATTACAGCTTCAATAAGCAAACATCAAAAAAGGTGATCTTTAAAATGTACAGAAATAAGAGTATTTACAAAAGAAGATTGTATTATAAACATTCTCTCCTTGCCCAAAAGCCATTCGTTGGTGTGTATCGATTTTATGTGTATTTTATACCTACAAAATACATGTATAAATTTTCTCCTTACCCAAAAGCCATTCTTTGGTGTGTGTATATATATGTAAAGCATGCACAAAGTAACAATGCCCTCTCTGATTTTTTACTGATCCAACTAACTGAAAATTTGAGTAATCTTCAGAAAAGTTTTTATCCGTATAACCATCTACCATATTTATTTTTAAAAAACCATATCTCCAATTATCTAATATATAGTTAGGAATTACTTATCAATAACATACTACTGTCGCCCCTCTGAGACAGAATTCTTAAGAAGGCCAACTCCTGGACTGTTAGAATACAGAAACCTTTCTAGAATCGTGCTATTCAAAGACAGCAGGTCCATGGACCAGTTCTGGTCTGTAAATTATTACTAATCCATAATAAGAAAAGTACAGAAAATGAGATAAGAATTTTAAAACTTTTATAGCAATGTGTAAAAGTAAGTTTAAGTCTGATGAATCTACTAATAAAAGAGTCAAGCCTTGTATTTCATGTCTTTTTCATTTCATTCTTCTAGCAATTCATTTTTATATTTTACAAAAGTATCAGTTGGTGACTAGATTTTTTTTTAATCTGCTCTTCCATCAAAGAGTTTGAAAAACACTTTTCTAAAGAATCTTTAGATGCTGAAGGTCCTTGGATATGAAGATAAGCTGCTTTACTTTGATGTCTTCTAATCTCTCTATTCATCTTGGTTTCCCCACAACAGTAACAAACATTAATTTATTTCTTTCCAAGTGTTCTTTTGATATCTCTACTAAGTTGACAGCAACATCAATATAGTTCACTGCCTAAAATTTATCATCAGGTTATCTGCCTGACTGCTCAGAATCTGTAACACTATTTCATTTCCATCCAGATGTAGCTCCAACATATTCTTGGGTTCATTCCTTGTAAGAAGATATTAACAAATCTGACAAGCCAGTTTGAAGGGGTCACCCAATCTGGCAACATGACTGCTCGCATAATCTGTGGTCGTCTATCCTTTGGAAATACTAAAGGGTAGTATGGCTCAGTTTTAAACCCCAGACCTTCTAAAGAGACCATCTAAAGTAATGGTCTCTTGCATCCTGAATTCATGCCAATCTACCTATACTTCCAATCTTCCATTTGAACTATATTGGTTCTCAGAATCCTTTTCTGACTTACACACTCTTTTAATTTCTTGAGTAAATACCTACAAAGATAGATATAATAAGCATATTTATAAAAACCTGCCAATGACAATTCCAAAAGATACTTTTATGATGCAAAAACATGATAAATACTATTCTTTAAAAATTAACTACATTGTGCTGTGCTGTAAGAAATTATTCCACAATGCCAATAATTATATCATTAGTTTTAGTTAAGATTTGCAAAGTCATTCAAGCTTCCAACTCCTCAATAACTTTAATAATGGAAAAAACAACAACAACAAAAAGAATAAGGAGTCTGCGAATGTAGTTCAAAAAGCAAATCAGTGACAGACTTAAAATGACTACATGTGTTTAATTTCTACCCCAGTTCCAACAATGAAATTGTTTTCCCTTTACATACCCTAGTAATTGTTCAGCATTCCTTCCTAAGGTAGGAGACTTCACAGCCTTGGTTCAATGTTTAGATCCCCTAAGGCCAGTTTCTGGAATTAGGCATGGTTAAACATCACGACAGCACAGAAGAACGGCTATTTTCTTTGAGTGGCTAAAAGCTTGGGGATTAGTGGGTATAGTGTAGGCAAAGTAGTGGTGTAGGTTTTGTGAAAAGAAGAAGAAAAGGAAAAGTACGTGGAGGAGGCACGTCCTATTCCTACTCTATCTCAACATGAGCTGGTTTTTATTTTTTATTATTAGATTTGTTTAAAATAATATAAATGGTTGATAGTGGAAAATAGATCAGATCTAGAACAGTTATGAAGAGTCTGGTTAGGACTAGTTAGGAAAAGAGATGGAGTGCTGACAGTAGAGATAGAGAGAAATGGATGAACTGGAGGCCAAACAGCTTCTGAGAGCAGCTGATGAGGCTTGAAGAGAGATTTGCATTTCAAGAAGTAATGATATCTTGAAGTCCATGCTCAAGATTGTGATAAGGATTTAGTTTCAGTATCTTATTTTATTTAGGAGCCCACAGCTGTAGGCTTGCCTCCATTTTTCTTCACCCTTCCTTTTCTATAATCTTTTCTTCTCCCCTGATTTCCTTTTCCTATCTTATTGTCCTTCCTCTGTCTTCGTTCTTTCCCTTCAAATCCACCCCTTTCCTTCTTCCCTCCCTAACCTTCTCCTTTGGTTACACACAATATGGAACTGGAAGAATTTTTAAATATTTACTCTATGCATGAATAGTTCTTAACTTAAAATCCAGAGGGTTCAAACATGTATATATATTTTACGTTTGCAAAAAGACACGTAACAGAATGTTCACAATGGCACTATTCAAAATGGACTAAAACCAGTGTATTAGTCTGTTCCCACACTGCTAATAAAGACGTGCCCCAAACTGGTTAGTTTACAAAGGAAAGAGGTTTAATTGACTCACAGTTCAGCATGGCTCGGGAGGCCTCAAGGAACTTACAATCATAGCAGAAGGGGAAACAAACACATCCTTCTTCACATGGCGGCAGCAAGGAGAAGTACCGAGCAAAAGGGGAAAAAGCCCCTTATAAAATCATCAGATTGCATGATAACTCACTCTCTATCACAAGAATAGTACCCAGGATTCAATTGCTTTCTACCGGCTCCCTCCCACGACAGGTGAGGATTATGGAAACTACAATTCAAGATGAGATTTGGGTGGAAACACACCCAAACCATATCAATTAGGAACTACTCAAATGCCCTTCAAAAGTACAGTAGATAAACTGTGGCATGTTACACAACGGAAGACTAGTTGCTCAGCCAGAAAAATGGGTGATCTACAACTATCTGCAACAACAGAGAATACCACAAACATAACGCTGAACAAATGAAGCCTCGCACAAAATGCCATTTTGTGCAGCAAAAATTCCATCTATATATATGTGTATATATATGTATATTAAGTATATTAACCTATTTTGTTAGAAGTCAGGAGAGCAGTTATCCTTTCATTGGAAGAGCGGTCAGTGACTAGATGGGAGCACAAAGGGGACGTACAAGGTGCTGATAATGTTCTGGGTTTTGGATGCTAGTTACACAAGTCTGTTCAGCTCGTGAAAAATCAATGCATTATATACTTACTTATGATTCAGTGCACTTTTCTGAATATACACTATACCTCAATAAAAAGTTTTTAAATTTAAAAATAATTAGTTTAAACCTTTAATGTCTAGGAGAGGGAAGTAGCAACAACTAACCTTTTTGTTTCTCTGATGCTTTCTAATGACTTTTTTCAACCTAAGAGACAACTGTGATACACCCCTGAACCTGACACCACGACATTACTTTCAGATTCACAGTTTTATACTAATTGTGCCAGGTCCTATGCTAGGTAGTGGAGACAAAGCTGTTATGCCAGATAAGGGCCCTATCTCCTCTGCTAATGGAGACAGGCCTAAGAAACAATAAATAAAAGCTTGAAATTGGCAATAGGACAGATTCTCATACAGAAAATAACCAGGGAGAACTGTTATAGATGGAATGGCTTAGCTATGCAACCCTGAACAAGTTACATAACTTACTTGAGTTTCAGTTACCTTGTCTGCCTGAAGAGACTATTAGACGGATTATATGTGACAATACCTTTCAAAGCACTTACATTACAATGAAACATTATTAATGATAACAGTTATTGTTATATTACTGTCCTTACTGCCAATATAGAGCTGCTTATGTTAACCAATGTCATAGCATGTTCTATACATTACTACCATAATCATAACAATGAGTAATATTTTATAAGTCACTAATTCTCAATTAAAAAGCTTCTACTATGGGAGAAACAGGTGCATCGGTGAATGGGTGTCCTTTGCCACAGGAGGGGATACTAGTGATACAAAGGTCTGGCTCAATTTCACCATAGCCTTCTCTGACCTTTCTAGCGAAGAAAGCACAGAAAGATGATGCTGAGAGGGGCAGGCTAGAGAAATTTAACCAACTGGAGAACATATATGAAGTACCTCAAATTTTGTCAGAGTGAAACTTCTGTGCATTAAAAGACATTATCAACAGAGTAAAAAGGCAACCTATGGAATGGGATGGGATGCTTGCAAATCATGTATCTATCTGAGAAGGAACTGATATTCAGAATCCATAAAGAAATCATACAGTGAGCCGGGCGCGGTGGCTCAAGCCTGTAATCCCAGCACTTTGGGAGGCCGAGGCGGGCGGATCACAAGGTCAGGAGATCGAGACCACAGTGAAACCCCGTCTCTACTAAAAATACAAAAAATTAGCCGGGCGCGGTGGCGGGCGCCTGTAGTCCCAGCTACTCAGGAGGCTGAGGCAGGAGAATGGCGTGAACCCAGGAGGCGGAGCTTGTAGTGAGCTGAGATCGCGCCACTGCACTCCAGCCTGGGCAACAGAGCGAGACTCCGTCTCAAAAAAAAAAAAAAAAAAAGAAATCATACAGTGAATACCAAAAAAACTTTTTTAATGGGCAAAAGACGAATAGACATTTCTCCAAAGAAGATGTATAAATGGCCAAGAAGTACATGAAAAGATGCTCAAGCCTGTAATCCCAGTACTTTAAGAGGCCAAAGTGGGAGGACTATTTGAGCTCAGGAGTTCGAGACCAATCTGGGTGACATAGCAAGACCCTGTCTCTACAAAAAATAAACAAATTACCCAGGTACGGTGGCACATGCCTGTGGTCCCAGCTACTCAGGAGGCTGAGGTGGGAGGATTGCTTGAGCCCAGGAGGTGGAGGCTGCACAGTGAGCTGTGATCGCACCACTGCATTCCAGCCTGGGTGACAGAGTAAGACTCTGTCTCAAAAAAATAGTAACAATAATAATAAAGATGCTGAACATCAGTAAACATTAGGGAAATACAAACCAAAACCACTGTGAGATACCACTATACACCCATTAGGATTACTATTATCAAAACAAAAACAAAGAAAAACAGAAAGTAACAAGTGTTGGTGTTCATGAGGATGTGGAGAAATTAAAACCCTTGTGTCTTGCTGGTGGGAAAGTAAAACAGTGCAGCCTCTGTGGAAAACGGTATAGCACACAGCCATAAAAAAGAAGGAAATCACATACTTTGCAACAACATGGATGCAGCTGGAGGCCATTATCCTAAGTGAATTAACACAGAAACAAAAAATCAAATATCGCATGTTCTCACTTATAAGTGGAAGCTAAACACTGGGTAGACATGGACCTAAACATGGGAACAATAGACACTGGGGACTCCAAGAGAGGGGAGGAAAGGAGGGAGGCAAGGGTTGAAAAACTACCTGTTGGGGCCGAGCACAGAGGCTCACACCTGTAATCCAGCACTTTGAGAGGCCAAGGTGGGTGGATGGCTTGAGTCCAAGAGTTTGAGACCAGCCTGGGCAACATGGCGAAACCTCATCTCCAAAAAAATACAAAAATTTAGCCAGGTGTGGTAGCATGTGCTGTAGTCCCAACTACTCAGGAGACTGAGGTGACAGGATTGCTTGAGCCCAGTAGGTTGAGGCTGCAGTGAGCTATGGTCATATCACTGCACTCTAAACTGGGTGACAGAGTCCCGTGAGACCCTATCTCAAAAAAAAAAAATTGTTTTTAAAAAAAGAGAACCTACCTATTGAGTATTACACTCACTACCCATGTGACAGGTTCAATTCTACCCCAAACCTCAGCATCACACAATATACCCTTGTAACAAACCTGCATATGTACCCACTGAACCTAAAATAAAAGTTGAAATTATTTTTAAAGAAAGAAAGAAAACAGTATAGCAGGTCCTCAAAAATTTAAACATAGAATTATCATATGATCCAGCAATTCTACTTCTGGGCATATACCCCAAAAACTGAAAACAGGGGCTCAAACAGGTATTTGTACACCCATATTAATAGCATTATTCACAACAGTCAAAGATAGAAGCAACCCAAGTGTCTATCAACAGATGAAAGGGTAAACAAAGTGTGATATAGACAGACAATGAAACACTATCTAACCTGTAAAAGGAAATTCTGACGCTACAATATGGATGAACCTTGAAGACACTACGCTAGCTGAAGAAAGCCAGTCACAAAAGGGTAAATACTGCATGATTCACTTACATCAAGTGAGGTACCTAAAGTAGTCACATTCAGAGACAGATGCCAGAGTGGTGGCTGCCAGTAGCTGGGGGAAAGGAGAAATGGAAGTTGTTGTTTAATGGTACAGAGTTTCAGCTTGCAAAATGAAAAAGGGTTTGGAGATAAACGTCTCCAAATGCCACATTTCTCATGTACTTAATGCCAAAGATGTGTACACTTAAAAATAATGAAAATTGTAAATTTATGTGTATTTTACCACATTATAAAGCATAATGTGCCAAGTCCAAAATTGACCCAACGTGTAATTACTGAACCACAAAAACTTTTAAATAATGTTTTTTAAATGAAAAATTCAGGAGTCCACAGATGAAAAAAAAATCATTCTGAGGGCATTACACCTACTTAAAAGTGGAACATCAACATGTTCTCCAAAACTTCCACTTGATTCAAGGTTTGTTATCAATAAACTGGCAAGAACAAAGGTTGAGATAAAAAACCTTTTCGGAAAACAAAACAAAACAAAAAAGATATATTTTTCAAAAAGTCAAGAGAAGCAAGGTCAGTGGGATAAACTTAACTTTCATAACATGCCATTAGAAAGATAACCAAATTACTGAGGAAATGTGGCCCTGAGATGGAAGATTACAAAATTAATTCTCAAGCAACACGGCACCAAAAAGTAAAACTATTCAAGTAACATGGAAGCTGAAAAAGAGGCTGTTCTACATTTCTATGTAAGCATAAGGAAACTTTTAATGTATGAGTGATGGTATAAGAATAATTAATTTGAAGCCCTAAAACAAATGCATATGCATATTAACCTGTACTAAAAAGAAAAACCCTCACCTATCTTCCAAACTCAAAGCATTTCGTAAATTTGTCATCCTAATAAAACAAAAACTAATCCAAAAATACTATCTAAATTTTACACAATAGAAGGGACAAAAGACAACAGTGGGAGTGATTTTTTTTTCCTTTGAACAATGTAAAGTGCAGCCAGGAATAGACTAGATGAATTTTCTACTCACTTTTCTTTATGCATTAGACTGGATACCTCCCTTCACCTCTTCCCCTACATCAACCTCCATACCAAATGAAGTCACCCTAAAATGAAGTCATTGGAGGGCATGAACAGCCCAAGATCAGAACCACCTAAAATCCCAGACCCAAATTTATCCTGGCACTTACTACCCCAGACTCTGGAAGCCTAGTCAAAGTTCCCAAAGTGATTTCAGACTTCACTGGGTTAAGGCCAACACCACCACTTACAATCTTAAGTACAAAATATAAAAGGCCATAAAACACCATATGCAAGAGCACTTTGTAATGTTCAAAGGCTCATAAACTGTTTAATTAAAATTATTTATATTATTGTATTTTATACTATTATGATCACAAAAAGTCTAGACAGGCAGCTAGCTACCCAGGGTAAGGATCTAAGGGAAGAAAAGAATATGGGCTGGGATATGAGGAGTACGGGGAACCTGTGTTTCCTTCTGGTTAGCAATCCCAAGGAATACTTCCTGATGGACATCCTGCCCTCAGTAAAACACGTAAAATATCAACACCATGCGCTGTTCACTGAGTTTCCAGATGTTCTGGTACCTAGATAAACACCCTAAGTTCCAGGCAAAATTCTTGAACATCTATGACCCCACACACTGGCCACACTAGCAGAATTCAACAGCCCACCGCTTATGCCCTTCATCCTCAGACAGAACTCCCTGCACTATCTAACTTAAGAGGCTTCTTCAACCCTCTGTTAAGAACTGTTGCATGTATCTGCTCAAGACAATCAGTGTTCAATCTCTAATGACTGTTAAAAACTCTTAAGTTCTATCTGCTAAAACAGTTGGCATCTTCATGCCCATTCATTTTTCAACCTAATCAAATATTCTAAGTTTCATCCACCTGCAGGGTCAAAGTAAGCCATGGTGATTTTTCTCCTGCCTCCGTAGACTTGCAAAAAGCAATGAACAAGGATAGAAGGTTATCTCAGAATTAAAAATCTCTGGATCTCCCATCCATTTCTGCTACATGATTTCTCTGAGTTTTGTTAGATGAGAGTGAGCTCCTGCTTTGCTCTGCTTGCCTGGGTCTTAGTCAATAGCTCCTGTTATACTGCTTGCACGGACACTCTTTACAGACGCCCTGATTCTAAAATAACAATGTGACAACAATAACACAGTGAAATAATGATGTATCATACTACATATTATTTATTATATATAACATACAGTATCACTCACCATTGTTGAACATTATGACCCCGCACTATTGTAAGTGCTTTATATGAATTATCTCATTTCACCCCCATAACTACACAATAAGATCATTAATGTCATCCCCCCATTTAAGAGAAAACTGAAGCACCAAAAGGTTATGTGACCTATCAAAGGTCATTAAGCTGTAAGCAGTAGAATTAGGATACAAACTCAGACCTTACTGACTGAAAAACTTACATGCTTACCATCACATTAACCTGCCACACAACCCCTCTAAAGATAGTTCCCTGTGTTCCAACCCCTGTTCAATCTGACTTCCAGCTTCTGCCCATATCTGACCCTCCCCAGTCAAATCTTGCTTTATTTCTTCTGGTCCTGGCTACTTTTCTTTTCTCCAAAGTCATCTTAAGTGTTCTGATAAAAGATTGTTGAACTATTGAGTAAATTTTCCAATGTCTCTTCTGATTCTACTTCAATCTAACTTCTATGTTTGCTTTCATATATGCCAATAAACAACTGAATTCCTACACAATAGCAGCTAAATGATAAAACATCTAGTAAAACAGTTAACAGTAGGTGTGCAGTATGGAAGAACTGCTTTAACTGTATTGATTGCTCTCTAGGTCTGCCATACAGCTATTATTTTAGGTCTTCCCTTCCTGTATTGAATCACTTATTTTCTTGTTTTACCTTCTTGCTTTGTTGGAACATATATTCCACTAGCATCCTAAGAAAGGGAGAAAAGGAGATAAACTTTTTGAGTTCTTGAAAGTCTGAAAATGTCTAGTTTTAAATTTGATTGATAATTTGGGCAGGTACAGAAGTCGGCCCAACAGACATATTGTCATAGTTTCATGAATGCAGTATTTTCTCTTATTTTTACAAGGATATTAATTATAGCTTTAAAAAAATTCTTCTGTACCTTGCATTGTCTCTGTTTTGCTCTCTGTCTTTCATGTTGATGGCTTTCCTCAGACTGATGATTTCTGGCTATGCATGTCTGTTAAAGAATGCATCTCTTAACATGTAAATTTGAAGCCCTTTATACGTGGGTGGAGTTGTCAACGACTGAGCTTCACTGTAGTGTTATCAACAGCATCCTGGCCTTTTTATTGGAGGATTGCCAGATTGATTATCTGGAGGTCTTTCTCTGGGACCATAAAATAAAATGTGCCCATATGGATGTATATATTCCTATGTATCAGCAAAATGTTAATTATTGGGCCAAGAACCATGCAAATTTAAGACTTTTGATGTACAGTGGTCCCCCCTTATCTATGGTTTTGCTTTCTGTGGTTTCAGTTACCCTTGGCCAACTTTGACACTTGGTCAAGAAAAAGCAATGTTTGGTCTGAAAATGTTAAATGGAAAATTTCAGAACAATTCGTAAGTTTTAAATTGCATGCTGTTCTGAGATTGTTCTCACACCTTCCAGCTCTGTCCCGCCTAGGACATGACTCATCCCTCTGTCCAGCATAGCTGTCTACACTACCCACCCATTAGTCACTTAGTCGCTGTCTTGGTGATCAGATCAACTGCCACGGTACAGCAGTGCTTGACTTCAAGTAATCCTTATTTTACTTAATAAAGTGCTTCGGGAAAGCACAAGAGTAGTGATGCTGGCAATTCAGATACACTAACGACAAGCCATAAAGTGCTTCCTTTAAGGAAAAAGGTAAAAGTTCTTGACTTAATAAGGAAAGAAAAAGCAATCATATGCTGGTGTTGCTAAGACCTAACATAAAAACAAATCTTCTATTCATGAAATTGTGAAGAAGGAAAAAGAAATTTGTGCTAGTTTTGCTTTGCACCTCAAATTGCAAAAATAACAGCTACAGCGTGTGCTACGTGCTCAGTTGAGACAGAAAAGGCATTAAATTTGTGGGTTGAAGACACCAACATAAACATGTTCTGACTGACGGCAACAGAGTTCCATCAGAGGTTAGAGGCATCCATGGGGGAGGTCTTGGAACGTATCCCCTAATGATAAGGGGGGACTACTATATTCATATATTTCATGATTCAACTTGAATTTCAGTTCCTCAGAGAGAGCTTCTCTAACCTTCACTTCTCAATTTGCCCCTCATCAGGGTAATTTCCCTTCATTTATCTTTCTCAATTCATTAAAAAGAGGATTTTTTTGTTAACTAAATTATGGTATGTTTCCTAATGAAACAGTATACAACTATTTAAATGAGGTTACAAAAAGGTATGTAGAACATGGGGTTAAACAAGACAATTTTTAAGAATTAGAACAAGATGGAAGGGGGGAATTTGTCCTACTGGCTATCATGACATTTCACAAGACTGTAATAGTTAAGAAAGTATGGAACTGGCACAAGGACAATGAGTCTGACTGACCAAACCAGAAAGCCTGGCAACAGGCCCATATGTGATATAAACTTGACACCCATGGGCAAGGATGGCCTTCTCAATAAATGAGGCTAGGTCAACCAATTATCCATATGGTGGGGGCAGGGGGCACTATATCTCTATCTCACTCCATATTATAGAAAAAATAAATTTCCATTTAAAGACCAAAAAAGGAAACAGGAAAACTTTAAAATTATTAAAGAAAGATGTGTGCCTTCTGGATAGGCCCAGATTTCTTAAAACTCTCTCACTCTCTCACACACACACACACACACACACACACGCACATGTGCACACAGGCACATATATCCAAATCTAAAAAAGAAAATACTGTTGAATGTAACTTCATCAAAATCAAAACTCTTGGATGTCAGGAGCACTAAAATAAGAATATATGCCACAGACTTTTGCAGATACTTGTAATACATGTAATTACCAAAAGGTCAGTATCCAAAATATATAAAGAATGCTTTAAAATCTATAGAAATATACAAACAATCCACTGAAAAGATGAACAAAGGATATCCCAAAGGAAGAAATCTGAATTGCCAATAAGCATATTAATAGACTTTTTATTACAATAGCAATCACAGAAGTACGAATTAAAACCATAATGAGATACCAGGTCACACCTCATCAGCTTGGCAAAAATGTAAGTCTGACAATATCAAGTACTGGTGAGGCTATAGAATAGTAGAAACTCATTTCTGATGGAAGGAAATTTATATAATCTGGCAATATCTAATAAAATAGAAGACGTATACATCTTAAGAGCTAGTAATTCTATTTCTAGGAATATACCTTTGATGGGTAGCTTTCAAATTTTTTGGTCATCACACATATTTTCATTATGACCCAGTATACGCATACTTACTTATTTAACTGAAATGAAAACTCACAAAACAGTGCTTATTCTTACTGTGACACATTCTGAGAGTTTCCATTTTGTTCTCATTCATTTTTTAATGTTGGGGTGACTCACTCAATTGATTTTACAACTACTAATGGATAAATACACTCAGTTCAAAAAACTGTCCCAGAAAATATTCTCATACATATTTTCCCGTGCACATGTGAGAGAATGTTCACTGTGGCACTCTTTGTCAAAAAAATAATTTAAACAGTGTAACAGTCAATCAGCAGAAGAACTAATTTAAAATTAAGGGTATATTCATACAATGGAATACAAAATATCAGTGCAAAGGAAAGAACCAAAGCTGTAAATATCAACACAGAAAAATCTCATTAACTTTATACTAAGCAAAACGGGCAAGATATAGATGAATATATATAGTATATCATTTGTACAAACTTTTTAAACATGCAAAATAATACTGTTGAGGAATATATTTATGTATAACGAATATATAAAGTATGAAGACAGGCACGGGGAAAAAGGGGAATGAGATCAGGGAAAAGTACAGAAAAGTCAAGTGAACAACTAAATCTAAATTATTAAAAACTGCCAGCCGGGCGTGGTGGCTCACGCCTGTAATCCCAGCACTTTGGGAGGCCGAGGCGGGCGGATCACAAGGTCAGGAGATCGAGACCACAGTGAAACCCCGTCTCTACTAAAAATACAAAAAATTAGCCGGGCGCGGTGGCGGGCGCCTGTAGTCCCAGCTACTCGGGAGGCTGAGGCAGGAGAATGGCGTGAACCCGGGAGGCGGGGCTTGCAGTGAGCCGAGATCGCGCCACTGCACTCCAGCCTGGGCGACAGAGCGAGACTCCGTCTCAAAAAAAAAAAAAAAAAAAAAAACTGCCCATCTTCAGACGACATTGGGCGCAATCAAGGTGGTACGGCCATAGACAAAAATTAAACTATTGCCTCCCAGGGCAGCAGCTTCCTTCCAGACACAAGGCTAATAAAGATTCAGATTGCCAGCTAGAGAAACTCATGCAGCCAAACTGAGATCAGTCTTCAAAGCTTACAGCACTCATCCTTTAAAACTGTTCTGTCTATTTAGTAATCAAGTACTTACACTGAGTATCTATTTTTAACTGAGTAATGAAATTCAGAACATGGACAAAAAAAAATGCAATAGGTAGTTGTGGGCGGATGAGATGTCACAGCAGATGCCCCAAACACAGCCATGTGCCAGTAAGGTTGAGTCACTGCAATATGCTGAAAAAAGATACTGAGGCTCAGCTGCCACAGGTTGCAGTGAGCCTCTCTGCTTTCCCCACTGTTGTATTTGCCAGGCATCATTCCAGAATGCTGAACAGACACTTAGACATTTTCAAGATTAGAAAAATCACTAAAAATGACAAAATATGGCATCTTACAAATAGCACATGCTTATGATCAAATTAACACAGAGCAAAGAACTAATAAACATTCAGTAAGCTCATGGAATAATTCTCTAAAATTAACAATTTGGTCCCTTCAGATCTCAGTCTATATTTTACCTACAAGAGTAAATCCAGTATTAGATAATACACTTTATATAATTTCTTTTTTTTTTTTTTTGAGACGGAGTCTTGCTCTGTCACCCAGTCTGGAGTGCAGTGGTGCTATCTCAGCTCACTGCAACCTCCGCCGCCCGGGTTCATGCCATTCTCCTGCCTCAGCCTCCTGAGTAGCTGAGACTACAGGTGCCTGCCACCATGCCCAGCTAATTTTTTGTATTTTTAGTAGAGACGGGGTTTCACCATGTTAGCCAGGATGATCTCGATCTCCTGACCTCATGATATGCCTGCCTCAGCCTCCCAAACTGCTGGGATTACAGGTGTGAGCCACTGCACCCGGCCTACTATAATTTCAAAAATGTCAACTCATTTCAGGGAATGTCATTAAAAAGAATTATGTGTAACAGAATGTAAGCAATACACTATCAGGCCAATAAAAATCCTTACAAACCACAAGAACAAACCACTCTGATCCCCAAAACAAGTAGTTTCTCAAGGAAAACATCTAACTCATTCATTTATCCATTCAAATCCTACTTACTACATTACATGTGAAAAGTACCAAGATAGACCTTAAGGAGGTATAAACATAAATTAAACAAGAACTTGGCCCCTAAGATACTGATGGCCTAGCAATGGGGTTTAGAAACATACATAATCTTAAGTAAAGTAGAAAAATCTAGGTACCATTAGAGAAATATATATGAATTGCTATTTTAAAAAAAAAAGGAAAGAAATCTTGCCTCGATTAGGTTCTTGCCTATTTCACCTATGAACCAGATCTAGAATATAGATACTTAGACCTTATCTCTTCAAGGGCAAGTGGCTACATGTAATAACAAGACTGTTTCTTGTGACCTTTAAAAATTGTCTCCTAATTCTATACCTTTTATATATACTGTGTCCTATAGGGTATACCTTTTTGAGTTAATAGAAATTAGACATGTAGATCCTACCTCTCATAACTGTGTCTGCTGAAGAGCTAAAAGAAACGTAAATGCCAAAAGTGACACACCAAAAAGAAGCCATTCTTTTCCCTAACTCCACCACTGTTTTGTTGCAGAAACGAGAAATTCACACTTCGGCTGATGGAAGGATTGAAGAAGGAATTGTTAATGAACTTCTAAAGAATTTCCCTGAATCTTTCAGACGAGTACTACATATAAGGCATCAATAATGTTCCAGATTAACAAGGCCTTTCACATCATTTTATGAATGTGGGTAGAGATATTTTTATTTATTTTTTGCAGCTAAAGAAAGTAAATTCCATACATATTAAATGTCATTAAATGCAATTTCACATATTTTTTAGGCAGTTAGTCCAGAAAAAGCTAGGTCTAGTCCAGGCATGGTGACTCACACCTGTAATCCCAGCACTTTCGGAGGCCAAGGTGGGTGGATCACCTGAGGTCAGGAGTTTGAGACCAGCCTAGACAACATGGTGAAACCCTGTCTCTACAAAAAATTAGCCAGGCGTGGTGGCAGGCACCTGTAGTCCCAGCTACACAGGAGGCTGAGGCAGGAGAATCGCTTGAAACCAGAAGGCAGAGGTTGCAGTGAGCCGAGATCGCACCATTGCACTCTAGCCTGGGCAACAAGAGCGAAACTCCATCTCAAAAACAAAAAAACAAACAAAAAAAAACGCTAGGGCTAGTGGATTCATTTCAAATTTGTCATCAGATCCCACTATTTGCACTTAAATCTTCAACTAAACATTCAGGAATTTGAGAACACCCAAAAGGGAATCTGTGAAAAAGAAGCAACAAGACTTCATGCTGATAAATGCCAACTGGTTTCTCAGGATACTGATACAAAGAGTAAGAATCTCAGGTTGATATCATTTTACATATACCAGTCACCAGTCAGCAGTCCACTAGCCATCAGGCCCCCGTCAGGTCTTCAATACCTCTGAAAAGAATGTCTGTGACATGCTAAAAAAGAAAGATTTATTTCTACATCCTATACATTCAGGTCAATGAACATTCGTGGTTGATGGGCTGGTTTTATTTTTTTTCTTTATTTTTGTTTAGAGAAGGGGTCTAGCTATGTTGCCCAGGCTGGTCTCAAACTCCTGGGCTCGAGTGATTCACCCGTCTCAGCCTCCCGAGTAGCTGGGACTACAAGCCTGTACCACTGTGCCCAACTCAGGTTGTTCGGTTTTTTTTTTTTAATGACAGCTTTACTGAGATGTAATTTACATACCATAAAATCACTGCAAAGTGTGCAATTTGATCATTCTTCATATATTCCCAAAGCGATGCAACCTTCACCACTAATTTTACAACATTTTTGTTACTCCAAAATCCCACACTCAAGCAGTCACTTCTGATTCCCCCAGCCTCTGGCACCCACTAATTTACTCTCTGTCTCTACGGATTAGCCTATTCGGGACACATCACATAAATGGAATCATATACTATGTGACCTTTTATAATGAGCTTCTCTCACTTAGCACAATGTTTTCAAGGTTCATCATGTTGTACTGTGAATTAGTACTTCATTACTTTGTATGGGTAAATAATATTCTATTTTTGATATGCCAAATTTGTTTATCCATTCATCAGTTGATGGACATTTGAGTGTTTTTGCAGGACTTCTGACCTGCAAAAACCTTAGTCATCTAATCTGATTGCTCATTTTATGGATAAAAAACTGAGATCCAGTGAGAAAATGGGAACTGCCTCTGGCTACACAGACTTAAGACTATCAATGGACATCTGAAATGCCTTCTTTTCTCCAAGCTCACCCCATTCCAATAAAAGAAGAATGTGTTTGTTCCTAGCAGTAAAATGCAAGATAGGATAGGTCCAGAAGACCTGAGGTGGGCAGGAAAAGAAAATAGACAGGATTAGGCACAATCTTGTTGAACCAAAGGAACTTATGAAAAGATCAACAGTTTTAAACCTTCAAAAACACAGAAAAAAAGAGATGAGCACAGTGCAGACATAAAGATGCTATTTTTAATCAGAGAAGGAAAGAAACATGAAAGTGTGGGAAAACCTGAAAAGTTACTCTGAAATATCCAGTGATCCATCTGAAAATCTTTTTATTCTCAGACCCAGAAGAAAAATACACTGATTTAAAGATCCCAGAAAGAGGAAATCAAAGTCAAAACCACAAACTGAGAAGAAATGAGCACAGTAAAGGAAGTACATCACTCTACTTTCTGCAGGCCAAAAATTGCAGTGAGGGAAACTGGAAAATACCCTCTTGAGATCTGATCTTGATGACTTCAATTAGAGATGGAGTCCATCTAAAGAAAGCATTTTGTAATTTAGGAGGCTCCAATCTGTATCTAGATTGTCTATAATAATGTGGGAAATTCAGACTGAATGAATCCTATATGCAGTCTCTATTTCAGAATCTCCACTTCCTACCACCATTTAAAAGCTGGGGAAGTCTGTCTGAGCACCAGGCCTGATGCTTGACTAAATGGCAAAAATTCTAAACCAGTAAAAAAAAAAAAAAAAAAAAAAAAAAGCCTAAAAAGTCACTTTCCGATCCCTGGCTTATCTAAGGATGCAAGTTAATTTGTAAATCCCCTAATGTGTATAGTTAACTTCTAGAAGAAAAAAAAAAAAAGTTAAAACCTTCTTCTTACCAACTCCACCAGAGTTCTTTCTACCAAATCCTCTTGCCTCAACAAAAAAGGAACTAACCTAACACTAGCAAAATGGATAGCAAATAGTAAATGCTCCATAAGTATTTGATTAATGAAATTGAAGATAGTATCAGATGTTTTCAAAAGAATCCTACTATTCCAAAGAAGTGTCTTAGTTTTTTATCTTACCACTAAAGAACGAAGTCAGTATTCTGATACCCAAGTCTTTAGCTTAGTCAAACAACAGCAAGACGTGTAGATGGCAAATGGCAAAAGAGTCTAACAAGGAGCAAGATGAAAGAGAATCAAGAATACAGCATTTCTACTTTTACTGCTGCTGCCGCCACTGCCAACACCCCTCCAAACCCAGCACTGCATGCTTCTCTCAGAGTCCATCCTGTTACCCAAATGATCCCACAGCAACCTCATGGCACTGCCATGAATGGAGACACACAAGGGCACCATCCACTGTGACAAGACACTGACATGCACATTGCTTTGCCTCCTGCCAGACTACGGGATGCAGAGAGGGTGCAGACCAAGGACCTTGAAAAATCAGCTTCATGTGACATCATGGTGGACATGTGTGAAAAGTACTACCCACAGAGACAGTGACATGACCATCACCAGAGATCTTTCACAGAGACCATGAGCGCCCTGTCACCTGGGAAGCAATGGCAGACCCAGCTGAGCAGTGCAGACCCAGCTGGACACAAGCTGCTCCAGACCCAGCTGGGTACAAGCTGCTGGCCCAGTTGCTGGAGTCTAGTGAAGAGGACAATATGGTGGGCATCCTCTATGACAAGATATACGAGAACTTCATGGAGGAGGTGGATACAACAGATAATAAAACCTACCAGTGGAAGAAGGGGGAACTTTGACATACACTAGCCACTAGCCTGAATGCCGGCGCAACTTAATTCCACCTGGAACCAGCCCAACCAAGGTAAGGTTCAAGTGTGTAATGGAACTAACTCTTAGAGAAGAGTTTCTGCAGAGACTAGGCTTCTATCGGCACATCTGGCTGCCAGACCGGGGCATGGGGCCCTGGCCCAGTGATTCCAGGTGCACCTAAGTGGAAAGAGATGGGAAATGGCAAAAGGTAGATGCCCTTGAAAGAAGCAACTCTACCACCTGGAATCTAGGCTGCCCCTACCCCAGCCATCATCTTTGTTATCTATACTGACCAGACTAGACAATAGTAGTACAGTATACGCCCGAGGAGCCCCACTCATTCTAAAGCTAGCTGCCCCAGCCCAAGCTATGGCAGGTTCTTCAGGAGGAGGCCCTGGACCAGGTCAGTGAGATTTCTGGCTGCATCTTTGTCCATACCAACAGCTCCATTTGTGGATGCCATATCCAAGAAGGTACTTTGAACATGGCCCGTGCAAACTTGCCCTAGTGCCCAATGCCTATGCCTCCCACAAATCCCAGAGTCCAATGAAATTTCCTCCATCTTTTTAAAAAAGGCAACATTTCTAGTAAGAAAGTACTCAAAAATGATGGGGATATGTCAAAAGGACACAAAAGCCACTTGATAGAGTTCTCAATGACAAAAAGCTGGAACAACTGACCAACAAAATAAATGATAATAATATTTAATTTATAACCCACAGAGAAAAATAAATACCTAACAATTCATACTGGCATAAGTAAATAACTGAATAAATAAATAACTGAAGGAAAAGGAAGAGTGTTTCTTCATAGTAGAATTCAAATTAATAAATGGGGAAGAATGAGAAAAAGAGAAAAAGCACTCTTAGACAAGCATCAAAGTAGTAATAAAGGCAAGAATCATCCATGGATGCTGAAATCAATGGACAAAAGGATGATGAGAAACCAGATATTTGCAAAGTCTCAAAGCATCTCTCAGCAAAATACAGTACTTAACTAATTACAAGGAGAAAAATCAGTTAACTTTACAGTGATCACTTAACCAAATTATCAAAGTTAACTTAGTAGTAAAAAGGCATCTGGACATCATATATTCCCTGATCTGATGCACTGAGGATGGTACAACAACACATCTGTATTACACTTGGGAAAAAACATATTTTTCACTCTAACAAAAAGAAAACATTAGACAAACCCATGTGGATGCACATTTTACAAAATAAGTCGCCAGTACTCTTTAAAAGCATCAAGGTCATGACAGGCAAAGAAAAATTGAGGAACTGTCACTGTTGGGGAGACTAAGGAGATATGATGATTGGATCCTGGAACAAGAAAAAGGCATTAATGGGAAGACTGGCGAAATTCAAATAAAACCTGTAGGACAATTAACAATATTGTAACAATGCTAATTTCCTGTAGTATTTCTGTAACTTTTTTGTAAATCTAAATTTGTTTCAGAAAAAAAAAAAAATCTGTTTTTTAATGCAACATTTCTAGGTGTGAGATCTTACTGTTTCAACCCCATTGTGAGAAATGACCCATTTTGGCTAGCTTTTATAATTTTCATATTAAGAGAGTTTATCAAATGATATCAGATTCAGAATATGTTTGTTGCTGGACTGCAGCAAACACAATAAGAAAACAAGCCAATGAATGAAAAACACACTTCTAAAACTCTGACGGCATGCTCTTCACAAAGAAAAAACAGAAAAAAGACATGAACATTCTAGTCATAAAACAATGACCCAGAACACAAATAAAATAACCTGAAACATAAAATGTCAAGAACTGAACAAAACCAACTGAATCAAAATATGATGAGATGATGACTTGGTGGGTTTCTGTCATGGTCAATTTTTATGAGTCTGGTAAGGAAGGGCTGTCATTAGGTAAAGGTTGAATTGGTTCTGGTACATTCACTGAACTCATTCTGGTACATACCCAGATTTTAAGTCAGTTATCCTCAAACAGTTTGTAGCATCCAGTCCCACTTTTCCATTCCGGACCACGCTAGATATGAAAGGCGAGAGCATTGGAGATATTCGGTTCAAGGCCACTTCTGGGGACATTTTAACTTGACTTGTAAATCACCACTGAAAGTAGAAGGAAAGAATGATGATCAGGGCTTACAAATGGACTAGATACAACACGCTTCCTGAAAACTGGACAGCATACAGCAGTTCCTCTTGCATGAATAAATAATTCCTTTCCCATCTCTAGCGCAGCCTCTTCCAGTGATCTTCCAGAAGAAACCACCTCACTTCTTCTCAGCTACTCAGGACTGGGACTACACCACTGCTTTTCAGGAACAGAAGGAACCCCTGAAATACAATTCCCTCTTCCTTCCCAAAGCTGATTTCTACACTGCCATACTCTACTTAAAGTGGTCCCACTCTATCTCACAACTGGCTTGCTCTATTTTAGTTGAGTCCAAGGAGCCCTTGCTAGCAATCCTCTATCCCAACACAAAAACACACACATCACTGAGTTAGCAATCTCTCCCTCTGTGTCCCCACAAGGAGTAAAAACTTGATGGATAATACCATATAAAACCCTACAACAGGCTAACCTGCTTGCAACTATTCCTTACTAGAAATTATTTACTGCTGATATACCTTTTTTTTTTTTTTTGGAGACGGAATCTCACTCTGTTGCCAGGCTGGACTGCAACAGCACAATCTCGGCTCACTGCAACCTCCGCCTCCCAGGTTCAAGTGATTCTCCTGCCTCAGCCTCCTAAGTAGCTGGGACTACAGGCATGCGCCACCAGGCCCAGCTAATTTTTGTATTTTTAGTAGAGACAGGGTTTCACCATGTTGGCCAGGATGGTCTTGATCTCTTGACCCCATGATCCACCCACCTCAGCCTCCCAAAGTGCTGGGATTACAGGCGTGAGCCACTGCGCCCGGCCCACTGCTGATATGCCTTTCTTAATAATCTTTCCGTCCACAATGTAGTAAAACTACCTGTTTATGTGATCTCTTCCCTGCAGGGACTACATTTTGAATCCCCAAGGTTTAACAGAAATACCTGGCACATGCTAAACACTCAATAAACATTTTTTAATAAATAAATGAGTAAGGGGACAAAAGTTAGAGAAATATTTCTGTATGGAGAGAAGATAATGTGCCCCCCCCCAAAAAAAATTTGGTAGGGGAATAGACATAACAAAACCCAAGGGATAGATATAGCAAAAATCTACTTGACAATTAAATTATGAAAACATCACCTATGCAGCTATCAAGCAACACAGACTAACACGGATCTTAAGGTATTTGACTTTAAGGCACTAAGTCCTTACACTTAAAACCACAAAAGTAGAACCAATACATCATATCTAAATTATCTGGAAACTCAGGGGCTGGGGGAGAGAGTACACGAATTCTTCTTAATAGATTTCTAAATGAAAGCCTCTTCCTTCAGAGGAATAAGTCGATTCAAATGATCGTTTCCTTCCTCAATTTTAAAGAATAATGCCACATCAAAAGAAAATTAATTTCCAGCAAGTTACCAGTAAATGATGTTCTGGTTCTAGTTTTCATACATTATACCACATGAAAACTTGCAAGTCCTTGCTAAAATAAATGTTGAAAAGTAGAACCTGTTTCAATGTATTATTTCAGATAGTAAATAATAAATTTATTTGCTAATTTGATAGCTCAAAAAATAACACTTTGACCCTATATAGTGATGACACCCAGAAGTATCTTCAAGATACTTATAACACCTTTATACTTATACTTCAGTTCCAAAATCATCCTTTTTGTAAATATAAAACAAGCTCTTCTTCTGACCACTTAACAGATGACCCCCACCGACTATTCTCTCATTTCAAAGTAAGACTAAACATCTAACACAGTACTACCAATCATAAAAATCATGTACTTTTTAAAATGTTTTATCACTTATAAGGAGCGTCCATATATACTACTGCAGTTGATCTTCACAAGCCCGAGGTAGTAAAGAATTTTAATTCCCATTTTGCAGATAATATGGGTAATTATTATCATTTGATTCTGAACAGTATACTAATCCACATCATAATTTTGAAGCCTATTTTTTTCCATTCGCCAACATTTCCACCTTCATGTCTATGTCACAATTCTTGAAGGGATGCTTATCAAAGTCATATGCTAAGTATAAATATACCCATGTTATAAAAAAGTAAAAGGGTCTCACCTATATTACAAAATTGTTCTTCTGTGTTTTTTCCCACAGTACCTATTATTACTTTATCTCGTGTTTCTACAAAAGAAGGAAACAGAACCAACACATTCTAGACATCTATCTACCCACTATCAGGCATTATATTACTTTCTATCTGTAATTTCATTTACTTTCCCCCAACTCTGTTCCCTGAGAACAATAATTGTTCCCATTTGACAAATGGAAGCTAAAGAAACTTGACAAATAGAAAATTAAAGCTCAACAAAATAGAGTAACTTGTTGAACGTTGGAAGTTGGAGCATCAGAATTCGAATCCGGCTTCTCCAAGTCCACTATACCCATCTTCCTCTCAAATAAACATTGATAACTTCGATCACCAAAGAGAAAAGCATCAAGGTGATTTTTTAAAGCGTATATCTTATAAAATGTGAACAGACAAAAAGTAACAAATTTAAACAAATGATTGCTTTACCACTAAAAACACACTGGACTATTGCTGGGCTACTGCTGAACCTGTTCAGAGTGATTCACTAGACAAATGTTAAAAGGAACAACCTTGCTCTAGAAGCCAAACCATACTAAAAGTGACACCAATACATTCTAATTCAGCAACGGTCGTGACTTTAGAATGACACCTTAGGGATGAATTCTCTTTATTTCTAGGGCAGCCATAATACTATTTTTTGACAGTGCAAGGTTTCACGCAGTTTTAAAATCTATTTCAACCACGAGGAGGTGTGACTTCTCTTAAAAAAAAAAACAAGGGAGGCTGGAATACAATGACTCCAAAATCAGAGGTCACTTAGCCAAAAACACTGGTCCTTTGGTGCAGTGAACTGGGTACATGGACAGGGAGTCACCACCGGTAGTAACTCTTACGCATGGCAGCACTATAATACACCCCAGATATACAAATATTTATGGTGGTCAGAGTCACCTGAATGCTTCTCCTGCAATTTGTATTTCCTGATTTTGACGTATTGCAAAAGGAAAATGCAAAATTACAATTTTTGCAAGGGTCTGCTACCCCAAAATAAAGTTACAAAAGGTCCTTTGATGAGAGGCCTGGGGATTACAAAGACGTCTAAAGCGCCATCCAGGTTCTTGCAATTAAAAATAGATGACAAACACGGAAACATGTGCCCTGCTGACGTCATGGAACGGAAAGGGGTGGCATCCTGCTGCGTCACGTCGACGTCATACAGCGCACGAGGGAAGTTACACTGGGGAAGCAATTTCCCCCAAGGGGCAACATTCGAGAAAAACAAGCTAGCTCAGACCCGAAGAATGACCACCCCACTCTAGGGGACGTCTTAAAAGGGACACTCTCCCCTCTCCCAAACTGTATGGTTCCCCTCATCAGGCAACAAGGAACTAATACTCGGGGTTTACAGGGACCAGGGGATGGGCCATACATGGAGAAAGAGACGCATCTGGCCTTGGGGGCTCGTTCTTGAGGGGATCAGCGTGATGGGGATGAGAAGGGCATCTTTGGAACGGGGGGCCTTCCCCATAGGAAGAGGAGGCGAGTCCCCTGGCCATATTTAAACCACGGTTCTCCACGCCACCTGTGCGACTCGGGATCCAACCTCCCCGCACCAGCCCCAGTCCAGGTACCTGGAACTTAGTCCGATCGGTAACCGGCGACTACGTGGGGTACAGGTACCCGAGCGCGCCCCCGACCGACGCACCGACCTGCGCGCGCGCCGCGGGCCGGATGCGTGCGCACTCCCCGGACGTCCCGCCCCGCCCCCTCTGCGGCCCCAGAGCTGGGCGGCGTGCGCGCCCCCGCGCCGCGCCGAGCCGGGCGCTCGGAAAGGCGTCCCCGCGGTGCCTGACAGTTCCTTCCTCAGTGCCTGCCCCGTGAGTGGCGAGGAGCGCGGAGTCTTGCCACATCAGGAGGGCCCTGTTACGTGAGGCTGTGCACGGAGACTATTCCAGGAAGAAGAGGGGACACTTGGTGGGCGGGGTGATTTCGGGCAGTCAGGTGGGCGACCCGCGTAGGCGTCTGAAAGGCCCGCGTCGTTAGGGAAGGCAGGAGCGGCGTCTCTGGTTACAGGGTTGGGCAAAGGGCAGAGGTCAGCGTCCAGGTTGGACAGCAGCACCTTTGAGCGATGGCGGCGTCTGGGGAACCCTGGAGGCAGTGGCAGGAGGAGGTGGCGGCGGTGGTAGTGGTGGGCTCCTGCATGACCGACCTGGTCAGGTTAGTCCGGGGCGAGTTACTGAGTCTGCGGCTTGGGGGAGGAGGTGTGCCGTGCGCTATGCGCCCAGCGGAGCTCTTGGGCGCTGGGTCTCCAGGGATAGACCGTGCTAGCTTTGGGTATGAGCTGCAGGTTTTCGAACCCCTCAGCCTGCCTTCCCGGCATGAAAGAATTTGAGTCTGTAAAGGTAAACCTCAGGGGAGGGGACATAAGAGGCCAGGGTTTAGTGAAATCTCTAATATTACTCAAAGCGCTCCCCAAAGACCTTTCTTGGCCCGGCTGCTGAGCCTTTCCCCAAACGAGCCAGGGAACTTTGCCTACGTCATTTTACCTCCTCCGAGAATGTGCCTACCTCACAGGGTTGTTGTGAGGACTAAATGAAGTAAAGTGTTTTGTCAAGCGTAACATTATCCAATTTGGATATTATTCGTCTGAGCTTATTGTATAAAATAATGAGTCGAGCAGAAGTAAAAAAGTCTGTCAGCTTTCCCCATGTTGATTGTCGGCATTACTGCAGTATTTTATATTTACAGCGTATATTTCAGCAAGCCAGGTATGAATCAAAATAAAAACATAAACACAGTATTTACAACCACTAAAAACTATCATCAAATTATGATAGAAAATATGGCAAATGAAAATTGTTGAGTTAGGTCAGTAAGACTGAGTAAACAGATCCTTCTGATTTATCTTTTTTTTAAATTAAGGTAGCTTTTCTGATTATAAAAGTAAAGTATGTTCATTGTAAAAGTAGTAATAAATTCAGATATTCCAAGAAAATCCTACCACTCCAATTACTGCAGTTCAGTCTTTTGATGAATATCTTTTCAGATGTAATGCTACTTTTATGTTATAAAAATGATCAGGTATACTACAGTAACACCTCATCTGTCCTGAAATGTTGCTTTTCCAAAGGGTATTAGAGAAAGTGGAACTAAACAAAAAAGCCTTGGGGCAATCAAAATAAGTCACCAAATTGCTGCACCAAACCACCTGTATTCTACTCAAAAAATAGGTCTAGGGTCTTCATGTAACCAATTTAACCTTACCTTAAAATATTTATAAGCTGTGTTGCCAAATTTCCACTGAGATTAGAAAGGTGGGAGTAGAGAGGAGAGACTGCTAGAGGCAGTTATAGTGACTGATGAAAACTTGAGGGTGAGTAGGAGACTATGTAACAAGAAGAAGCAATAAAAGAATTTTAAATATCAGTGACCTTTATTTTTCCACAAATATTAGAACTATTTTGTCAGACACTGTGCCAAAATAAAAATACTTTCCTTTGGTGACAGAGCATAAAATTGAATCTAGTTGGAGACATTTGTTGAAGAGGCCTGTACATCTTTTTCTAGAGCAAGAGTCAGTAAACTTTTCTGTAAAGGGCCAGATAGTAAATATTTTAGACTTTGCAAGCCATGTATGGTCTAGGTCACATTTTTTTAACAACATTTTTTAAATGTAAAAACCATTCTTACCTCCCAAGCCTTACAAGAACATCCTGCAGGCCATAGATTACAGACACCTGTGTAGAAAGAACATCACTGTGTTTACAACACAATATAGCAATTGCTTTTACTGGTGATGACTCTTTTCAATAAAAGGTTATATGGTACTTGTTAAATTTTGTATAAAAATGGGACATGTATTTCACTTTAGAAAAAGTTTCATCAAAAATTCATAAAGTTTAGTTACATAAAGAATAAACCTTCAGTAAACCTTCATCTAAAATGGTCATCCCATGCGAAATCCACCTAGCTAAATGTTTACCGTGATTTTATATGTGAAGTGGCAGAAGAGTAAGAAAACTAAAGTGGGCCAGGCGCAGTGGCTCACACCTGTGATCCCAGCACTTTGGGAGGCCAAGGTGGGCAGATCACCTGAGATCAGGAGTTTGAGACCAGCCCAGCCAACATGGTGAAACCCCATCTCTACTAAAAATATAAAAATTAGCTGGGCATGGTAGCTGGCACCTGTGATCCCAGCTACTCAGGAGGCTGAGGCAGGAGAATTGCTTGAACCTGGGAGGTGGAGTTAGCAATGAGCCGAGATCGCGCCATTGCACTCCAGCTTGGGCGACAAGAGCAAAACATCTCAAAACAAAAAAAAAAAAAAGAAAAGAAAATTAAGTTTTCTCATACATACTACCTAAATAAAAGTGTCAGGGTTAAAATTCAGAGCCATTTCCTTGTTACCAAACTAAGAACTTTCTGTGAAGCTTGACCATCAGATACTAAAAATAACTATAATACTTTGTGGGGTGGGGTAGGGGAGTGGTGTCAAAAGCCCATTTTAGTATCCGTCAGGGTTTTAAAATCTTATTTCAGAGCTAGAAAAATCTGGAAATTATTTATTCTAGTCCTTCAGTTTTTAGGTAAATAAACTGAAGCCCAGAGAATAATTTCTCCTCTTGCCCATATTCTTTCCTTCATAAAATATCCAAGTTTCTTCTCTTCACATGAATCATTAGTAAAAATCTAATCATTAGTAAAATTTTTACTAATGATTCACTAATCATTAGTAAAATCATTAGTAAAAATTTTAACTAATGATTGGTAAAATCGTTAGTAAAAAATCATTAGTAAAATCATTAGTAAAAATTTTATTCCCGTATAGACTCTCACTACTAATTCCCACAGGTTTTCAACAAACTTTTCATGGTCTCTCATTACTTATGACTCTGAAGATCTTCACAGAAATCAGAGTATAGGATTTTCATTTAAAACCCTACATCTGTGATAAACTTGGGTGCAACTTTTCTAGTTACAGTTAGTATCATGATTATATTAATTATCTACTGCTGCTGTAACAGATTACCAAACTTAATAATTAAGTAACGCAAGTTTATTTTTTTACAGTTCTGGAGATCAGAAGTCTAATACGGGTCTCAGTGGGCTAAAATCAAGGTGTCAGCAGGGCTGGGCTCCATTCTGGAGACTCTAGAGGAGGCTCTGTTTTCTTTCCTTTTCCACCTTCCAGAGACTGCCCACATCCTTGGTTCATCATGGCCCCTTCCTCCATCTTCAAAGCCAGCAATGGTTGTTCAGGTCTTTCCCACATCACATCACTCTGACCCCCAGTCTTCTGGCTCCCTCTTCTACATTATAAGAATGCTTGTGATTACATTAGGGGAATTAATTACATTAATTCAGGATAATCTCTTTATTTTATGGTAGCTTATTAGGAACCTTAATTTCCCCTTGCCATGTAACACCATATTCACAAATTCTGGGGATTTGGATGTGGACATCCTTTGGGATAGGGGAGCAGAGAGTATGTTATTTTTGCTACCACAGTGGTTAAGCTTGAAGTAAAAAATCCTACAATACTTAGTTCTCAGAGACTCTTTGAACCTATCATTCTATCCTCACATTTTACAGGTGAGATAAGGAAGAAAGCTTCAATGACTTACTCCAAATCACACAGCCAGTGAGTGGCATAGTAAAGGCTGCTACCCAGGTCTCCCAATCCTTACCTTTCTTTTTTATTTTTTTAAATATATATTTTCTATTTTTTTTTTTTTTAAAGATGGGCTCTCGCTGTATTGCGTAGGCTGGTCTTAAACTCCTGGGCTCAAGCTATCGTCCTACTTGGCCTCCCAAAGTGCAGTGGTTACAGGCGTGAGCCACCGTGCCTGGCCCCAATTCTTATCTTTCCATTATATCATTCCACCTCTAACTCTGACTAGTGTTTATTGCCCTTTTCATCTACAGTACATTTGATAGCTTGTAGTCTGTACATTCATTGTTAACTTTATAAACTGATAAGGAATAACAACTAAGGATTTATAATTTTCAAGTCTAAAGATAGTATCTTTATTACTGTGCCTTATTCCTAAATTTAACTGTAACCTGGACACCCATGCCTATTCTTTAGTATCACTTCAGAAATAAAACTGCTTCAATAACTAAGCCCTTTTGGATGGCATCCAAACCCAACTTACTTTATATATTACATTACTGTGTGCCAGACACTGCTAATTCAATCAATGAATAACTGGTTTTTTCATTTCTAATTTCAGTCAGCTATGAGTAGTAAGTCCTATGTAGTAATAATTTTTAAAAATCATTAGCTCATACAGCATGACAAACAATTGAAATTATTTAATACTTTTTCTCATTATCCTCTTCCTTCTTGAACACTCATCTCTAAAGTTACACACTACAAAGATACAAGAAATGAACCCTGGTCTTATGGGATATAAAGTCAAAGATTTTCCAAAGACAGATTTCCCCCCCAAAAAAAAAAAGTGTGAACATTTTTAGACATTAGGCTCATAGGCCTTTGTTAATCATGCTTTCATGAGTAATCCTTATTTTTTTATGACCTGTATCACCCATTTTTTCAATTATTCATTCAAGAAATACTTATTGAATTTATAGTGTGTGCCAGGCACTTCCCGATGTGCAGAGGATACAGCAGTGAAAACACAGACAAAAATCCCTGCCTCATGAAGTTTACATTCTAGTAAGACAATATCAGTAGAAATAAGATAAATACATAGTATGTTAGATAAAAGCTAAGGAGAAAAATTAAACATGTAAAGAGGGATGGGAATAGGAACTTTAGATTACTGGCTTCAGAAAGCCTCACTGAAAAGGCCATTTAGAGTAAAGACCTAAAGGAGGAAGGAAAACAAGTCATAATGTGAGGGAAGAGCATTCCAGGCAGAGGGGATAGCATACTTGAAGGCCCTGTTCAGTGAAGAACATGGAGTCCAGTGTGGCTGAAGAAGAAAAAAGGAGTCAGGAGAGAGCAATCAGTGATTAAAGAACATTGAATCATACTCTGCATGAGATGAAAAGCTAGTGGAGGATTTGAGCAGAGGAGTGGTATAATCTTATTTTGATTTTAATAGGATCTCTCTAAGGGCTATGTGAGGATAAATAGCATGAAGGAAGGCAAATACAGAAGCAGGGAGACAAATTGAGAGTCACTTCCAACAGTCTGGGCAAGAAATGATGGTAGCTGGAAAGCAGTGCAAGTGGAGAGAAAGCATCTTTTGATTATATTTTTGGAGTAGAGTTGACAGGATATGCTGCAGAGTAAGAGATCTGTCAAGGATTACTCTTAAGTGCTACAGCCTCTGCAACTGGAAGAGGAAATTGACCTCTACTAAAATGCAGAAGATTGTGTGCAGAGAAAGTTGGGTGGGAGAGGGCTGTATCAGGGGCACAGAGTGGACATGGGAGGGTTGAGGTACCTACTAGACATCCAACTGAAGAGGTCAAGAAGACAGATACAAGAGTTTGGAGTTCCAAGGAGAGGTCCAACCCAGAGATATAAATTTCAGAGTCATCAGTGTATAGATGGTATTTAAAGCCATGAGGCTGGATGAGATCACTGAGGGTCTGATCTCCTAGGGCACTACAACGTTTAGAGGATAGATTTTTAATAAAATTGACTTCCTGTCTCTCTTCCAGTCTCTCTACAGTCCTAAAACTTGCTTTGAGACAAGCTTAATACAAACCTATGTTTATATTTCCATGGCAATAGACTCTGATGTCAACTAAAACTCTGTGTTATCTTTTTACATGCTGCCAATTAAAAGTGATGGCTTGAGAGATAAGCGTCTAAATTTAATCCTGCCAAATCAGGAAATAAGTGCCTAATTTTCAAAAGGTTTAATTGAATAGTGGAATAAGTGAATTTAGAAACTTTTAGATCCAAAGTGGATGAAGCATTGGACCTAGATTACTTTAAAAAAAAGTTATGGCCAGTCACAGTAGTGACTCAAGACTATAATCCCAGCACTTTGGGAAGCCGAGGCGGGTGGATCCCTGGAGCTCAGGAGTTAAGACCAGCCTGGGCAACATGGCAAAACCCTGTCTCTGCAAAAAATACATAAATTAGCTGGGCATAGTGGTGTGAGCCTGTGGTCCCAACTCCTGGAGGGCTGAGGTGGGAGGATCACTGGAGACCCAGAGGTTGAGGCTGCAGTGAGCCTTGATTGCACACTGTACTCCAGCCTGGGCAACAGACTGAGACCCTGTTAAACATACAAAATAAAAAAGAGTTATACTGTACCTATCAAAGTTTATATTTGTTTGACATAATACAGTGCTTTCTAACTGGGACACAGGTTAGAGAGTCAAGAAGCCTCTTGGCTGGTCGTATTTAAAACAGAGAAATCTCTTTTATAGTCACATTTTCAGAAACTAAAAAAGGAATATTAATCCAAAAAGTATCATGCTTTCCAGTATTGGAGGAATATAATATCATCCTTCATTATTCTTTCTGCTTCTTAATTTGATCTGAAAAGTTGCTTATAAGTTACCAATCATTTATTAAATTAGTATTTTGTTAAACATAGTTCTATCAGCTGTATTGCCTAATATCAAAAGTTTAATGTAATTAGATCTCATTTGTCAATTTTTGCTTTTGTTGCAATTGCTTTTGGCATTTTTGCCATGAAATTTTTGCCTGTCCTATGTCCAGAATGGTATTGCCTAGGTTGTCTTCCAGGGTTTTTATGGTTTCAGGTTTTACATTCATCTTTAATTCATCTTGAGTTGATTTTTGTATTTGGTGTGAGAAAGGGGTCCAGTTTTGGTCTTCTGCACATGGCTAGACAGTTATTCCAGCACCATTTATTGAATAGGGAGTCCTTTCTCCATTGATTGTTTTTGTCCATTCCCATTCGTGGGAAATTTACTATGTCCCTTTAATGAAAATATACATTAAAAAATTGTGGTTGGGCGCAGTGGCTCATGCCTGTAATCCCAGCACTTTGGGAAGCAGAGGTGGGAGGACTGTTTGAACCCAGGGGTTTAAGACCAGCCTAGGTAACAGGGTGAGGAGACTCTGTCTCTTAAAAAAAAAAGCATATGACAAAGAAAGCACCTACTGTGTACTATTACAAAGCAGTTCCTTTAGCAATCCATTCCTTTGCCAGCTCTCTGTGCCTTAGGCTTTTCATGTCTGTATTCCAAGGAGAACAAAGTAAGGTGGACTTTGTGATGAGTTTTGCTCTAGTATTTTGATGACTTGTTTATAATATTGAAATACTTGTAGTGTGCTAAACACTAAGAATACTGCAGTTCGGAAAACACTGTTACTGCTTGTCTTCGTCCCTTTTGTGCTGCCATAACAGAATACCTAAGACTGGGTAATTTATTTTTTTTAAAGTTCAGGGGTACATGTGCAGGTTTATTATATAGGTGAATTCGTCATGTGGGTTTGTGGTACCCAGGTATTATTATTTTTTTTTTTTGTCACCCAGGTATTAAGCCTAGTTCTCATTAGTTCTTTTTCCTGATCCTCTTCCCTCCTTTCACCTTCCACCCTCAGGTAGACCCCAGTGTGTATTCTTCACATCTGTGTGTCCAGGTGTTCTCATCATTTAGCTCCCACTTATAAGTAAGAACATACCGTATTTAGCTCTCTATTCCTACGTTTGTGTGCTAAGGATAATGGCCTCCAGCTCCATCCATGTTCTGGCAAAGTACATGATCTTGTTCTTTTTAATAGCTGTGTAGTATGTCCAGAATGGTATTGCCTAGGTTGTCTTCCAGGGTTTTTATGGTTTCAGGTTTTACATTCATCTTTAATTCATCTCGAGTTGATTTTTGTATATGGTGTAAGAAAGGGGTCCAGTTTTGGTCTTCTGCACATGGCTAGACAGTTATTCCAGCACCATTTATTGAATAGGGAGTCCTTTCTCCATTGATTGTTTTTGTCCATTTTGCCAAAGATCAGATGGTTGTAGGTATGTGGCCTTATTTTTGGGACTTTTTGTTCTGTTCCATTGGTCTATGTGTCTGTTTTTGTACCAGTACCATGCTGTTTTGGTTACTATAGCCCTGAAGTATAGTTTGAAGTCAGATAGTGTGATGCCTCCAGCTTTGTTCTTTTTCCTTAGGATTGCCTTGGCTATTCAGGTTCTTTTTGGTTCCGTGTGAATTTTTATTTTATTTTATTTTATTTTATTTTATTATTATTATTTTTTTTTTTTTTTTTTTGAGACAGAGGCTTACTCTGTCACCCAGGCTGGAGTGTAGTAGTGCAGTCTTGGCTCACTGCAACCTCCACCTCCCAGATTCAAGCAATTCTCCTGCCTCAGCCTCCTGAATAGCTGGGACCACAGGCCCGCACCACCACAGCTGGCTAATTTTTGTATTTTTAGTAGAGACGGGGTTTTGCCATGTTGACCAGTCTGGTCTCAAACTCCTGAACTCAGGTGATCTGCCAGCCTCGACCTCCCAACGTGCTGGGATTACAGAGGTGAGCCACTGCGCCTGGCCTTATTTTTCTTGAGACAGAATCTTGCTCTTTCACCCAGGCTGGAGCGCAGCAATGTGATCATGACCTACTGCGGCCTCAACTTCCAGGCTCCAGCAATCCCCCCACCTTAACCTCCGAGTAGCTGGAACCATAGGCACACACCGCCATGCCCAGCTAATTTCTGTATTTTTTTTCCCAAAGATGGGGTTTTGCCATGTTGCTCAGGATGGTCTCGAACTCCTGAGCTGAAGCATCCCACCCACCTCAGCCTCCCAAAGTGCTGGGATTACAGGTGTGAGCCATCATGTGCAGCCCCGTTTGAATTTTAAAATTCTTTTTTCTAGTTTTGTGATGAATGTCATGGTAGCTTAATAAGAATAGTATTGAATCTGTAAATTGCTTTGGGCAGTATGGCCATTTTAATGATATTGATTCTTCCTGTCCATGAGCATGGAATGTTTTTTCTATTTGTTTTTGTCATCCCTGATTTCTTCAATCAGTGTTTTGTAGTTCTCATTGTAGAGATTTCTCATCTCCCTGGATAGCTGTATTTCTAGGCATTCTATTTTTTGTATGTGGTAATTGTGGATGGGATTGCATCCTTAATTTGGCTTTTGGCTTGACTGTTAGTGTATCGGGATGCTAGTGATTTTTTGTATGTTGATTTTATATCCTGAGACTTTGCTGAAGTTGTTTAACAACTTAAGGAGCTTTTGAGCCAAGATTATGGGGTTTCCTAGGTATAGAATCATGTCGTCTGCAAACAGGGATAGTTTGACTTCTGTCTTCCTACTTGAATGCCTTTTATTTCTTTCTCTTGCCTGGTTACTCTGGCAAGGACTTCCTCTACTATGTTGAATAGGAGTGGCGAGAGGAGGCATCCTTATCTTGTGCTGGTTTTCAAGGGAAATGCTTCCAGCTTTTTCCCATTCAGTATGATGTTGGCTGTGGGTTTGTCATAGATGGTTCTTATTATTTTGAGATATGGTCCTTCAATGCCTAGTTTATTGAGAGTTTTTAACACAAAGGGGTGTTCATTTTATGGAAAGCCTTTTCTACAACTATTGAGATAATCATGTGGTTTTTGTCTTTAGTTCTGTTTGTGTGATGAATCACAGTTATTGATTTGCATATGTCAAACCAACCTTGCATCCCAGGGAAAAGCCTACTTGATCATGGTGGATTAGCTTTTTGATGTGCTGCTGGATTCAATTTTCTTTTTTTTTTGTACCAGGTTTTGGTATCAGGATGATGCTGGCCTCATAGAATGAGTTAGGGAGGAGTCCTTCCTCCTCAGTTTTTTGGAATAGTTTCAGTAGGAATGGTACTAGCTCTTCTTTGTACATCTGACAGAATTCGGCTGTGAATTCGTCTGCTCCTGGCCTGTTTTTTAGTTGGTAGGCTATTTATTACTGATTCAATTTTGGAGCTCATTGTTGGTCTGTTCAAGGATTCAGTTTCTTCCTGGTTCTGTCTTGGGAGAGTGTATGTGTCCAGGAATTTATCCAGTTCTTCTAAACTTTCTAGTTTGTGTGCATAGAGGGATTTATAATATTCTCTGATGGTTATTTGTATCTCCGTGGGGTCAGTGGTAATAACCCCTTTAAGTTCTGTTCATTAAATATAATGAACAGAAATGTATTGGCTCATGGTTCTCTCCAGAATGGAGAGTCCAAGATCAAGGGCATCTGGTGAAATCGCTGTGCCATTCCATGGTAGAAGAATAAAGTGGGTGGGGAGGAAGAGAGAGAAGTAAAAAGAGGTTAAACTTGTCCTTTTGTTAGGAACTCACTCCCTTGATAACAAACTCACTGCCATGATAATGGCATTAATCCATTCATGAGGACAGAGCTCTCATGACCTAAACTCCACTTAAAAGTCTCACCTGCCAGTGCCATTTCATTGGCAATTAAATTTCAACATGAGTTTAGGAGGGTACAAACATTTGAACCATAGCACTGCTCTTAGGGAATTTAGAGTCCAAAGAAGAAGGCAGACACAAAAAGAGATTATTATAGTATGACGTGGTAAGTGCCTGCAGGTTATGCGGGAGAACAGGGAAAACTTCCTGGAAGAGATGCCCCCTGAGCCAAATTTTTAAAAATAAGCAGGTGCTAACCCAGAAAAAAGGGGAAGGAAGACATTCCACCACCTGGGGTTACACACAGAAGCAAAATCATGGAGGTGCTTGCATGGTACATGCTGAGGCAGCAACCCTTGGATCTTAGAACATCAAGATATACAGTGGTGATGAAAGGCCTAATCAGCCATGCTGAGGTGCTTTGGTTTTATTCTGTAGGCCCTGGAAACCAGCGAAGGGCTCAAAGTATAAGAATGACAGCCAGATTTATATTTCACATAGTTCACTTAGTGCTAAAGTCAGATTTAAAAGAAGCCAATGTTTTGAAGGCATCAAAGGCATTCTTCTTGAAGACAGGAAGACCCATTTGAAAGGTAAAGCAATAGTACTCAGAAATGTTGATGATGGTGCGAACTAGGACAGTAGTGCTGGGAATCAAAAAGAGGAAAAAGCCTAAAGATATATTTAGGGGCGCTGGGCGCAGTGGCTCACACCTGTAATCCCAGCACTTTGGGAGGCTGAGGCAGGCGGATCACGAGGTCAGGAGATCAAGACCATCCTGGCTAACATGGTGAAACCCCGTCTCTACTAAAAAATACAAAAAATTAGCCAGGTGTGGTGGCGGGCACTTGTAGTCCCAGCTACTCAGGAGGCTGAGGCAGGAGAATGGCATGAACCTGGGAGGCGGAGCTGGCAGTGAGCCAAGATCATGCCACTGCACTCCAACCTGGGCAATAGAGCGAGACTCCGTCTCAAAAAAAAAAAAAAAACAAAGAAAAGAAAAGAAGAAATATTTAGGGGCTAAAATAGTTGGAAACAACTGTTTAGTAAAGTGGGCATGAATCAAGCATTCGCTCTCTGATCTTTTGTAAGAAAACACTAATGTTGAAACTTTACTTTCCCACATTGACAAGACCTAGAAGGTAGATCCTTGGAAAGAATCCCATCTGATAGAACAAAAGCATTCCATGCTTACTACTTTTATGGGGGGGGGGGCAGTTATATTCCTTAAAAATCAAAATAAATGTTATCAAATAATTAAGAGATAGTCAGATTCTCACTAGGGGAAAAAAGTCCTAATTTGGTTTTGAGATTTAAGAAAAAATACAGGTATTCTTTCATAATTGTAATGGAGACGCTAATGACAAATTTAGCTCAAAAAGTTTGCAAATATTAAATGGAGGCAATGAAATGACAGAAGATATAAACATAAAATAGAATGTTAAAATACGAAATAGAATCTTCCATATACCAGTACAACATTCTTAAGGAAAAAAAAAAACTACACAAAGCTCAACCACCCATGTAACAAAGATATTTATAATGTGTAAATTGTTGTCGGGGAACTTAGGTACTGTGGAACTAGAGAATATCTGAGTAGCAAAGAAACTTGAGTTCATTTTTGTGTTGAAATGACCACCCTGTTCATTTTAAATATAGGAAGCACAAGTCTAGAAAGAATTAACTGATTTTCCCCCAGCTAATACCTAATTAGGATTAGAGCCAGGATTAAAGTTTTTATCTTTTGGCTCTCAAATATTAACACATTGTGTTACTGTGAAGTTTTGAGTAGCATTTCAGAAGTTTGACATGTACTGGATTTACAGGAGACAAAGTGTTCAGAAGTGCTAGTAAGAACCAATTTCCTTGAAAAAGAAAACAAAGCTAATATTGCAATTATCAGTATCAGAGTACTTAGTAGTATTGTCCTTTAGAATTTTTTTCAGACCTGCCATTTTTATTATGTTATATGCATATATGTTATATGCATAACATTTACCATTTTAAATTTACAATTCATTAGCATTAAGTACACCCACATTTTTTTACAAACATCACCACTAATCATCTCCAAAACTTTTTTCATATTCCTAAACAGAAATGATGTCCTTATTAAACAATAGCTCCCTATCCCCTCCTCCCCTCAGCCCCTGGCAACTACTATTCTACTTTGTATCGCTATGGATTTGACTACTTTTAGGTACATTATATAAGTGGAATCATGCAGTCTTTGCCCTTATGTGACTTACTTATTCCACTTGGCATAACATCCTCAAGAAAGGGTAAGTAAACTTGAAGACATAGTAATAGAGATTATCTAAATTTAAGCATAGAGGAAAAATGCACAGAGCCTCTGTAACCTGTGGAACAGTTTACCATATGTATAATTGGAGTCAAAGTATCTCATATAGGTGGAGTCTTTGTAACTGGCTTACTTCACTAAGCATAATGTTTTCAAAATGTATCCACGTTGTAGCATATTTCAGAATTTTCTTCCTTTTAAGGCTGAAAAATACTCCATTTATGTACTTTACACATTTTGTTTATTCATCTGTCAATGGACATTTGGGTTGCTTCTACCTTTGGGCTATTGTGAACAATGCTGCTATTAACATGGGTGTACAAATATCTGTTTGAGCCCCTGTTTTCAGTTCTTTTGAGTATATACCCAAAAGTGGGATTACTGGATCATATGGTAATTCTATGTTTAATTTTTTGGGGGACCCACCATATTGTTTTCCATAACAGCAACACTGCTTTTCCTTTTAGTTTCTTGCATTTTCTTTGTAAAGTCCCTATTCTTCATCTTACTCACCAAGCCTCCCTTTTCCTATTTCAGTTTAGACTATTTTTTTGTTTTGTCTCCCATTCGTAGTCCCTCTTTTATGTCCTCTTATGCAATTTTGCATCCCCGTATGCATGTATATCTGTCATGTCAGTATATGTTTGTGCAAGAGGAAAAATGTGTCTGTACAGGCAAGGAGCTCAGTAAACCTCATACCTTCTCTGCCCTCCTCAGTCTCAGCAGCATCATTTTTGTGGCCATTTAATACTCTGTTACATAGATATACAAAAATTTGTTGATTCAGTGCCCTAAATAAGTACTTTTAAGTTGTTTCTGTTTGCCATGATGAACTTCTTTGAACGCTTATCTTTTGGACTCATGTCTGTTTCCTTAGGTAAATTCCTAGAGATGGAATTTCTAGGTCAAAGGAAATAACATTCTTGTTTGTGTTTTGTTTTCTTTTGAGTCAAGGTCTAGTTCTGTCACCCAGGCCGGAATGCAGTGTCGCGATCGCAGCTCACTGCAGCCTTGACCTTCCAGGCTCAATCAATCCTCCCACCTCAGCCTGCTGAGTAGCTGGGACTACAGGTGCATGCCACCATGCCCAGCTAATTTTTTGTATTTTTTTTTTGGTTGAGACAAAGGTCTCACCATGTTGCCCAGGCTGCTCTCAAACTCCTGACCCCAAGCTATCTGCCCACCTTGGCCTCCCAAAGTGCAGTGATTACAGACGTGAGACACCATACCTGGCTGGAAATAACATTTTTTAAACTTTTGAAATATATTGGCAATTTGCCTTCATAAAAGTTCTTCTGAAATACACTCCTACTCACAGTGTATGAAAGGCCTATTTCCTGGATTTTTAACGAACACATTACTAGTTGAGAGATGATAAATGTTTTCATGTTTGATTATAAAAGGAGATGTCGAATGTTTTCCAGATGTTTGTTATTTATTTGTGTTTCTTTTGTGAGTTGCCAGCCACGGATCCTTTGTCCATTTTTCTGTTGAACACTCCTTAAGATTTTAAACAGAGTTCAAAGAAAAAAAAAATGTAAAGATGCTGGTTAAGAGTTCTGCAGCAAAGAAACTAATAGTGTAAGAGTGAAAGGAGAATTTTAAGACTCTGGCTAGCATAAAATATTGTGGAAATATGGAAGAGAGAGATTCTCAAACCTGGTTGCCATTTAGAATCCGTTAAACCAGACTCTCCAGGGAGGAAATCCAGGCATCAATTTTTGTTTTTTAAATTCCCCATAAATTTTAATGTGCCACAGGGATAGAGAAAAAGTGACTTACTGATAAAAGCAGGAACTATGAAGTAGAGCAAATGTGACAAAATACTGTAGCAATTTGGAGAAATTAACCTTTAAGAGAAAGGGGTTGGAGTTATTCCTGACCAAGGGGAATCATGATTGGCACAGATAAACACATCAGTGTTTAAGTGGCATCATATCTGGTTATCCAGTCTCTCCACTGTGGTAATACAGAGTCTTCCTTCTTAACACATTATATCACATGATGCTGTCCAGTGAATATCAGTTCTTGAATTATGTGAGTTCCGCCCAGGACATTTGCCTCCTAGTTAGGTGGCTGCGTCTTCCTCCATTCTGAGAGTGATTGTACAATGTTAAAACTAAACTGTAAGCTAAGTGAGGACAGGGTCTGAATATCTCTAGAACTTCACACAGAGTCTGGAATGTAGTAACTGTAACAAATATATGCTGAGAATGGATTGAGTATCACAAAAACGATCTGAGATTATTCCAGTTTCTTCCATAGTTTTCATACTAAATGAAGATGTGCTTCATTGAATACAATTTTAATACTTTTTAGTATTTCCTACACAGTAATGAACTACCTTTTTGTCATATTATCTTCAAGGACAAGATTTCTTTGAATTGTATAAGGTTCCTCTTAAGACGACTGATTGAAGACACTTTTTTGAGGCCTCAAATTCTTCATGTGAGCATTTAAAATATTTCCATCTGCCTTGCTTTACCTTCTTTGTGATTTTTATATGACTAGTTTGACTTGGAGTGTTTTTTGTATACATGCAGAAGGCTGCTATAAATTATCTCTGTTTGTATATGGTTGATGTGTTTTCTAAATAAAAGCTGAGAGTTTTGTTTTTGCTTTGGGTTTGGGATTTTTTGTTTCAGGGTGTTTTGGTTTTTTGTTTGTTTGTTTGTGTTGGTTTGTTTCCCAAATACATCACATATTAGGTACTGGCTTGTCTTCCATAGTCAAAAATATCTTCAAATGCAATTCTTCTGTAGCATTGCAGAAAGTAATTTGTGCAACAGTTTTTTAAGTACCCTTTACAAATTATATTTTACATCTGGATTTTTACCACCAGTTTAAAAAGCTACAATTCATACACTGTTATAGCAACAATATTGGTTTTTTCTGAGTTAGAAATCTTCATTTTGAAGTGAGAAACACAGATCTACATTTTTAGTTACCTAAGTTTTCAACCAAATACTCTGCCAAAAATCTTTTAGAAACTCGATTTTAAAGTCCTTCAGGCTGTCTCAATGAAAATCATAAGCAGTTCTTTGGTATTCTGTCAAGACCATAAAGAAAATAGAATATTATCTAAAATGTTTTTTTAAGCTATTTCAAACTATCACAGTACCTTGCTCAAAGTAGTTACTCAGTGAACATTTGTGGAGGGAAGGTAGGAATGCTGGCATGCCACAGTTGCCCAAGAATAGCAGCTATGTAGAATGGCTGTGTGGGGACCCTGGTTCCAGCAGAACTTTCATCCTACTGACAGCTACAGCCAGGAAACTGCATTGTTTAACTGGTTAGTTCTTTGGGTTGTAATGAGCGGAGGATCATTTCAGTTACTTCAAGAATGGATACTTGCTTGCAAGGGGACCCAGAATTAGCTTAACAGCCAGGTCTCAGGAAGAGCAGGAACCAGGGAAGGTTCCTAGGAAATGGATTGTTGTTGAATTTTTACCCCAGTGCTCCATCATTACCCTGGCCCCACTGTCCTCCCCATGTGTGCTCCATACCCTTGCTCCTCTCTCTATTTGCAGGCTTTCTCTGCGAATATAGCACCTACTCCTTCCCAACCCTGCCAGTGTTTTGCCGTTATTGGTCTCCTTTACACCCCTGCATCCATTCAAGCTTCTGCTTCTACCACAAATTGCTTCCTTCTTACCATGTTTGTTGTTTGTTGGGTGTTCAACTGTGGTGTTTTATATACATTCATTAAGCTAGGCTGACTTTCTGTCTGCTTGACATGTCCCTTACCTAGGGAATTGTATTAATATCACCTACCATGATGGTGGATTTGACAATTTCTTGTTGTTGTTATATTTATTTTGGTTTTATGTATTTTACAGCTATTTTATTTTTTATATTTAGACTTGAATTATTACATTTTCCTGCCGAGTTTAACCGTTTTTCCCCCTTTCCTGTGGTGCTGATGAATTTAACCTTTTGATTAAAGCGAATTGCCATATTTTATCTGTCTTTGCCCTAAGCTTTTTTATTTTTTAATTTTTGGCTAATATTGATAAAGCTATCCAGGTTTATTTTAGTTGCTATTTGCCTTGTATATCTTGTCCTGTCTTTTTTTCTTTTCACCCTTCATTGTGTCTCATAAACAGCACATACCTGGATTTTAGCCTTTTGTTGGCTTGTTTGATTTATTAATTTTTTTATAACTGCGATACTTTTTTCTTTTTACTAGAGAATGTAATCCAGTCACATTTCTTGGGAGTTCTGATTTATTTGAATTTATTTTAAATGTGTTATGTTACAATAAACTGCTCTTTAGAACACTATTTTTCAAACTCATTAAGGCTGTAGAGCAGGGGTCCCCAAACCCTGGGCCACAGACCAGTACTGATCCGTGGCCTGTTAGGAAACAGGCTGCAAAGCAGGAGGTGAGTGGCAGGCAAGTGAGCAAAGCGTCATCTGTATTTACAGCCACTCCCCATTGCTCACATTACCTCCTGAGCTCCGCCTCCTATCAGATCAGCAGTAGTATTAGATTCTCATAGGAGTGTGAACCCTATTGTGAACTATACATACAAGGGATCTAGGTTGTACACTCGTGAGAATCTAATGCCTGATGATCTAAGGTGGAGCATTGAGGAGCAGCTGCAAATACAGATTAACATTAGCAGAGAGGTTTGACTGCACAGAAACCATAATAAGTCAACTGCTTGCAGACTCATGTCAAAACCTTATCAGTGAGTGGCAAGTGACAGTTAAGCTGTATCTGGTGGCAGGCTTAACTTTATAGTGGCAAGTGAGTTGATATACTTCAGTTGTACAGCTGCATCTGGTAGCAGGCTTTAAGTCAGAATCTGACAGTTATTTTAGCCCACACATGGCCCACCCATTATTTTATTTACCATGCCTCTTTCTCACGCTGCACACTTGTCTCAGTCACAGTTTTGGTAAGCCAATGAGCTAATCCTAGCCAAAATGAGTAAAAAATAAACGTCACTGGAGAGCTTCTTTGAAAAGGGGGGAAAGACCCAATGATGAGACAGCAGAAGACTTTAAGACTGGCAACAAAATGAAAGCTGCATTTAAAAGAAAATACCAAGAGTCCTATTTAAATTCCGGGTGCATTGCAATAGGTGATTTCACATTCTCCAAACCTGCTTTGTATAATATGTGGTAACTGGCTATCCAACGAAGCCATGAAACTGCTTTGCTACATGGAGACCAAGCACTGCACATTAAAAGACAAGCCTTTGGAGTTTAAAAAAAAAAAAAAAGTGAACGGGAAGAACAGAAGCAATCATTGAAGGCCACAGCTTCATCAAATGTGTCTGTACTGACAGTATCATTGTTAGTGGCTAAACGCATCGCTAAAGCTAAGAAGTCCTTTACTGTTGGTGAAGAGTTGACCTTGCCTGCTGCTAAAGACATTTGTCATGAACTTTTAGGAGAGGCTGCAGTTCAAAAGGTGGCACAAGTTCCTCATTCAGCTGGCACCATAACTACACAAATTGATGAAATAGCAGAGGACATTGAGGCACAATTGCTAGAGTGGATTAATGAGTCACTGTGGTACGCAGTCCAGGTTGATGAGTCTACTGATGTTGACAACAAGGCAACAATGCTTGTTTTGTGTAATGTATTTTTCAGGAGGATGTGCATGAGGATATGTTATGTGCACTTTTGTTGCCAGCCAACACCACAGCTGCAGAACTGTTCAAGTCTTTGAATGATTACATGTCAGGAAAACTGAACTGGTCATTTTGTGTGAGTATATGCATGGACAGAGTGGCTGCCATGGCTGGACAGCTTTCTGGTTTCACTACTCAGATCAAAGAGGTTGCTTCTGAATGTGGGTCTACACACCATGTCATCCATAGAGAAATGCTGGATAGCCAAAAAATGTCACCTGAACTTAACAGCATTTTGCAGGATGTGATTAAAATTATCAGCCACATTAAAGTACATGCCCTTAACTCACGTCTCCTTCGCACAGCTCTATGAGGAGGTGGGCGCAGTGCACACGTCTTCTCTTATACACAGAAGTGAGATGGCTTTCTAAAGGTAGGTCACTGATCAGAGTTTTTGAGTTACAAGAGCCACTCCAGAGATTTCTTTGAGAAAAACAGTCACCACTGGCAGCACATTTCAGTGCCACAGAATGGGTTGCAAACCTTGCTTCCTTGTGTGACATATTCAACCTGCTCAACGAACTCAATCTGTCACTTCAGGGAGAACAACGACTGTGTTCGAGTTGTCAGATAAAGGGGCCGCATTCAAAACCAAACTGGAATTATGGGGGTGACAAGTGAACACTGGAATTTCTGACATGTTTCAAACATTAGCAGAGATTTTGAAAGAGACTGAGCCAGGGCCTTCTTTCCCCCAGCTGGTGCATGATCACATATCTCAGCTTTCAAAGGAGTTTGAGCATTACTTCCCAACCACAAAAGACCCCCCAAACTGGGAAGGAATGGATCCACAACCCATTTGTGGATAAGCCAAGGTGAATCGACTTTGTCCGTGCTGGAGGAGGACCAACTGCTTGAAATCGCAAATGACGGTGGCCTTAAAAGTATGTTGAAACAGCTTCAAATCTTCATACAGTCCAGATTGAAGTCAAGGCAGAATATCCAGAGATTGCCCCAAAAGCCCTGAAAAGCTTGCTTCCATTTCCAACGTCCCATCTTTGTGAGCAGGGTTTTCTGCTGTAACAGCAACCAAAATGAGATTATGGAGTAGACTGGACATAAACAACACACTTCAGGTATCACTGTCTCCCATCACCTCCAGATGGGACCGTCTAGTTGCAGGAAAACAAGCTTAGGGCTCCTACTGATTCAACATTATGGTGAGTTGTATAATTATTCCATTATATATTACATTGTAACAATAATAGAAATAAAGTGCACAATAAATGGAATGTGCTTGGATCATCCCGAAACCATTTCCTCCCCCTGATCCATGGAAAAATTGTCTTCCACAAAACCGGTCCCTGGTGCCAAAAAGGTTGGGGACCACTGCTGTAGAGCACAAGTAAGTCATGCTTTTTGTGGAATACCACAGAACATTAAACTTCAGTTAACTATATTCATACTTCCCATGAAATTGTGTGCTCTCTTCTGCTAGACTATAGGTTACATAAAGAATACTGCACTCAGGGGTTTAAGAAGAAAAGTTAAATTTGATAACATTGTATCCATTCACTTAATGCCTTCTGAATTAAGTAGGAAAGGAGCACCATTATTTGACCTTTCCATCTCAGCATCTTAGTTCAGCTTGTAGAACACCAACGTTCTTCAGAAGTATAATTACTATTAAATAAAAATTACACAATAAATTATAAAATCGTAAAATATAAATCAGTCCAAAGGCTTTAGGTACATTTCTGGATAATATCTTGTAAGTTTTGGAGTCAGATCAACCTTGCTTTGAATCCTGGCCCTGCCATCTTCTACTGGGTGAACATGGATATGTTTTGTAATCTCTCTGATTTTCATTCTCCTTATCCGTGAAATAGGATGAAAATAATAATAACTTTCTCATGGGATTATTGTAATGGTTAAGTGAATTGATAGTTATAAAGTGTTTAGTGCAGTATTTATCATATAATAAGTCCTCTGGAAATATCTGCCATTATTAGTGTATTATTTCAATTGGACTTACTATATTAGGACCCCCAAAGGAGATGATTGTCTGAGTTGAATTTTAAAGGATTCGAATGGATTAGCTCAACTGAGAAGCAAAGGAAAGAACCTTCAGGCATACAGAATAGGCTGTGCAAAGATATTTTAAATATAAGTAAGATTTTAAGAATGAACAGTGTCAAGAGACCACCGGGAAAGCCACCATTCTTTCCTCTGTAACGTCACCTAGTGACACACTCAAAACAAGAAGTGGTGGAAAGGGATGAAATATAGGTCGTTTTTAGTATAGAATTATTGTTTCTTATGCTCTTATATAAATGACTGTTAAGTAAATATTTGTGTGTTTTATCTATTGAATATCCAACATTAAAGTCAAAATTGAAAGAATACCAATTGTCAAAGAAAGTAGCATATTGTGGTTAAAAACTATAGCAGTGGAGTCAGAATAGCTGAATTAAAAATTCGCTCAACCCCTAACAGCTTTGTGTTTTTTGATAAGCCAATACTTTTTGAATTCTCACTTTCTCCCTAAAACTGATGATAATGCCTGTTAAGCTCAAAATAACATAATGAGTTATTGATTATACATGATCACCAAAAACAGTAGATAAATTAAAATTTAATAATTGATTCCAGATTACATTATTTTTTCTTATGCTGATTTATCCTTCTAATTGTATTTTGCTTAGGATAAAATTAAAATCTGTTTTTATTTCTTTAAACTACACGAACAGATGGCAAAAAGATGTAACCCAGATAATTATAATGTAGTGACAGAAGTCATTCTAGAATTTAAAATTTACTATAATTAATTGGCAAAATACAAAATAAAATATTGGTTTTGTAGTTATTTGTCACTGTCATTTTTATTATTTTACAAATGCATACTTTTCTTGTCTTCAGTGAATTTAAAAGCAAGTCATCAGGAACTTTTGACAAATGACTTTGTTCCACCAAACCCTTTCTGCTCTGTTTTTCAGCATTCTGATTTTCCCACTTTCCAGTTCTTGTACACATACCTTTTGCCATCCAAAATGGCAATAGTTGTCCAATCCCCACTTCCTAATCCCCTGTACATACATATACATTTTGCCTGCCCTCGCCTCTTGCAATCTCTAATTCCAAAATTAGCTCATTTCTCCACCTCCCTATCCAACTTTTTTTCTTCCTCTAGGACTGTTCTCAGCTGGAAGTAAGGAGATGTATATACAATTATCCAAAAAGATTTGCTGAGCTTAGGTGGTATTTTAATTTTTATGTGTATGTTTAATGTTTTGAGTGATAAGCCTCTCCCAACACCTTATATACTCAGCCCTCCATGCCATACTGGAAGAATAAAAAGGATGTGCCCCTTTTTGTCCCCACTTTTCTGACCATATTCCCAACTAAGTTTATAAAGACTCCCGTCACATAACTTCATTTCCAATTTAGAAATTTCATAACTGGCTTACTTTTTCCCTTGGGCTTCTGTCGTACATAGCACTTTTGCCCTGCTCTCACCCCATTGTATTATTTATTATGTACCTGTCATCTCTATATTATTTATCTGTATTATTTATTAGGCATCTGTCATCTCAACTTTCTATATAATGTCTTTTAAGCTGTAGACCATTCATTCAAAAATATTTATTTCTGCCCATGTTGGAATAACTAGTGAGCATCCAGAGATCACTAGACATGCAAAGAATCAGGAAAATGTGATCTATAACCAAGAGTGGGGAGAAAAACCACTCACTCAAAATAAACACAGAAAAACAGGGATGGTAGAATTAGCAAAAGGGCTTTTTTTTTTTTTTTTTTTTTGAGACAGGGTCTTACTCTGTCACTCAGGCTGGAATGCAGTGGTGCAATCAGAGCTCACTGCAGCCTCAACCTCCTAGGCACAAGCAATCCTTCTACCTTAGCCTCCTGAGTAGCTGCAACCACAGGTGCACGCCACCATACCCAGCTAATTTTTAAATTATTTGTAAAGACAAGGTCTCACTGTGTTGCCCAGGCTAGTCTCAAACTCTTGCGCTCAAACAGTCCTCCTACCTCAGCCTCTTAAAGTGCTAGGATTACAGGCATGAGCAACCACGCCCAGCCAGAAAGGGATTTTAAAAGTCGTGTTACAAATGTGCTCAGTGATTTAAAGAAAAAGATGAACACAAGAAAAATGGAAGATATATGAATGAACCAAATTAGAGGTCTATAAAATGAAAAATACAATATCTGAAATAAAAAATTCACTGGATGAGCCTAATAGGGTGAACATGACAGAAGAAAGGATAAGTGAACTTGAAAAACTAGTAAAAGAGATTATCTAAACTGAAGCAACAGAGAAAAAAATGCACAGTGTCTGTGACCTGTGGAACAGTCTACCATATATGTCATTGGAGTCTTAAGAATAAAAGGAGAGAGAAGCAGAGAGGCACTAAAAGCATTTGAAGAAATAATGACTAAAATTGTTTAAACTTGATGCAAACTATGCAAACAATGAACATCCAGCAAGATGAGCATGATATAAACCACATCAGAGCACATTGTGATCAGATTCCTGCAAATCAGTTATAAACAGAAACTCTTAAAAGCACCCAGAGGTTAAGAAAAAAAAGACACACGTTACATATAGATGAACGAAGATTGACTGCAGACTTCCTGTCAGAAACAAGATGTAAGTCAGAGGAAAATAAAATCTTTAAAGTGCTTGAAAAATAAACTCTCAACATGGAATTCTATATCTTTCTAATATAAAGGGGAAAGATAAAGACTTCCTAAAGACTTTTTAGGAAAATAAAAGAATTTATCACCAGAAAACTCACACTATAATAAATGTTAAAGGAAGTTCCTTTAGGTGGAACCAAAATGATTGCAAATGGAAACTCAGATCCGTCCAAAGAAATGAAGACCCCCAGAAATGGTAAATATATACAAAGACTTTTTCTTCACTTCCTAATTTCTTTAAAAGGCAATTGACATTTTAAATTAATAAAGTAGTAACATAGTATTGTGAGGTTTACATCATGTGGAAGTAAAATGTATGACAGTAGCACAAAGGTTAGAAAGAGGAAATGGAAGAATACGTAAAGTAGATTACATTTTTAAGTAAAGTGGTATGGTACTGTTTGAAAATAAAGGGTGATCGGTTTAAGATGCATATTCTAAACACTAGATCAAACACTTTTAAAATAATAGGGGGGGAAAAAATCAGCCAGGCATGGTGACTTATGCCTGTATTCCCAACACTTTGAGAGGCCAACGTAGGAGGCTCAGTTTAGGCCAGGCATTCGAGACCAGCCCTGGGCAACTTACTGAGATTTGTCTCTACAGAAAAAAAAAAGGAGGAGGAGGAGGAGAGAAGGTAGACTATAACACACAAACAGGGAACGTGAAATGGAATACAGTTAATCCAAAAGGAAGAAGGAAATGAGTATTGTAATGTCATGTAGTGATATTGCTATGAAGAAAATTGTTGGGAAGTAATGCTTCATGAATGTTTTCATGTTTCTGCATGATCAGGACTTTCTGAGCAAAGATTTCTGGCACGAGGTTAAAGAATGTTTTTTGTTTGTTTGAGAAGGAGTCTCGCTCTGTCGCCCAGGCTGGAGTCAGTGGCGCGACCTCGGCTCACTGCAACCTCCGCCTCCCGGGTTCACGCCTTTCTCCTGCCTCAGCCTCTCGAGTAACTGGGACTACAGGCACCCGCCACCATGCCTGGCTAATTTTTTGTGTTTTTAGTAGAAACAAGGTTTCACCGTGTTAGCCAGAATGGTCTTGATCTCCTGACCTCGTGATCCACCCGCCTTGGCCTCCCAAAGTGCTGGGATTACAGGCGTGAGCCACTGCGCCCAGCCTAAAGAATGTTTGAATGGCAAACAAGCCTTGGAAGTTAAAGACGTGTGGAGAGATTCAGAGACTTCTCCCCAAGATAATTTGTTTTCATGCTAGGGGTTGTAAACCTAGAGACCCTCCCCTTCTCCCCCGAGATGATTTGTTTACAAAGCAAAGGTCAGTAGGTCATGTGCAGGTGATGCAAGCTTCTTCTTCCCCCACCCCAGAGGGGAGAAGGAGCAGCAGCTGTGTGGGAAAAGTCCTACATAGGCTCCAAATTTGATTACTGGGGAGTTATTCTTATCATGTAACCTTGTGGGGGACTGTTAGAACTAAAGTATAAGTATGTAAATACTGTCTCTGATTCAAAAACCTGGTGGTTTTTGTTTTTTGTTTGTTTGTTTTTGTCAGAATAAATAAGTCAATACTTAAAAATTATATCAAGAACGGAGTGTCTCCTATCAGGTGGTCTGGGAAGTCCTCTCTAAAGAGGTAACCTTTGAGCAGAGATGTGAATGAAGTCAGCCCTGTAAGACTGTAACATGGGAGAATACCATAATGTACTAATCTTTATTGTCTCTCTCATTGCCTGGTACACTTTTTCACACATACGTAAATTTTAAGTAGATAGGGGTCAAGGATATGACACTCTGAAAGACTGGTCACTTCTGGCTAGAGTGTTGTTTGTCCACTGTACAAATTCCAGAGTAGCTGCATCTTCAGACAAAATGACATTTTTGTCACAGACATTTTAGCTAGGAAAAGATAAGAGTTTCATGCCTGTAATCTCAGTGCTTTGGGAGGCCAAGGCGGGAGGATTGCTTGAGACCAGGAGTTCAAGAGTAGCGTGGGCAACATAGCGAGACCCCATTTCTACAACAACAACAAAAAAATTAGTTGGGCATGGTTGTGTGCCCCTATAGTCCCAGCTAATCAGAAGGCCAAGGCAGGAGGATCGTTTGAGCCCAAGAGTTCGAGGTTACAGTGAGCTGTGATTATACCACTGCACTCCAGCCTGGGCAACAGAGCAAGAACGTGTCTCTTAAATAAAAAGATATGGGTTAGAAATCAAGATCAGTTAAAAACTGTATAAAGCATAATTTATGTTTCATTACCTTAAATAAATAACATATATGTCTCCAAATGAAGGGTTAGGGAACATAGAATGAATTTTTAGTTGGGAATTTTTTTTTACAGAGGTAGAAATAGATGTCACTAACTTGATTTTGAAATTACTCTCAGCCTTTTAAATGTGGCATATACAAATGCCGAGAAGAACAGATATGGTTGAAGAATACAGGCAGTAAGAATAATAAATTAGCGTAATGAATTTTAATTGGGTAATAACTAACAGTACAATCTCCTGTTATAGAGGCTTCTGTTGTCAGAAGCTTGCAGCCAAAAGGAGAAAAGATCAATGCAAAAGCCAAAAAGCAACACATTTGGTGACTTTTGGCTGAAGCCAATATTAGTGTGACCTCTTTAGTTGAAAGACTTCTCATCCCCATATAACCGGGTCATTCCTTCCTTTGGTTTGAATAATCTCTGAGAATCTGTAAAAACCACATCATTGTCAAGAAGTTAAGAGCAATTGATAAGTTGTTCTGGTAACACCTGTCAGTGAATTAACTCAGAGCACAAAACCCAGGCATTTAAGGAGTTGACAAGTATTATTAAACCTGTTTTGCAAGAGAAGAAGCTGGTTCAAAGAGGGAAAAGCTGTCAAAAGTAATACAATCAGTAAGTGGCTCAGGCCTCCTGCCTGGCACACCCAGGCTCTAACCACGTGGCCTCTCATGGCAGGGAAGACTGGGGCCATGTATGAACATTTATCACTGTTCCTTTCAATCCAACCTAAAGACAATTGTGGCATTTTAAAAGCTATGCATTTGTTTTAAATTCAAATATATTTCTTAGGCATGGTTTTCTCTGTTCAGGTTTTCTCCCTCATTCAGAAATTTACACTGTTTTTACCTTTAAATGGTAGTAACAACGTATTTCTACTAATACTGTTTCCTTTTCTTTTTAATTTGAGCAATTTAATTTTTCTGTCTTTGACACTCTGTTAAACCTCTTTTTTTAAAATTAGAACAAATCATAGTAATGCTTTCATCCCAGGAGACAGTGCTTTGTGCAGATGCTTTCTTGAACCTGAGCATAATTTCATGATTTCAATAAGGAAGAAAGATAGGAAAGTCTAATTCAAAGTAAATTAGGATTTATAATTCAGAAATGCTTCTTCCTGTTTGTAACTAACTTTCTAGTTGCTCTCTCCACTCTTCAGTTTATTTACTTTAAAAAAAATTAAATCAGCCGTAAACTGTCTTAGTCTGGGTTTAACAGAAACTGGAGCATAAGACAGAGGCTTAAGTGCACATACTCGGTTAGCACCATAACCCAGGAGTCAAGAGCAGGGGACAGGGAAGAAGGAAGAGCGTATACAAAGGTATTTGACATTTGCAAGTTGACCACTGGCTGCTTAGTCCTTCAGGACAGTCTGAAGAGACAGAAGCCCAGGGGTGGGATGACAGCAGCATTCAGTAAGGCTCTGTTAGGTGACACCTGCAAGAAGCCAGCTAGTGCCCATGAAGAACTGGTGGCTAGTAAATGAGGCAGAGGCCACGTGAATCTGAAGTAGTGACAAGTGGTATCGTATAATACGCTGAAATATTCTTGTCATATGTATTTATGTACATAAGAATATAAAGTAAAACACAAACTTTTAGTCCCCACCTTTCTTTGTGAATACCTGTCATTTAACTTTGCCCATGAAGAACTGGTGGCTAGTAAATGAGGCAGAGGCCACGTGAATCTGAAGTAGTGACAAGTGGTATCGTATAATACGCTGAAATATTCTTGTCATATGTATTTATGTACATAAGAATATAAAGTAAAACACGAACTTTTAGTCCCCACCTTTCTTTGTGAATACCTGTCATATAACTTTTCACTTTTTATGCATGTACATATCATGGGAGAACATATACATATATCTTTTTCCTTTTTTTTTTATTTTTTTTTATTATTATTTTTTTTGAGACAGTCTTGCTCAGTCGCCCAGGCTGGAGTGCGGTGGCGCGATCTCGGCTCACTGCAAGCTCCACCTTCCAGGTTCACGCCATTCTCCTGCCTCAGCCTACCGAGTAGCTGGGATTACAGGCACCCGCCACTACGCCCAGCTAGTTTTTTTGTGTTTTTAGTAGAGACAGGGTTTCACCGTGTTAGCCAGGATGGTCTTAATCTTCTGACCTCGTGATTCGCCCGTCTCGGCCTTCCAAAGTGCTGGGATTACAGGTGTGAGCCACCGCGCCCGGCCATCTTTTTCCTTTTAAAAAACATAAATCAGCCAGGCACAGTGGCTCACACATGCAATCCCTACACTTTGGGAGGCCAAGGCAGGAGGATCGCGTGAGCCCAAAAGTTTGAGACCAGCCTGGGCAACATGGCAAAACCCCATCCTACAAAAAAATACAAAAAATTCGCCGGAGGTGGTGGTGTGCACCTGTTGATCCCAGCTGTCTAGGAGGCTGAGTTGGGAGGATCATCTGAGCCCAGGAAGTTGAGGCTGCAGTGAGACATTTTTGTGTTGCACTCCAGCCTCAGCAACAGAGCAGACTCTGTCTCAAAAAAAAAAAAAAATCAGGCCAGGCGCCATGGGTCAGGCCTGTAATCCCAGCTCTTTGGGAGGCTGAAGCAGGTGGATCAGGAGTTCAAGACCAGCCTGGCCAATATGGTGAAACCCCATCTCTACTAAAAATGCAAAAAATATTAGCTTGGCATAGTGGTGCGTGCCTGTAATTTTAGCTACTCGAGAGGCTGAGGCAGGGAAATCGTTTGAACCCAGGAGGCAGAGGTTACAATGAGCCCAGATAACACCACTGCACTTGAGCCTAGGAGACAGAGTGAGACTCCACCTCAAAAAAAAAAAAAAAAAAAAAGAATCAAACGTACTAATCTCCTTATTCCGTGACATATTTTCTTCACTCGTGTATTACTTGCATCGGGGTTAGGTTTAATGCCATTGTCAACAAGTTGATTTTGCCTTGGAGGTACATCAGGACACAATGATTAACATTTGTTGAATTAGTGCATGAATGAAGGAATATATCACTTCTAGTTACAGTTCTTGCTTATGGGAGAGGAATGCTGCTGATACTGGGAATGCAATGGGCAAGATCTGGTAAAATATGAAGTTGTCATTGTCAGACAGTTGCCCAGTCATCCCTGCCAGTCTCCCCCTGCTTCCCTAATCTACACTTCCACATCCTCATTTCAGAACAGTAATAGATGCTATATTGGGGAGACACAGAAAAGAGACAGAGGGAGGCTGGGTGCTGTGGCTCATGCCTGTAACCCCAGCACTTTGGGCGGGTAAGGCAGGTAGATCACTTGAGGCTAGAAGTTCGAGACCAGCCTGGCCAACATGGTGAAACCCCCTCTCTACCCAAAATACAAAAATTAGCCTTGCCTGGTGGCGCATCCCTGTAATCCCAGCTACTCGCGAGGCTGAGGCAGGAGAATCACTTGAACCGAGGAGGTGGAGGTTGCAGTGAGCCAAGATTGTGCCACTGTACTCCAGCCTTGGTGACAGAGAGAGACTCCGTTTGGAAAAAAAAAAAAAAGAAGAGAGAGAAGGAGAGACAAAGGGAGAGTCTTACAAAAATCTGTTGAATTAGCAAATATCTGTTAACTTCTTGTCAAGTGACAGACACATTGCATAAAATGGAGAACATGACATACTTGGTGCCTGTCCTCATGCAGGGAAAGTCTACAGTTGAGGGAAGAAAGACAAGAGTAGGGGAAGGATGCAGAAGAAAAAGAGGAGAAATTAGCAAAATACCAAAAGAGTGAAGAATTTCAGTGATCACTGAATTAATACAGTGCTTGTGTTAATAGAAGTTGTTTAGAAATGAGTTTAAATCCCAGCCATCTGCTCCCACATCAAACACACCTACTGTACCCATGATTTTGCCCTTCCCCCACATACATATGCATCCCAGGAATCATCTGGTGATTTTTAAATGAATTCTCACGTCAATAATAAAAATTACACTTGATTCAAACCAGTGAATTGTAACCCAGATCAAGTATAAATATAGTGGAAATCGTAAGTTTCTTTAGTGACAGTCTTACTAATCAAGTTATTTGGCCTGTTTTTAGCCACATGGGATATTTTTTCTTTTTAAGGTTGCTGTGAGTGTTGTTTGTAGCAGCATCAGTAAGCCAAGAATTCACATAGTTACTCAATCACACAGATTACTCATCATTGCCTGTTCATAACAGAATCCTAAAATGTTTAAGATTTCTAATGCAAATCAAAATCTCATCATCACTTGTCATTGCTAAATTAAATGACAGGATAATAACATTACATTAAAACCATTTTTCTCTTGATTGAGTACCTTTTTCAGAAGTGAACCTTCTAGATGTATATTTTTTTCATCAGTACTATAAATGCATTTAGAATCCAAGATAAAAATAGAATTTAAAGGGGAGGAGTGGGATGTTTTCAAATTATTGATGAGGCTCTTTTGAATCTCAACCATATTTGACAGTGTACTGCAAGGGAATGGAGTAGTTCAGCTCAATTTATTGACACTTTTAGAGCTATATAAGGGAGGTTAACAGGTTGAGCTTGGTCCTTATTGAAACAATCGTGTGTTCTTAGCATCAGTTATAAGTCATCCCCTTGCAAACTGGCTGTTAGGGACCTATAGGAATTGGCATTGCTTTGTTCTAATATAAGATACTGGCTTCAGGTAGATCACAATCTATGTGGGAAATTAATATAGATTTCTAACCTGTAAAAGCAGCATAGGTTCTCAGTGGCCTTACTATTGTGAACTTACTTCTTTACCTTTCTTTCCTATCTAAAGCTAATTAACCTTTTATGGTCACACCTACCCTCTTTTTATCTCTCCCTCTGGCCCTTGGCCCACTTCTTTGTGGCCAACTAGCCAATGTTTGTGCCACCTGCGCCCATCTTCTTCACGTGCCCTAGAACTCCCCAAACGCCTCTTTCATTTTAAAGTCAATCATTTCCTTCCATCCTTCAAATATTTTATTTCTTCATACCTTCCATCTTTAATAATATGAAATATAAAAATCATACCCTGGATCAAACCTTTTATTATTTTTGCCTCACTTAATACTATCATCATTAGGCAATAATAGCATTATGGTAAAAATTCTTACCTCTTGGAGAAACTGATGAAGGTATTGACTCAAACAAGATTGGCTATGAGATGATAATTATTAAATTATTAAATCTGGATGATAGGTGAATGAGGGCAAGGGAAGTCAATATGCTGCTTTCTCTACTTTTATAGGTTTGAAACCTCCCATAATAAAAATTTAAAAATAACTTAGCTCTTTAGGGTTCCTTTTTTAAAATAGATGCTCTTTTTGAGTGAGCGCATGAAATGATGTGGTATGCAGGATGGCCTAAGACTAAAACCTGATCCTGCTGTCTGAACACCCCACTCTTACTCTACCCCTTAGTAAACAAAAAAGATTCTTTAGTACCTGGAATTGTAACTTCCCTCTCTCCTTAGGTCCTGTACTTGATTATCAGAATCCTGACACACTTCCTGCTTCTTGTTAAAGTAACCAGATAAATCCATATAGAAATATACATTAATTTCATCCCGTTTATTAAATCCCACTGTGAATAAAGTTCTGTGCTGGCATTAGGAAAGGGAATATGAAGGAAAGATATTCATGAATAACCCTGATGCAGTACACTAGCCACAGTAGTGGGCTCTAGGAGACAGAGAGGAATTCTGTCAAAGAGACTCATTCTTGATAATGATGCAAACTACTAAATGTCATCCTAAAGGAAGAGACAATCTTCCTTGCTTCTGCTCGTAATTCTAAGTGTTAAGACTATTTAGAGCTCTACCATATAGCCTTCCCTCTCTTCTAAAGAACTTAAATTGGTTACAGTTACCAATATGCCTTTTTTCTTCTCTTTTTAAATTACAATAGTCTTACTTCTCGTTTGCCAAAAACTGGAGAAACCATCCACGGACATAAGTTTTTTATTGGCTTTGGAGGGAAGGGTGCCAACCAGTGTGTCCAAGCTGCTCGACTTGGAGCAACGACATCCATGGTGTGCAAGGTAAGTATAAAGTATAGTGGAGAGGATTCTAGAGGTAAGAATCTGGTTTTAAGACTGGAGTTCATTGTTTTTATTTTTTTCAACCATTTTAAAGTGAACCATTCAGCGGCTTATAAAACGTAGAGTGGCATTTAATACATTCAACCACCACTTCTGTCTTGTTACAGAACTTTACTATCATTCCAAAACAAAATCCCTTACCCCTTAAGCAGTTCCTCCTTATTCTGTCTTCCATTTAAGGCCATGGGAACCACCAGTCTTCATTCTATCTCTATGGATTTATCTGTTCTGGACATTTCATATAAATGGAATATATATTATGTGACATTTTGTACCTGGCTTCTTTCACTTAGCATACTGGTTTTGGAGTACAACATTGTAGCATATATCAGTATTTCCTTCCTTTTTATGGTTGAATAATATTCCGTTGTATGGATATACCACAATTTTTTTGTTCATCAATGAATGGATTGATGGATGCTTGGGCTGTTTCCACCTTTTGACTCTTATGAATAGCATTGCTACCAACATGCATATACGTCTACTTGAGTACCTGCTTTCAGTTCTTATGGAAGTTTATTGTTTTTAAAGATCTAAATGAGAGAGAGTAGTCTCCCTTGTCCTTTATATTAATGTCTACCTCATTACATCCTCTGGGAAGTAGCAGTTCTCAAATAACTTAATGCTGCATTCCCTGAATGTAATGAGTTTCTAACTGGGGTGTGAGAAGTGAGGGAAATTAGCCTACTCCAATGGGTTTCTGTCATCCAGCTTCTAAACAACAGCATGAGTCATCCTGTTTTTAGCAGGTTTCACTGCAGCAACACAGCTTTTGGAAACTTCGTGTAATAACTGGTGATTTACTCATCTCTAAGTCATTTTCTTCTAATGCTGTATCTTAGATCTGAAAAGAATCTTGGCCTTAATGAACTGCACATAACTGATCTTTTGCCATTGTTTTGTTTTCATGTATGTAGAGATAATGATATTGTAACATCTAGTATTCCTGTTTTTATCCATGCTACTGAAATAATTTGAAAATAAATGGGCTGCCAAAAGTTTACATTTTTCATTTTTCATGAAATTTTAAGGTGCTAGCATTATAGTATTAGTATAACAGGAAAGGTAGATAATTGTGTTTGTTTGATTTTTAGGGAAAGCCAGGCTGGGTCTGTACATTATTAAAGGGCAAGAAAAATACAAGGAACTTAAAAGAATGAGCTTTCTCCTGTGAACTATATAGATTTTACCAAAAATTCTCAAAATGTCATTTTTCATTGCAGTCAGCACTTTTCTCTCCACAGGAGTTTTAAATGATGTATAAACTATACAATTATCACTTCATCTGCTAGTGAACTGTAATTTTATGTCTAACCTATGATTAACATAATTTTCACATGGCTATTGGGTCAAAAACATCACGTGAAGCATAAGATTCAAAGTAAGAAACCCTCTTTCGCTAAGATTGAGCTCTTGATAGATTTAAAATATCATTGTAATTAATCAGCAACTAATTATGTCCCAGGAATTATGGGGCTGTGAGAGGGGGCTGATTAAAAACTTAGGCCTGACCCATCTCGTACCTGATTAGCTGTGGAAGGTTTGGAGAGTGATCAGATGGTGCTGACTTAATTAAGAGGACCTGGGAACTGGAAAGAGGATGATACAATTTCCTGTGTAGGAAAACCTGGACGTAGAATTGGCGTTGGAAGCTATGTACCCAAAATGGCTTCCTGAAAGAGGGGAGTTCCTAGAGCTGGAGACGTTAAAGGAGAGATTAGAGAACCCCTCCCTCTTGGAAGCTTTATAGAAGCTATTTATGTAGCCATTAAAGTCAAGATTGGATGTCCCCTGGGATCTCTTCCAAGCCTAAGATTATGAAATTGGTTTTATTTTAGGTCTGTTGAATTTGAGGTAAAGAAAGAAATGACAAAGAGAAATATTTGAATTATGGAACTGAACTTGGGAAATGAATCCTAAAACCATATGAGTGGATGGGAGAGGAATAGAAGCAGGGGGCTGTATTTTGGGAAATGTTCCAGTTAGGAGGTTGATTAAAGCAAAAGTACTATTTGCGTATGACGGTTTATGTTAGCATCTGTACAATTTTGAAAGTTCTATATATCTACCATGCCCCTGATTTAGTCATCTAATGTTCAGCACCGCAGTGGATTTTAGCCTGTGTGTCTGCATAGCAGAGGATCAAAAAACATGACTGTAGCTAAAACCTATCCAGGGTAACTTTGGTTAGATAACCTGGGACCTTTAGACATGGAATTATTTAAAAGCTTAAGCAAATTGCACAATATTCTTAGACTTCTTAAAAAGAAAATAATATATTTTTATAATAGAAGTTATTTCTGTCCATTAATCATATTTTATCCATTGTGAAATACATTTTTATTAAGCAAATTAGTCAAACTTGCTTTATAGCAGTTTTTTTTTGTTTTTTTTTTTTTTTTGAGACGGAGTCTCGCTCTGCCGCCCGGGCTGGAGTGCAGTGGCCAGATCTCAGCTCACTGCAAGCTCCGCCTCCCGGGTTTACGCCATTCTCCTGCCTCAGCCTCCCGAGTAGCTGGGACTACAGGCGCCAGCCACCTCGCCCGGCTATTGTTTTGTATTTTTTAGTAGAGACGGGGTTTCACCGTGTTAGCCAGGATGGTCTCGATCTCCTGACCTCGTGATCCACCTGTCTTGGCCTCCCAAAGTGCTGGGATTACAGGCTTGAGCCACCGTGCCCGGCCTATAGCAGTTTTTTAAAGATGACAAGTTCTAAGTAGAAACCAAAACCGTGAAATTTATCAAGATAAAAATGAACAGATGGAGCAAAAGAAAAACAGGTAAAAATTTTCTATGGCTTTCTCAGCAAGATTGATTTACCTGTTACTACCTATAACAAACTAAACTTCAAGCTCTTACAAAGTAAGACTGATGGCCCAAACAAACTTCTTATATTGAGCTAGGGAGAAATATTTGTTAAGATATTGTGACAAAGAATATTAAAAGAGTTACCTCAATATTTATACAGTGATACATGTATAATGAAACATTTGAAGTACTTAAAAGTTATTTAGTCAGTTTTTAACTGAGTCATGGACCAAAGCTACAGTCCAGTGATAAATGGAGATGGTATTTTCAGATTTAAAATCCCCGCAGATATTGTATAATATGAAAGTCGTCCTCCCAGGACAAAGAGCCTATTAGGACGTCTTTCTTAAGACTTCACCTGAGTTAAGTGTTTCCTGCTCCATTCCATCGAAGCCAAATGTTAAGAGGAGGAAGTTATTCCTAAACAAAAATTGGCAGTTCAGGAGAGGACCATGGTCAAGTAAGGAACTCAAGATGCAGTGGTCCAATATGAGCACAGAAACCATGAGCAGGTATGAACCCAAATGACCCAGGTCAGGAATCAGCAAACTGGAAACACCTTCAAAAAATTACTCTGTCTTACTTCCTTCAAACTCTCTAATACAGGTAGCTATCTGCTCTCCCTTCAGAACCATCAAGCATGAAGTTTGGTGACAGAGGTGATACTGATGCAGGCTGCCCTGGTGGGCTTAGCCAGGGAGGGTTCTTGGCTTTGCCCAGGCAAGAATTTAAGAGTGAGCCAAGGATAAGAAAAAGCCACTTTGACTGAACCAGTGCTGCACGGCTAACCCATAGGCTGGGTGCCCAGAGGGTAGTGTATGGACTGTTAGCAACTATATTTACATGTACTTTAAATTATATGCTAATTAAGAGGTGGGTTATGCAGAACTTTTTGGAAAAAGGGTGGGGAATTTTCAGAACTATATAAGGTAACTTCTGGGCCATTGCCATGGCATTTGTAAACTATCCTGGGTCCAGTAGGAGCGTCTTGTGCTAATGAGCAGTGAGAGCAACTAGAGGTCACTTTCCTCCGTTTCAGCCAGCTTCTTCATTGCACCATGTTTTGACCAGATCCTGCTTCCACCAGCAGGGTCCAACCGGAAAGTAAGACCTGCTGGCCTCCTAACTCGGTGTATTAAGGCGGTGTTGTTCAAAGTCCAGTCCTCAGATTGGTGCCAGGCTGCATGTAGATTGTCACTGGTCCAAACAGTACAGGAATTGAGAGTAAGCAGTTAGGATCATTTATAGCAATTTGACAGAATAACTTCATAGCTGTTGAATATAATAGTAATAATAAATTAGACCTTGTAGTTTGTATGACTCTTTTTTGTTTTCATCTCCTTGTTATTGTATTTTATAAAATAGTCCACAATGGGTTGAAAGCAAGAAAAGGAAAACAAGGCCAATGTTTCTCCATGGATAGCTTGAAAAGCAGTGCATTAGAGTATCCATCACCTTAACCAAAAAGTACCTTCTCTGCTAGATTACTGTGGGAGAATCATCTGATCATGCATTGAGATTTTCATTTTCAGAGATCAAAAATTAGTCACCAGGTCTTTCCAGGTAATATATAATGAGGTGAAATCTGTCCTTTCCTGAACTCTGTTGAAAGACAGCTAGCTAAAAGGAGTTGGCTCTGTTGATTGGAATGCTCAGCCATGTGTTCAAACAAATGATCCTATAACCAAGCAAATAGTATACACCTTACATAAGAAGAAGTGGTAGAAATGAGAGAAAATAACTGGATTATCTCAAACCTATCACCACTCTCATATAATCAGGCCTAATAATGGTGATTGTAGCATTAACTTTGTGTATTAAATGTCTTCATTTTTTTCTGAAACAGGATCTCACTCTGTTGCCCAGGCTAGAGTGCAGTGGTGCAAGCTGGGCTCACTGCAGCCTCAACCTCCCCGGGCTCAGGTGATCCTCCCACCTCAGCCTCCCAAGTAGCTGTGACTACAGGCACATGCCACCATACCCAGCTAATTTTTGTATTTTTTGTAGAGACAAGGTTTCACCATGTTGTCCAGGCTGGTCTCAAACTCCTGAGCTCAAGCAGTCAGCCTGCCTTGGCCTCCCAAAGTGCTGGGATTACAGGTGCACACCACCATGCCCAAAGGCCATTTTTTTTTTCAGAGACAGGTTACCTAGGCTGTAGTATTATGGTGTAATCACAACTCACTGCAGCCTCAAACTCCTGGGCTCAAGCAATCCTCCCACCTCAGCCTCCAGAGTAGCTGAGACTATAGGCATGCAGTACCACACCCAGCTAATTTTTTAATTTTTTGTAGAGATGGGGTCTTGCTGTGTTGCTGAGGCTGGTCTCGAACTCCTGTCCTCAAGCAGTCCTACCACCTCAGCCTCCCAAAATGCTAGGATTGCAGCATAAGCCACCATGCCTAGCCTAAACGCCATTATTAAGGTAAACACCCCTTTATCTAGGATTTAAACAACCAGCAAGCTTAAATAACTGAGATTTTATAGATTCTTCTTATGTATTTTGTTATAAGGCCACAAATGACAAGATATAAGTTAATTTGAAGGATTTATTCAAAAAAGTAACAGCTGGGTTTTATATGACAACAAATGCAACTTAGTCTCCTCAACCAGCTGTTCATTATAACCCTCAGGCACTGAAAAGTCACAAAATGTCTTCAGTTGCAAGGATTAAATTATATTCATCTTAGTTTTAGTGTTAAACCTATTTTCTGTATTCTAATGCTTTGAAATTGGTAACCTGTTTTAATATATGTGATAACTTCTTGAGCAGAATATTCAATTTCATGTGGCCTTGGATAGGATATTTTGATCTCCTATGTTTTATTCACCCCAAGTGTATGTTGAAGAGTAGAATTACTAGATGGTTTCTGCCATTTGAGGATTCCAAGCAGCCTAAACAACCATTCCTCAATCATTTTGCAAAATAGAAGTTATGGTGCTGACTGAAGTTGCCCTCCTTAGCTTCAGGTCATAGTTCTGGACTCTGGAAGCCCTGCCAAAGCTCTGCTTCAGGGCAGAAGGAGCCCTCCCAGTGATAAGAGTGAAAGAAGCATCTCAACACCCTTAGCTGAAGAAATGCTCTTGTTCGTCAATACCCAGCCCTTCTGCTTTCCATTACCCTTGCTGCATTGTCAAATATAGAAGCCACTAGCCACTTGTGGATATTTAGATTTAAATGTAATCAAAGTTAAAAATTGAATTCCTCAGTCACACAGTCTGTATTTTGAGTATCTGTATTGGGCAGAACAAATAGAAAACATTTTCTGTATTGAACAGCACAGATATAGAACATTTCATCACTGCAGAAAGTTCTATTGGATGGCACTACTCTACAATATTCAGGACAGAACTGAGCCTGGGATTTCCAAAGAGCATGTTGAGTTCTGAGAGTTCCCTTTTGGCTTATGTGCAAGCGCTTGTCCATAGTTGCTCTTGACCTGGCTTCCTTCATGTGGAACAAGCTCACACAGACAGGCTATTTCAGACTATGCGGGTTTCCAAGAATCTTTCTGCCCAAAAGTATTTCACTGCTATAGCCAAAAGAGTGTGAGAGTGCCTTCAAGGAAGCTGTTGAAAACAAAACCTTGTATGGAACCATTCTAGAATAGTTTGGGTGCTTGTAGTCATGTTCCTTCAAGAATGGAACATGACAGCCAGGCATGGTGGCTAATGCGTGTAATCCCAGCACTTTAGGAGGCTGAGACAGGAAGATCACCTGAGGTCAGGAGTTCAAGACCACCCTGGCTAACATGGTGAAACCTCATTTCTACTAAAAATACAAAAATTAGCCAGGTATGATGGTGCACACCTGTAATCCCAGCTATTCAGGAGGCTGAGGCAGGAGAACCACTTGAACCCAAGAGGCAGAGGTTGCAGTGAGCCACAATTGCACCATTGCACTCCAGCTTGGGCAACAAGAGCGAAACTCCATCTCAAAAAAAAAAAAAAAGAATGGAACATGACTACAAGATGGGTCCAAGGGAAATGAACAGAAGGGCAACTGATGTGATCAAATCCTAAAGAGTCTCCAGTAAGCTTTTAAGAAGGCTAGACTAACAAATATGAAATTGCCAACAATATAAGATGATATTGAACTATGGGCTTGATTAGGAATGTCATAGGAGGTCTGGAGATGAGAGGATTAACAAGGGCCAGAGTAGGGAAGGTAGACCTTAAATTGATACCTGAAAAACAGGTGAGGTTTGATTTGGTGGAGGAGAGGGCAAAGGACTTCTAAGTTCTCAGAAATGATGGTAAGGAAGCAGACAGGTTTCTTTCTATTGATATATCCAGAAAGGAACAATGTTCTGTGGAAGAATGGAACACACCAGGAGTGACTGAAGCCTGGATTGAGACATAGTCCATTGAAGTAGTGCTCACTGGCAGGACAGAAAAATAGAAGTTCAGTTCAGAAGTATAGTTCAGAGGTAGGAAGCCGAAAGGCCTACAGGAGCCAAGCAGGTCACAGAAATTGCAGTAGGCTAGATAGGGACTGTGATGAAGTCAAGAGTCTATGCCACTTGAAGGCACTTACCTCTCAGTTCCAGACGGTTTGCCTTGCAGGAATGTGGACGTGGCGTTACCAGAACCTCTGAATGTTCAGAACCTCCTGGACATCTGTCTGTTTTTGTGAAGTCTTCGAATATTTAAGTATTGAGAATTGATTAAAATTAAAAACAAAATTAAAATTAAAACAAAAATAACAGGGCATTTATAGCAAAACCTGCACACAGATATTTATGCAGCTTTATTCATAATTTCCTAAACTTTGAAGACATCCTTCAGTAGATAAATGGATATTTAAACTCTGGTACATCCAGATGCTGGAATATTAGTCAGCTCTAAAAAGAAATTAGCTATCAAGGCACAAAAAGACACAGAGGAACTTTAGTTGCATATTACTAAGTAAAAGAAGTCACTCTGAAAAGGCTACATACTGTGTAATTACAACTGTATGATATTCTGGAAAAGGCAAAACCATATGGAGACAATGAAAAGATTAGTGTTTGCCAGAGGCTAGTGGGGAGAGAGGGATGAATACACAGAACACGGAGGATTTTTAGGGTAGTGAAACGATTGTGTATAGTACTATAATGGTGGATATATGACATTTTACATTTGTCAAAACCTATAGAATATTCAACACCAAGAGTGAACCCTAATGTAAACTATGGAGTTTGAGTGATAATGATATGTCATGTAGGTTTATCAGTTGTAACAAATGTACACTTAGTTGCAGGATGTTAATAGTGGGGGATACTAGTTGTAGGAAGAGACAAAGTATATGGGAACTCTGTACTTTCTACTCACTTATGCTGAGAACTTAAAACTAGTTTTTAAAATAAAGTCTATTTTGGCCGGGCACAGTGGCTCACACGTGTAATCCCAGCACTTTGGGAGGCCGAGGCAGGCGGATCACAAGGTCAGATCGAGACCATCCTGGCTAACATGGTGAAACCCCGTCCCTACTACAAAATACAAAAAATTAGCCGGGTGTGGTGGCGGGCGCCTGTAGTCCCGGCTACTCGGGAGGCTGAGGCAAGAGAATGGCGTGAACCCGGGAGGTGGAGCTGGCAGTGAGCAGAGATCTGGCCACTGCGCTCCAGCCTGGGCAGCAGAGCGAGACTCCGTCTCAAAAAAAAAAAAAAAAAGGTCTGCTTTTTAGAAAACAGTAGTAGGACAAACGAAACATATCTAGGAGTCAGATTCAAATTTCAACCCACCAATTTACAGCCTCTGCTGTAGATTCAACCGTAAAGTTCAAGCCAAGGTCCAGCCAAGGTAGCAGTCAGACAAATGGTTAGCATTAGAGAGGTATGGGAGAAGATAACAGGGGGGTCCTGACCAGCACAGTGATTGCAGAAACGGACAGTAGGGAGATGTCGATAAGATGCCAGCAGTTGGTATCAAAGGCCTTGCAATCATAGTTTTCTGGCTTTGAGCCACAGACCTAAAGTTCTGGCCCCTGCAAATGGCTGGCTAGGCAGAGAAGAGTACCTGTTCTGAAAGAGCTAGAGGGCTAAGCAGATGAAGAGGATACACACTCGTGCTGACAGAAACGGGGAGAGATCCAGTTACCAAAGTGGATCACAAAGCAAGAATGTGGTCACAGGACCCAGGCACAAACACAGCCACTTAAATTATAGTTCAGTGGTTCAGGGGTGACACTAGGTGCTGGGCTAACTAGCTTTTTCTTTTCCTTTTTTATTTTTTTATTTATTTTTTTTTTTTTGAGACGGAGTCTCACTCTGTCACCCAGGCTGGAGTGCAATGGCGCAATCTCAGCTCACTGCAACCTCCGCCTCCTGGCTTTAAGCACTTCTACCTCAGCCTCCCAAGTAGCTGGGACTACAGGCATGCACCACCACACCCAGCTGATTTTTGTATTTTTAGTAGAGATGGGGTTTTACCATGTTGACCAGGCTGGCCTCGAACTCCTGACCTCAGGTGATCTGTCTGCCTTGACCACCCAAAGTGTTGGGATTACAGGCGTGAGCCACTGCGCCCAGCCTGAAGCTAATCAGGACTTTGTTAGTAACAGACAATAGACACTCAATTCGAAATAGCTTAAGCAAACAAATAAAAATAAATAAATTTTTTAAAAAGAATGTATTGCCTCGTGTAACTGAAAAGCCCTGTGGTAGAGCTGGCTTCAGATGACTTAGGGGTCCATTAGGCTGTTAGGAGTCTGTGTCTGTTTGTGTCTGTCACCCTCCTGCTTTCTGTTAAGTTTCTGTTTTCTTTCTAGCTGTCTCTATATGGTGAGCCCCAGTGACTACAAGCTTACATTCTCTTATAGCCAGCAATCTTACTGGGAAGAAAACTTGTCTTCCCTGGTAGTTTCAATAAAAGTCCCAGGATTGTGTCTTTTTGGACTGGTTTAGGTCACATGCCCATTCATGAACCCATCACTGTGACCAGGGTGGTGGAACACTTTTTTTTTTTTTTTTTTTTTTGAGACAGAGTCTCACTCTGTCGTCCAGGCTGTAGTGCAGTGGTGTGACCTCAGCTCACTGCAACCTCCACCTCCAGGTTCAAGCAGTTCTCCTGCTTCAGCCTCCCGAGTAGCTGGGACTACAAGGAACACGCTTTTTAATCAGGCCTGGGCCCCTTGGCCAACTTAATTTTGTTGTCTATAGAATGGGACAGAAATGGGTGTCCAAAGGAAAAACTGAAATACCTTTAACAGAATAGATGCTAGGATGCAAAAACAGAATTCCATTACACCAAGTTACTCAAGTTAGCTAGGGCCTTTAAAATTTCCTTTTCTTTGCCTCCACATGTCAGTGTCAAGGGAAAAGATAAAAAGATTCTGGAACATCAGGTAAGTCATGACAAAGATGCCCATATTTACCATGAAGTACAAATAGCTGAGATTGTTCATAAATATTGAGGATTGATGATGGTAGACAACTCCATCTCAGTGGGAATTATCACATGAACAGCTCAAAATGAGAATGACTTAATGAGTGGCGTTCATTAAATACTTCACATTTTAAGTAGGATATAAGTGAAACATTATTATATAACAATTCTTTGGGCTACAATCAAGTCTAGCATCTTATATTAAGAAGATTAATTATCTAATGTTTGTAAAGTACTGTGCAGATATGCCCTTTTAAAATGCTAAGTATTCTAAAAACTACATTGTAGCATTTTACTAACTATAAAAGATCTAATATTCATTATTTCTTTGGTACAGGTTGGCAAAGATTCTTTTGGCAATGATTATATAGAAAACTTAAAACAGAATGGTATTTCTACAGGTAAAATTCCCATCTTTTTTAAAGTTACTGTTAATAGCTTTTTTCCGTGATTTTGTTATGAGAAAAATTGAATCTAGAGGAGGAATTATTAGACCTTTCCCTGGTGGCCAGAGAATTTTTATGCACAGCTTTGTCCATTCTTGCTTAAATGTCCTTTGGTTTATTCTTCCATGTACATTCCTCCAGATGGGAATAAAATGATAAGAGATTATAAACCTTCATCTCATGGATATGTGACAAATGACAAGGAGAAAAAGGTGCTGCATTCACAAAAGGTGTTTTAAGAACGTTACAGCTGGCAACACTCATTAGAAGCCATAGAGACTGAAACCATTATTTCACAGAAGAGAAAACCAAAGGCCAGAGATGTTCTGTGATTTTTCCAAGAGCACACAGTTGGTTGGAGCCAGAGCCAGGACTAGAATAAAATCTTCTGACTCCAGTTCAGGGCTCTTTGCTGCTACCAAAGACTGCCTGGTCAACATTTCTGTTTATATGCTAGACCTTGATTCTTGGTGAAATAACAAGCTTATGAGAATGAAAATAATCAAACAAGTTCATTTTATAGGTTTGACCTTTATTTTTTATCTCAACTCTGACATTCCTTTCAATGAAGAACATAAGTGTGTTGGTCTAGAAAAATGCATGTGTACACGATTATGAATAATTGGGGGGACTTGAAAGTAGGAGCAGTTTGGTGGGTTGTTACTAATGCAGAGAAAAGGTGCAACTAAATATAAAGCTGTCTATTTTTCTTGTTGTATAGATGATGGGTATAAATTAGCACTAATTACTTATTTTTTTAATCATTCCAGATGGTTAAAGGTTAAAAAGTTTTTCCGAGGATTAGTGTTGTATTGAAATTGTTAAAATAAATTATACATGCCAGTCTGTATACATGTGATTGTAATTTTCTTTTTTCTTTCAGAATTTACATATCAGACTAAAGATGCTGCTACAGGAACTGCTTCTATAATTGTCAATAATGGAGGTAAGTGTTTTGCATATTGGAGTGTCATTTCATAAGACAGTGTATTTCCAGAGTTAGATCAGAGGCATCATCAATTTTTACCATAATCCTATGGACCTCTTACTACAGCCACCACTCAAGGCCTAAAACATAGTTTTTCCAATCCAAATGTAAATGTGTTTCCCTTTATTTATACTTCTCACGTTGATTGTTCAGATCAATTTTCAGACGATTTTCAAAATTGTCTCTCCAATATATATGAAGTTGCCTCAAAATAATATGTATATGCTGTAATGTCCCCATTACCCTTCATGTGAATTTGTAATTGACATTTGTCTCTAAAAGCAGTCAAGCATTCATCTGTCATTTCAGTTACACTAGGTAAATAAATGTAAATAGGTGCAAAGAAAAGTTTGATGAGTCATATTTATAGAATATGTTCTGAGCAAATGGCAGCGACTAATTACATCCAACTTATCGTTAGTGTTCAATTTTGTCTGTTCTTTCAACAGCAATCAAATCTCAAAAGTCTATATATACAACTAAGTCTGCCACAAGGCTTTGCCATAGCTGATACATGTATCTTTTAAAATAGTAATTGGGCCTGGCACAGTGGCTCACACCTGTAATGCCAATGCTTTAAGAGGCTAAAGTGGGAGGATCACTTGAGGCCAGGAGTTCAAGGCTGCAGTGAGCCACAGTCCCACCACTGCAGTTCAGCCTGCATGACAGAGTGAGACCCTGACTCTAAATAGATAAAAGAATGAGTGAATGAATGAATGAATGAATGAATGAATGAATTAAAACAGTGGCTGAGCGTGGTGGCTCATGCCTATAATCTCAGCACTTTGGGAGGCCAAGGCGAGTGGATCATTTGAGGTCAGGAGTTCAAGACCAGCCTGACCAACATGGTGAAACCCCGTTTCTACTAAAAATGCAAAAACAATTAGCCGGGCCTGGTGGCACATGCCTATAATCTCAGCTACTCAGGAGACTGAGGCAGGAGAATCGCTTGAACTCATGAGGCGGAGGTTGCAGTGAGCCAAGATCGGGTGACTACACTCCAGCCTGGGCGACAGAGCAAGACTCTGTCTCAAAAAAAAAAAAAAAATAGTAACAACCTTCAAGTCAGGTTTTTATAATTTCTGCCAACTGTTTTAATTATAAAAACACCTACATAAGATGTTTTAAAATCAGAATCAATATTCAGAAGGACCCAGCATTTCGTGGGGCACCTAGGACAGAGCCTCATGTGTTGTGGACAGTGTGCATTTTATTAAATTAGGATTTGTCACAATGTGTCTTTTATTTATAATGCAGCTTTGCAGGATCATTTCTCACAGAAAATACAGTATTTTTAACTCAACTTTAGTGATTCCAAGTTGCAATAATAGTGGTATGTTTCACCTAAAGGTAGTAGATAAAAGTTTTCATTCTAACTATAGAAAGCCTGTGTTCATTTAAGCTACCTTTTAAGTAATTATTCCTGCCAACAGCAGCTCATTCCTTGTCTTAACCCTCTTTTGTTGTTGTTGTTGTTGTTCTAGGAATATCCTCAAGTTCTCTTTCTTATTTATGAACAAAATCTGCATTTTCCATGCAAAGATATAATGTAATAGTGTGTCAAGTGCCTATTTGGTAGACCTTGCCTGGTTTACAGTGTACAGTAATGCCCTCAAGAGTATAGGTGGTAATAGAAGAATTCAGACAAATACACAGAGATGGGACAATCAGCTCCCTTAAACGAAGGAGTGAGTTTGCAAGTTTAGTTTTGACAAGTTAAATTTAAGGCATGAACAAGCTAGCCATATGGCATTGTCCATCAGACAGCTATAGTCTTGGGCTTGTTGCTCAGCAGCTAAGGCCAGGCCAAAAATTTGGATCTGGGAGACAGCAACATGGAAGTAGCAGTTGACTCCAACAGAGAAAATGAGGTCACTGAAGAAAATGAAGGAGAAATGCTGTCTTTCAGCAAGTGGGTACTTTGAATTTTTCCAGGACTGAGGTTAGGTTTATGCTGAACCATCCCCATTTTATTAAGCCTTCTTCGTGGCCAACAAACACATCTGTGGTAAGATGATAGGATAGAATTTGTTCTGTGTTGAGAGGTGATTTTAGGTCATGTCTATACAAGATCAGCATGAGCAGCCTGGAGCACAGAAAATGCCTGCTACAACTCATTCCTCCAGATCAGTGTTGTCCAATAAAAATAAAATGCAAGCCACATGTGGAATTTTAAATTATCTAGTAGCCACATTTTAAAAAGTAAAAAGGAACAGGTAAATTTAACTTAGGCAATATATTTAACCCAATATGTCCAAAATATTATCATTACAGTGTGTAATCAAAAATGTATCTTGGCTGGGCGCAGTGGCTCATGCCTGTAATCACAGCACTTTGGGAGGCCAAGGCAGGTGGATCACATGAGGTCAGGAGTTCGAGACTAACCTGGCCAACATAGTGAAACCCCGTCTCTACTAAAAATGCAAAAAAAAATTAGCCAGGCGTGGTGGCACACCCCTGCAATACCAGCTACTTAGGAGGCTTAGGTGGGAGAGTTGATTGAAGAACCCAGGAGGTGGAGGCTGCAGTGAGCCGAGATCGCACAACTGCACTCCAGCCTGGGCAACAGAGCGCGACCCAAAAATTTATCTTTTTTTTTTTTTAATTTTTAAAATGGTAAGAATGAATGGATATTTTACCTTATTTCCTTTGTTCTATCTTTGAAATCCACTTGTATTTTACCTGAAGCACACCTGAGTGGACTAGCCACATTTCTTTTTTCTTTTTTCTTTTTTTTTTTGAGACAGAGTCTCACTCACTCTCGCCCAGGCTGAAATGCAGTGACGTGACCTCAGGTCACTGCTACCTCTGCCTCCCAGGTTCAAGTGATTCTCACACCTCAGGCTCCCGAGTAGCTGAGACTGCAGGCACATACCACTACGCCCAGCTAATTTTTGTAATTTTAGTAGAGATGGGTTTTCACCATTTGACCAGGCTGGTCTTGAACTCCTGACCTCAAGTGATCTGCCCACCTTGGCCTCCCAAAGTGCTAGAAATTATAGATATGAGCCACTGTGCCCAGCCAGGACTAGCCACATTTCAAATGTTCAATGGCCATGTGGGGCTTGTGCTCATGACTACCATATTGGACAGCACAGCTCTTAAGGGTTCACCTTACAGATGAAATGCACCACCACCTCTCCCTCATTCAGGTGGGATTAAAGACAGCAGGTCCAAGTAATAAGAATATATCAGAATCCTTAGTTCTGTTTCTGTTTGATCCATTATAGTATAAGCCAGGTATCCTTCTCTCTTCTATATCTGATACAATTTTTTATCTGTTAGATATTTAAAATGTGTTTTGATTGACAGCATCACTTTTTAGAATACCATAGGGTACACATGAACTGCTTGCATACTACAGTGTCATACGAGTTTATTCCTATTTATATTCGTCTCTATAGCATCTGTCATTTAGGATTCAGAACCTTTACCACATACATATACCAGCTATTTTCTATAGAAGAAATGTTTAAAGTATGTTATATGTCATTTCTCAACTAATATTCTTTATATATAAGAATATTGGGAAAATCTTTTTAAGATTTTGCTTAAGGTCATCAGAATAATGTGACTCTTACAGAGATATTACAAAACATACATTTGGAACTCAAAATTCAAGCTGAATAACCTAGAAATGTTAAAATTAATACTTACAACACATTTTGTATAATGACTTTACAAGGGTGATTGTATTCCTAACACTGCAGAATATCATTGCTTGGCTTTGTTTAGTTTTAATATAAATAGGTGGAATTTCTTTATAGGCCAGAATATCATTGTCATAGTGGCTGGAGCAAATTTACTTTTGAATACGGAGGACCTGAGGGCAGCAGCCAATGTCATTAGTAGAGCCAAAGTCATGGTCTGCCAGCTCGAAATAACTCCAGCAACTTCTCTGGAAGCCCTAACAATGGCCCGCAGGAGTGGAGGTAATTATACATATTTGTCATTGTTTCTATAAAAGCTTTTATCGCCGTCTTAAAGTTAGCCGTCTTAATTTTAAGTTAAGCAAAGCAATACTCTTTCTGTAGTAAAATATTCTTTCTTCCATCTGTGAGATTCACAGTCTTGTGGTTCTTGATAATGTTAGAGAACCTTACAAACGGTTAAAAAAAACATGAGTAGCATTTCCAAGATCCCTCCATATAAATCTTCAATGTAGTTGGAAGAAATGGTACAAGTAGAATTAGAATTCCTGTAATCCCAGCTACCTAGGAGGCTGAGGTAGGAGAATCGCTTGAACCCAGGAGGTGGAGGTTGCAGTGGGCTGAGATCACATTGCTGCACTCCAGCCTAGGTGACAAGAGCGAGACTCCATCGCAAAAAAAAAAAGAATCCCTGAAGCAGCCGCTTGTCCAAGGTACACATTAGGTGGTGAAATGTTTTCTACTCTGAGAAGCAGAGGTCAAGCTGCATGTCATACATACAAATACATACATACATACATACAAATACATGCATACATACAAATACATACATACATACAAAACTAACTGGGGCAGCCCAGTTACTTTTTGACAAACATCTCTAGGAAATGAAGATTATATTTTTTTCTCCTTTTCGTAAAACTTTATCATTTTCAATAAACAACAAGAGATTCTTTATATGTAATATTTTCTGTGTTATCAATGTCCATTGACATTGCCTCTTTTGTTTGACCTTTGATTTTGGAAATTTTCAAACCTACAAAAGCAGCAGAATTGTACGATGAAATCCATCACCCAGCTTCCAGTTATCAACCTGTAGCTAATCTTGATTCATCTGTTCTCCCAGTCACTCCTCTTCTCTCACCTCCAGCAAATAACAGACTTTTTAAGAATCCAGATAATTTCTTTGTTTGCTTCTTTTTCACCACTGACTAGTGGGGAAAGCATCTTCTGAATTAAAATCCCATTTCTGTCCCTGTCAGCCTTGTGGTCCTAGCAGAATTACCTGATTTGTCTGAGCCTTGTCAGTAAAATGCATATAGAAATACTCCATCTGCAGAATTGTTCTAAGGATGGAATAAAATAAAATATGATGCCAAGCATGGTGTAGTACATGGTGGTAAATCCCAACTTTTTTCTCTTCCATCCACTTCTGTCTTTAAAGTTAGGATAATATCCTGATCAAGCATCATTTGGTGAAAAAATTCAAAATAAATAGTAGCCACTCTAACATGATGACTTCTTGATATTGTGGCAATAGTTCTGTGATTTTTTTAAGAATAAAGTAGAGAACCACATTGACTTTTTCTCAAGATACAAAACTAAAAAGAAAAAAGAAAAAGAACAGTGTGTATGTGTGTGTGTGTGTGTGTGTGTTTATATAAGTGATTTCTCCCAAAGTGTACAGTGTTCTACATAGAAATAAATGGAAAATAAGTCAGTGAAATGATTTTGTGGAGAATTTTTAAATGTTCGTCCTGATTTCACAAATTTTCCTCTTGGCAAAACAACATGCTGTGGTAAATTTTCACTGACATTTAGTGTATTTTTAATGGACTTGAAACTGTCAGAAAGAATTCTAAGCCAAAACCCATTTGGTTCCATTTTCTCGGAGTGTCACAGTAAAGTCTAATGCTTATGGTTACGCATTCTCTGCACTGTGCCCATCTCAGCAGAGTGATGTGAATACAGGGTGCCACCCTGCTCCTGCTCTTGTCTTTCTTTGTATAGATCAAAGCGTATTCTCGTGTAATTCCTGTTTTTTTCCTACTATCCCTTGCTGCTCAGAGATCACTGTTTCCTCTGTCCTAGTCTAGTTGCCTGTTACCTACCCAGCTTGTGAAGGAGAGAAAGGTACGGCAGCCACAGTTGAGGATCTAACCTTTCACAGAGACAATAGAGTAATCCGGATGGGCAGGCAGCCTACCCTGGGGCTGTCATTGGGTTGTGTCCAGAAAGGCTTCCTCCATCCCCTTCCGTGTAGCTCTTCCATTTGGGAGCTGGAGGACCCAGGGCAGCAGGAAGGTAGGTAGGTAACAGTGGGTCACAGACCACTTGGCCTACTTCACACTTTTACTAAGAGCCAGCATGCCTTGCTATTAATTCTGCATGAACTTCCTTATATAATAATATCAGAAATAGTAATACCATGCATTTATATGTACTTTACAGCTTATGAAGTACTTTCTTACGCATTTTATCCTCAGAAAAACCTTATGACAAAGATATGGCAGGTAGTGTTCTCTCAGATTAACGGTGAGAAGACTGAGACTGAGAAGTTAAGTCATTTGTTCAACCAGTGTCACACTTTAAGTTATGGAAACCGTGATTTCAGACTCTAAGACCCAAGTTCTGTCTCCTAGTTTAAACCGCACTTCAAACTGCCACAACCCATTGATTCCAACAAACTGAGCCTTTATGAAGAGTATCTCTAGAAAAGTCAAGTCCATAAATGTTAACACTGTCCAGCACGTGGCCTAAGCTTTATGTGTTTTTCTGCTCAAGAAACAGAGAAGAGGCTCTAAAGTGTTTTCAGCACTGTGACTCCAACAGAACACACACATGCGTGCACACACACACACACATTCACACAAGCATACACACTCATCTGTCCAGAAGTCCTCCCGTCAGGCGGCTTTCTCTGGCCAAGTCAGCTGGTCCCTATTTGGTAGATACTAACCAGATGCAGCTTAGATTCTATTCCATGAGGAGGGTGTGTGTGTGTGTGTGTGTGTATGTGTTTGTGTGTGTAATGCATCATCATTCTCTTATGCAAGAAGAGCAGTATCCCAGCACTTTGGGAGGCCAAGGTGGGTGGATCACGAGGTCAGGAGATTGAGACCATCCTGGCTAACACAGTGAAACCCTATCTCTACTCAAAATACAAAAAAATTAGCCGGGCATGGTGGCGGGTGCCTGTAGTCCCAGCTACTCAGGAGACTGAGGTGGGAGAATGGTGTGAACCTGGGAGAAAGAACTTGCAGTGAGCCGAGATCGCGCCACTGCACTCCAGCCTGGGCGACAGAGCAAGACTCCGTCTCCAAAAAAAAAAGAAGAAGAAGAAGATTGGTATAATGAAAGGAGAGCATTGGTTTGGGAATCATGAAATACGGCTTTAAATTCATAATCAATCAGCAAATGGGGGATCTCAGTCAAGTAAGTCAGTTCCTCACTGTGGACGTCACTTTCTTCTGTGAAACCAGAATTGGGCTGACAGCTCTCAGGGTTCTTTCACATCACTTTGGACTGATCCCAGAGCAGAGTGGGCTTAATGATCTCTTAAGCATTGAGCGCCCTACCCTTTGCCCCAGGAAGCTGCCTATGTGCTGAACAGCATTATTCCATCTTCAAGAAAGATGATAAAGTCATCATCATCATCATCGTCTATGGGTTTTGTTATCACAGTTCCATTATCTTTACTGCTTACAAGTAGTGAATTTTGAATTAAGCACATTGTATAACTAGATTATGCTAATATATCAGTCATGAAAATCCAGAGGAAAAGATCCCTACATCTTTGAATATACTGTCTCAAAACTCTCTGTCTCTATCAAAATGAAAGCATCAATTTTAAAGACATAGCAGCTACAACACCAAAAATCGGTAGCCCTGTATAGCCCCCATCCTCACCAGGCCACAATGCTATGAGGTAGGCCCACCGAAGAGCCAATGCTGCAGCTGTTTGTGATGAAATTATGCATGTTGGTTCTGGTCTTTATATCCATTTCCAAGCAAATGGAACAGTACATGAACAATTATAAATAATTGAGATTGTAAAATTGCCAAAGTTAAATTATCAGTATGATACAAAGTATCTTTTAATGCCACTTCAGTCCTTTTGCCTTTGGCAAGCAAAACTTCTTGTCTGGTCATCCAGACTTTCACAGTGACATTGTCCAGCACATAGCCCAAGCTTTGAGTGTTCTTGCTGCTGAAGTCACAGAAAAGAGCCTCTGGAGTAATGGACAGCAAAGCCAGTATTTTGAGTATCCCAACATGCTCGCAGTATCTTCACTTAGGGTGATTTTCTTCCCTGGTTTCTCTGAGCTAATTATTAGGGCCTTCCTAACTGTCCAGCCCCTGCCCTCCATGACAACACCATAAAGAGTTTCTGCCTCGTTTTCCTGCCTTTTAGCCTATACATCTGCTCCTCCAGGCCTCACCAGTTCCTTACTGACATTATTGTGCTATCCATTAACATGCAGTTAAGATAACTAGGAGTTTAGTTCATCTGACACTACAATTAATAATAATTACTGTTGGGTGCTGCCAGTCACCTCTGCAACTCCAAGTTACTCCATGGTACGTTCTGTGTTCTCTAGCTCTGCCTGGTCCCAGGATGACATAATGGCTTCCACCTTGTCTATTACAGATTTGCATTCTTTGATTAGCTGCATCTGCTAATTTATGTTTCTTTCATCGTGGTAGAGTATGCTTATTTGTGGTAGCACAAGCCGAGAAGAATCCTTTCTTTATGGCAGTTACACTTTTCCTCTAAATTTAGTTACTAGTCAGACTCTAAGCCTATGTATCCAGTTACTATTGAAGAATGCTGTCCCTCAGTAAAGTACAGGCAAATAAGATTGATTTTTATACCGTATTTACAGTAAAATTATAGAATTCCTTATTCTAGCAATTGATACTTAAATTTTAATGTAATTTTTTCCTTAAAATTTGTTTTTATTATGGAAATTTTCAAATATATATAGACATACAGAGAATAGTATGGTAAACCTATCTATACTATCATTTAGCTTCAACAGTTACCAACATGTGGCCAGTCTTTTTTTCTACTTTTAAATTCAATCTTTTGTTTTAGACACCATGGGGTACATGTGCATACTTGTTTTTGTTTTGATTTTGTTTTTCTTGTTTGTTTGAGATTGAGTCTTACTCTGCCCACCCAGGCTGGAGTGCAGTGGCATGATCTCGGCTCACTGCAGCCTCCACTTCCCAGATTCAAGTGATTCTTATGCCTCAGCCTCCAGAGTAGCCGGGATTACAGGCCTGCACCACCACACCCAGCTAATTTTTGTATTTTTAATAGAGACGGGGCTTTACCATGTTGGCCAGGTTGGTCTTGAACTCCTTACCTCAGGTGATCCACCTGCCCTAACTTCCCAAAGTACTGGGATTACAGGCATGAGCCACCGTGCCGGGCCCTCATATACGGATTTGTTACATAGGAATATTGCGCCCAGGTAGGGAGCATAGTACCCAATAGGTAGCTTTTCAACCTGTGCCCCTCCCTGCTCCAGTACTCTGTAGTGTCTGTTGTTCCCATCGTTCTGTCCATGCATACTCAATATTTAGCTCCCACTTATAAGTGAATACATGTGGTATTTGGTTTTCTGTTCCTGTTTTAATTTGATTAGGATTATGGCCTCCAGCTCCATCCATGTTGCTGCCAAGGACATGATTTCATTCTTTTTTATGGCTACATAGTATTCCATGTGTATATGTACCACATTTTCTTTATCCAGTCTACCATTGATGGGCACCTAGGTTGATTCCATGTCTTTGCTATTGTGACTAGCATGGTGATGAACATACAAGTACATGCTTCTTTTTGGTATAATGATCTGTTTTCCTTTGGGTGTGTACCCAGGCATAGGATTGCTGGATCAAATGGTAGCTCTATTTTAAATTCTTTGAAAATCAATCTCCAAACTGCTTTCTACATGGCTGAACTAAGTTACATTCCTGCCAACAGTGTATAAGTGTTTCCTTCTCTCTGCAGCCTCACCAGCATCTGTTGTGTTTTGACTTTTTTTTTTTTTTTTTGAGATGGAGTCTTGCTCTATCACCCAGGCTGGAGTGCAGTGGCGCGATCTCGGCTCACTGCAAGCTCCATCCCCTGGATTCACACCATTCTCCTGCCTCAGCCTCCCGAGTGGCTGGGACTACAGGCACCTGCCACCATGCCCGGCTAATATTTTTGTATTTTTAGTAGAGGCGAGGTTTCACTGTGTTAGCCAGAATGGTCTCAATCTCCTGACCTTGTGGTCCGCCCGCCTCAGCCTCCCAAAGTGCTGGGATTATAGGTGTGAGCCACCATGGCCAGCCCTTGACTTTTTAATAATAGCTGTTTTGATTGGTGGGAGATGGTGTCTCATTATAGTTTGATTTGCATTTCTCTGATGATGAGTGAAATGATGAGTAGTTTTTCATATGTTTGTTGGCCCACTCGTATGTCTTCTTTTGAGAAATGTCTGTTCATGTCCTTTGCCCATTTTATTTATTTATTTATTTATTTTGGAGACGGAGTCTCCCTCTGTCGCCCAGGCTGGAGTGCAGTGGCTGGATCTCAGCTCACTGCAAGCTCCACCTCCCGGGTTTACGCCATTCCCCTGCCTCAGCCTCCCGAGTAGCTGGGACTACAGGCGCCCGCCACCTCGCCCGGCTAGTTTTTTGTATTTTTCAGTAGAGACAGGGTTTCACCGGGTTAGCCAGGATGGTCTCAATCTCCTGACCTCGTGATCCGCCCGTCTCAGCCTCCCAAAGTGCTGGGATTACAGGCTTGAGCCACCGCGCCTGGCCTTTTGCCCATTTTTTAATGGAGTTGTTTTTTGCTTGTCGATTTATGTAATTCCTTATAGATTCTGCATATTAGACCTTTGTCAGATGCATAGTTTGCAAATATTTTCTCCCATTCTCTAGGTTTTCTCTTTACTCTATTGACCATTTCTTTTGCTATATGCAGAAGCTGTTTAGTTTAATTAAGTACCACTTGTCAATTTTTGTTTTTGTTACAGTTGCTTTGGGGGACTTAGCCAAAAATTCTTTGCCAATATCGGTGTCAAAAAGGGTATTTTCTAAGTTTTCTTCTAGGATTTTTATAGTTTGAGGTCTTACATTTAAAATATTTAATCCATCTTGAGTTAATTTTTATATATGGTGAAAGATAAAGGTCTAGTTTCTTTCTTCTGCATATGGCTAGCCAGTATTCCAGCATCATTTATTAAATAGGGAATCTTTTCTCCGTTGCTTGTTTTTGTCGCACATGGCCAATCTTGTTTTATCTGTATCCTGCCTCATGGCTCCCTACCCTGCACTGCCACCTTGGATTATGTTGAAGCAAAACCCAGATGTTACATTTCATTTTTAGTATACCTGTTTTTTGATGTAAGGTACTATGTTTTTTTATTTTTTTTTTTTTTTGAGACAGAGTCTCACTCTGTCACCAGGCTGGAGTGCAGTGGCGTGATCTCAGCTCACCGCACCCTCTGCCTCCCAGGTTCAAGCGATTCTCCTGCCTCAGCCTCCTGAGTAACTGGGACTACAGGCATGTGCCACCACGCCCAGCTAATTTTTGTATTTTTAGTAGAGACAGGGTTTCACCATGTTGGCCAGGATGGCCTTGATCTCTTGACCTTGTGATCTGCCCAACTCAGCCTCCCAAAGTGCTGGGATTACATGCTTGAGCCACCGCGCCCGGCCAGATACTGTATGTTTTAAGAGTGTTGTCTTTGCTACATACAGCACTTAACCTGTAGTCAAATTTAGTCCCATCAGTTTTTTATAACTAATGGCTCATTAGTTTAGTGAGAAACCTCTCCGACATTTTTTTCTTCTGTGTAAGTGTATAAGTGTAAATACACATATAGTTATGTGAGTTTGTTATTTGTTCTTATTAAAAAGGGAGAGTAGGCTGGGCATGGTGGCTCACACCTGTAATCTTAGCATTTTAGGAGGCCAAAGTGTGAGGATCACTTGAGCCCAGGAATTCAAGAACAGCCTAGGCAACATGGCAAAACCTCATCTCTACCATAAAAAGAAAAAAAAGAAAAAGAAAAAACTTGCCCAGGCGTGGTGATGGGCACAGTAGTCCCATCTTCTTGGGAGGCTAAGGTGGGAGGATCACTTGAGTCTGGGAAGTGGAGGTTGCAGTGAGCCAAGATTGCACCCCTGTACTCCAGCCTGGGTGACAGAGCCATCTCAAAAAGTTGGGGGTGGGTAGTACAAAACTGCCTTGTTCACTTATAAATAAATTACGGAAGTCTTTCTTTGACAAACAGAGATCTACTTTACTCTTTTTAACAACTGTAGTGATTTACATCAGGCATGTGTCATAATTCTTTTTTTTTTTTTTTTTTTTTTGAGACAGAGTTTCGCTCTTGTTGCCCGGGCTGGAGTGCAATGACGCGATCTCGGCTCGCTGCAGCCTCCACCTCCCGGGTTCAAGTGATTCTCCTGCCCCAGCCTCTAGAGTAGCTGGGATTACAGTCACGCACCACCATGCCCGGCTAATTTTTGTACTTTTAGTGAAGACAGAGTTTCACCCTGTTGGTCAGGCTGGTCTCAAACTCCTGACCTCAGGTGATCCACCCGCCTCAGCTTCCCAAATTGCTGGGATTACAGGCGTGAGCTACCGAGCCCGGCCTATGTCATAATTTTTTAAACTAATCCCCTTTAATAAATGCGTTGGTTTCTTTTTGTGTTTTCTATTGCAAACAGGGCTATATAAACAACATTGTATATCATCTTTGTATGCTTATGGATTTCTATAGGATGGGTTTAGAAAAGGAATTGCAGGACCAGGCATCTTTTGAGGGAAAAAAATGATCCTTTAAGAATGACTCTACCATGTTGTTCCACACTTGTAGCTTACTCTAATCTGTGCTCAAATGCTGATGAATGTGCTAGGCGAGCAGTTGTTTCCACTTAATGCTTGAGGAAAATTGGGAACAGTATATTGTTCTGAAAACCTAAAAAGTTTAAGTGATGTGTTAGAATATGGGACAATGAGAGTCTTTATGTGTAATTGACATCTCTAAGACCTCTCAGAAGTGAGAGAACCAATGAGAGAGACTGTTGCCAGGCTACAAACTCCAGCAGAAGGCAGAAGAGATGGGTGGACAGGCGAGGGTGTTGGGCTATCTGTAAAGGACAATATAATAACAGTAATAATCCTTTACATTTGTACAGCAGATTAGAGTTTACACTAGGCTTTTACATCCGTTTTCTAATTTAAGCTGCACAATAACTCTATACAAAAATCTGAGCAGCCAAAAATATACCATAGAATTTCTGTGGGTGGACATTCTGGATTCTAAAGTAACAAAAATATGGGAATAGTGTTAGCCTATACTGGACAAGACCCACTGACTGAATCAAAATGCTTAAAATGTTAGATAAGATCAAGGAAGGTGCAGAAGTAGAGTAGATGTCCTCACCAGGCTGAAGTAGTAGACAGTTTTCATTAGCCACATGCTGATTAGTCCCCAAGAATGTGGAATGGATTAGTGCCAAGCTGGCTATGTGAGAGCTGCCTGGAGAACTTGTAAACATGCAGATTCCCTGATGTTACCCCCAGAGATTCTGATTCAGTGGGTTTGAGGTCAGTTCTAGAAATTAGGCATTTTCACAAGCTCTCCTAGTGATGCTGATATGCAACCAAGTTTGCAAACCACTGTTCTTGAAGTTTCTGAGAACTGCAGCTAGAGATTTTTACACTATGTGTCTATAGTCAAATGAGACAGCATGCAAGTCAGTGGACCTGGGTTGAGAAAAAGAAGACTAACCAATCTAGTTGAGTACTCAAGTGAATAAGTGCTTTGACAAAGAAGGAACTTCCTATGAATGTAATTTCTAAAGACTTGAAATATACATATCTACATTTACAAAGTCCCAAACCAAAGGGTGTTTTAAAATATTGTGAATTGTCACTGAGGCATGTATAGGTGTGGACAGAGTCCTGGCCTAGAGAGACTGCTTTTTTTAGAGTGGACCAAACTCTGAACTTAAAGCCAGAGGACCCTGAGTAGGGGTCCATCTTCACTGTGTCCCAGTGTATAACCTGAGATGTATGACCTCATCTTTCTGAGCCTCATTTTCCTCCCTCTGAAAAATGACCATGATATTCTCATTTCCCTCTGTCTGCTATTCCCATCTATCCTTCTCTTGTAGCCTCCCAGTCTGAGCTAGCACCAGCCTCTGATTGAATTCTTCCTCCTTTCTCAACCTTTTTTTTTTATATTCCCAGATTGCTCACAGAAGCCAAGAATGTCAGCTTTTGTGTAAGTGCATATGTTTGCAGGAGTAATTGTGATATATTTGGGAGGCATACATAGGTGTATAAAATATGCATATGCACATGAGCTTCCTGCTTACTGTTCCCACCAGGGAAGTTCTGAACCTTTCGTTGTTTATTTCCTATCATCTCCTTTTCTTCCCTGGAAAATGGATTTATGAACTAGCCTTGAAACCAAGCCCTTAAAGTAACCCACAAAAATGTCCACCAGCCTGTTCACATTCACACATGTGCTTTCATGCCACAGCATTTTTACTTTTCTCTAATGTTCTTGTTGCCTTTGCCTTAACTCTACAATCACATTGACTGTAATATTGCTGTTTTCCCTGGAAGCTGAAATGTTGTAAAGTGCAAAGTAGAGAAAATGGAAATAGGGAATTGGTACCCAGCTGTCGTGGAGATTGAGATTTCAGACTTTTCTCTACATCCGTAACTAAGTGGATATTTAACCAGATGAAGACAAAAATGAACTCAGGGATTTTCCCTACTGAATGTCTGTAAATGCACCATGTTAAAAATGAAAACTAATAATCACCCCCTTTTCCATTCCTTTGTAGTGAAAACATTGTTCAATCCAGCCCCTGCCATTGCTGACCTGGATCCCCAGTTCTACACCCTCTCAGATGTGTTCTGCTGCAATGAAAGTGAGGTAAGGGTGAATTGCTTTGCTCGTTCTGTGAGAAACCAAAAGTTCATGCAAGTGGATAAAGCAAAGGGGCGGAACTAACCACATCAATTTGATGACGTGAATTCTCAGGCATGGTGAAAACGGATTTTTTCAGTTTACTGGGGTGTGGAGAAAAGGAAATTAGTAAATCCTAGGGGGAAAAAAAGGATTCTCTGAGTCACTTCCATATTCTGGCACTTATCAAACCTCAGTTAATTTTAGTCTGTTCCTTGCCCTCACACTACTGGTGTTTTGTTTTCTAATTATTTCATATTCTGAGGACTATATTAAAGTTGCCAGGTTTAGCAAGTAAAAATGCAGGATGTCCAGTTAAATTTGAATTTCAGATGGATAATAAATAACATACCTAACAAGTTTATACTGTAAAATTACCTGTCATTTATTTTAAATTCAAATTTAACTGAGCTTCCTGTATTTTATCTGGCAACCCTAATTAGTGTACAACTCCTGGAGGATCTGCTACATCCAGTAGCAAAGACCCTGTGTCATGATGTATCATCTGAACAGACTATCAACTGGTACAGTAAGAAAGGATATTGTACCACCCTTTCTTAAATATTGTTAGGAAGAAAATTTCAATATTTCTCCTTTTTTATACACCAGACAGCATTAGAACAGAGCTCTTGCCTGTCAGTGGGATGCAGGTGTACACATTGGTGAATGCAACATGGAGAGAAAGAAATTAATGAACCATAATAGTTAAATTTCCACTTTTTGTTTTTGAGACAGGAACTCACTGTGTCACCCAGGTTGGAATGCGGTGGTGTCATCATGGCTCACTGCAGCCTCTACCTCCCAGGTTTAAGCAGTCCACCCGCCTCAACCTCCCAAGTTGCTGGGACCATCATGCTTGGCTAATTTTTTAATTTTGTGTAGAGACATGATTTCGCCATGTTGCCTAGACTAATCTCAAACTCCTGGGCTAAATCATTCCTCCTGCCTCAGCCTCCCAAAGTACTGGGATTGCAAGCATGAGCCACTGCACCCAGCCTAATTTTCCATTTGGTTTAAAGGCTGAATGAAGGCTTTTAGGATTTCTTGACCTGCTTTCTTGATAATTTCATCTCTCAAAACATAGAGGAAACAAGAAAGAAGACTGCTACAAGGAAACTAATTTTAACAAACCACAATAGGTTATGCAATATTTTTGAGCAACCACCATGCTAGGAAGAAGGAATTGTGGGAAATAGTGACCATTTCACAATAAGAGGTTAGAGTACCCTCAACTGCCAAACTGGCCTAAATTTTCCTGCTAGATACTTGAAGAGCACTCTATTTATTACTCAAATGCTTATCACACCTCAAATTACTTACTCATTTCTTCTGTCTTCTCCATTAAATTACCAGTTCTATGAGGTCAGAGACATCTGTCTTATTCACTGTTGTATCCCTGATGGCCATCCCTGTGTATATAGTTATCTATTGCTGCATAATAAACTCCTTCCAAAATGTACTGGCTTACAACAGCAATAATTATTTATTGTCACTCCCAGTTTTTGTGTGTCAGGACTTCACACAGGGGATAGCATGATTTGACTCTCCTGCACAATGCCCCAGGCTTCAGTTGGAAGACACAAAGTCTGAAAGCTGGAAGTTTTCTTCACTCACATGCTTGACAGTTGATGCTGGCTTTCGGCTGGGGGCATAATGAGGTTGTTGGCCGGAACACGTAAACATGGCCTCTATGTGTGACTTGGGCTTCCTCATAATATGGTAGCTGGGTTTCCAGATCCAGCTTCCTGAGAGAAGGAGACACCTGACAGAAGCCATATTGGCTTTTGTGAGTTAGCTTCGGAAGTAACACGGCATCACTTCTGACTCATTCTATTGATTTAAGCAGGAAGGTCCACCCTAGTACCCCACCCCTTACTAGAAGATTGTCATTGGCACAGTGTAAAACCAGGATTTGTGATATGATATAGGTTAATACAGTTATCTTTGGAAAATAACATCTGCTACACTGTACCTGCACATAGCTGGCACTTAGTAAATGCTTATGAAATAAATAAATGAAAGAACTCTGGTGTTTAAGGAAATTGGTCTCAGAAACTTAATAGAAGAAAGAAAAACATTAAAAGCTTAATGTTCTGGGGCCAGGCGCAGTAGCTCACGCCTGTAATCCCAGCACTTTGGGAGGCCGAGGTGGGCAGATCATGAGGTCAAGAGCTCAAGACCAGCCTGGCCAACATGGTGAAACCCCGTCTCTACTAAAAATACAAAAATTAGCTGGGCATGGTGGCACATGCCTGTAATCCCAGTTACTGAGGAGGCTGAGGCAGGAGAATTGCTTGAACCACAACCTAGGAGGCGAAGATTGCAAGAGCCAAGATCGCGCCACTCCACTTTAGTCTGGGCCACAGAGAGACTCTGTCTCAAAACAAAAAAAGTGTAATGTTCTTATTGATGAACTCTAATCACAGCAATAATGTAAATTCATGCTTATGATACTCTGCTCCAAACACAAACCATTGATATGTAAATATTAATGGAGACAATGAAAAGATACTCACAAGCTCTAAAACAAGATAAATAACTCCACAGATCAGAAATGGAACAGCCTCACAGAGCATTCAGCCCTTGATATGCTGGCTGTACACCAACCCCAGAAACAGGCAGAGGTGGTAGGAAGTTCACCCACTGTGGGTCATGGGCACTAAAAGTGTGCCACTTATAGGTGGCTGGAGCCAAGCCCATGGATGGAAACCATACATGCTAGACTGTGGCTCCCCGCTAACAGTAAAAGGTGGAGGAACCTGCTACCCCTGCTGCCTGAAGCATATTTAAGGCTCCCAACCTGAGGAGCTAGCAGGACAGAGACACAGCCTCTGACCAAGAAGTAAACCAAGCCAACCACTGACTTAGTGACTGGACTGGCAGTAGCTCCAGAAACAGCAGAGCAAGAACTCCCTATTGCCAATATAATACCTGGTTCTGGTTTAGAGACTCTTGTGTGCCTGGCGGAAGCTACTATAAAACCACTGAGGGCCAGGCACGGTGGCTCACGCCTGTAATCCCAGCACTTTGGGAGGCTGAGGCGGGTGGGTCACGAGGTCAGGAGATCGAGACCATCCTGGCCAACATGGTGAAACCTCATCTCTACTAAAAGTACAAAAATTAGCCGGGTGTGATGGCATGTGCCTATAGTCCCAGCTACTCAGGAGGCTGAAGCAGGAGAATCGCGTGAACCCGGGAGGCAGAGGTTGTAGTGAGCTGAGATCTCCCCACTGCACTTCAGCCTGGATGACAGAGCAAGACTCTTGTCTCAAAACCAAAACAAAACAAAACCAAAAAAAAAAACACTGAAAAGCAGGCATCAACCAGGTAGGAGCTGAGGTGTGACAGCTTTCCAACTCACAGTGAACAAAGTGAGCCTGCAAATGAAAAACATAATGCTATGAAGTTCACGCAGCACAATCAACAACCTACAGATGAATTTGCCCAAGATGAAATTCATATAATAAAACTCAGCCAGGCGCCATGGCTCATACCTGTAATCCCAGTGCTTTGGGAGGCCAAGGCAGTTGAATCACATGAACCCAGGAGTTTGAGACCAGCCTGGGGAACATAATGAGACCTCATCCTGTCTCTACAAAAATAAAAGATGAGCTGTGTGTGATGGGGCATGCCTAGAGTCCCAGTATGTGGGAGGCTGAGGCAAAAGTATGGCTTGAGCTCAAGAGTTTGAGGCTGGAGTGAGCTGTGATCATGCCACAGCACTCCAGCTAGAGTAATAGAGCAAGATACTGTCTCTAAATAAATAAACAAGGCAAAAAATACTTTAAAATAGTGTAATTAAGATTAACATTCATTATGAAAGAAGAAAAAATTTTGTGAAAGAAACACAGAATTGAAGCAACAACATGCGAATATGAAAAACAACCAATTAGAAGTCGTGAAAACCTAAATAGTCATGGAAATGTTTTTAAATCACTCAGTAGAAAAATAAGCATTAGAATGGAATAAAAAATTAGTACATTGAAAGAGAAATTGGAAGAAAAATATGGATCTTGTTGAGCTCCCTCATTTTACAGATCGTAATTGATGTGGGGAAGGTCACAGACTGAGTGAGTAGGAGAGGTCTCCTGAATGCCAGGGCGTTGCTTTTTCTGCTACCTGTCAGTACCTCTCCTAATCTGCTTCCATCTTCTCTGGCAAAAACAAAAGAAACGAGCAGTCTGCAAACATGGAAAGCAAAAACTGGAAATTTGAGAAGAGGGGTTATGGCCCAGGAGAGGCTTGGAAGAATTATGTCCTTAGGTGCCAAACTTACAGGTGCAATTTATACCAAAATCATTGGCAGTGGCCCTTTCCTTTCTCCTTTCCTGCCTCTCCTCCAACCCTCCTTTTTTTTTTTTTTTTTTTTTTTTGATAGAATTCCTTTTATTGCCCCTAACTCTTTGTTAAAATTATTATATGTGCAGAAAAGCTGAATGAACAACTACCTTTCACCTAAACATTTGTTAACATTTTGCTATATTTGCTTTTCCTCTTCCCTGTGTGTACTTAGTTTTGTTTTTGTTGAAACGTAAGTGAAAAAAAGTATTTTGTTGTTGAGAATAAGTTGCAGACAACATGATACCTCACCCCAAATACTTCGGCATACATCTCCTAAGAGGAACCACAGTACCATTATCACACCTAAGAAGATTGTCAGTAATTCCATACTATCATCTAATATCCAAGCCACATTCAAATTTCCCCAGTCGTCCCAAGAATGTCTTTTATAGATTGTTTTTGTCATCACTGTTACTGCTTGAAATGTCTTTTATAGGTTGTTTTTGTCATCACTGTTACTGCTTTATTTTCCTGTACCAGTATCCATCAAGGTTCCCATTGCATTGGTTATTACAAAAAAGAAGGGAGACATTTTCTAGAAAAACAAATCTGGAAGTGGATCCGGGTTACTTATTTTCACCACTGTTTCTGTTGACTTTTGTGTATTCCAGGCTGAGATTTTAACTGGCCTCACAGTGAACAGCGCTGCAGATGCTGGGGAGGCTGCATTAGTGCTCTTGAGAAGGGGCTGCCAGGTGGTAATCATTACCTTAGGGGCTGAGGGATGTGTGGTGCTGTCGCAGACAGAACCTGAACCAAAGCACATTCCCACAGAGAAAGTCAAGGCTGTGGATACCACGGTAAGTTTTAAAATTTAAGAATCATGTTTAGCCCTTGAAAATTGTTACTTAGTAGCTAATTAGATGCCGCACCTGAATTTTTGGATAATGAAATAAAGGCCTAGTAAGTGATATGGTGAAAGAGAAGAACAACCAGGCAGGGGAACTGTGTTTTAATCCCTCTCTAACTCTCTGTGGGACTTCATGCAAGCAACTTGACCTCTCTGAGATGTTGTTTCCTCATTCATAAAGTCAGAATAGCAGTAAAATTATACCTGTATTACCTATATTCATTCATTTATCCAGTCATTCATTCAACAAATAGGGATTTGTGGAATACCTATTATGTCCCAGATATATGATAGTTGCTGGGGATATAGCAATAAATAAGGCAAAGTCTCTGCCCTTGTAGGGCTTAGATTCTAGACAGTGAACAAGTAGCTGTGTCTTACAAGCTTCTCATGTGAAATGAACAGCAAGGAGCACTGGTTAAGCAGAGATCATTCTTTTAACCAACAAATTCTAGCAGCTAACATTTACTGCATGCTTGCCGCATCTCTTTTGCATACATCTCATTTAATCTTTAAACAATTCTGTGGGACAGGTATTGTTTCCATTTTGCAGATGAAGAAACTTATACAGGATCACATTGCTGGTAGGTAACAGAGCTGGAGATTCCAAACTAGGCATATGGACTCCACACAGACATGTTTTGTGTAAGGTACTGTGCTAAGGACCAGTGTGCTAGGTGAACAAGCCATGGCTACAGAGTAGGAATAAAAAGGAAACAAATTAGAAAAAAGACTCATGGTTCCCCTAAAGCTAGGGAAACATAAATTGTTTGTTTATTGTTAGAATTCAGAAGAGCTTGCAGGGCGCCACTTCATGCCTGTAATCCCAGCACTTTGGGAGGCTGAGGTGGGCGGATCACGATGTCAGGAGATTGAGAACATCCTGGCCAACATGGTGAAACCCCGTCTTTACTAAAAATACAAAACTTAGCTGGGCATGGTGGTGCACACCTGTAGTCCCAGCTACTTGGGAAGCTGAGGCAGGAGAATCACTTGAACCCAAGAGGCGGAGGTTGCAGTGAGCCAAGATTGCACCGCTGCACTCTAGCCTGGTGACAGAGCAAGACTCCGTCTCAAAAAAAAAAAAAAAAAAAAAAAAAACAGAATTCAGGAGAGCGGACTAGAAAAGTAAGTAAACTAGACTTGAGGAAGAATAAACATTTTAGGGTTTTTATTTAGAAGAAACTGATAGATAATTATTCATAAAATATATTTTGGTTTGTTTTTATGCTTAAAAGTGACTTCAAAATGTGGGTCATTATGAAAAAAGAAGGCTGAGGGGATCTGATGAAGTTTTGGATGTGAATATACTTTGAAAAATATTCAAGTGCAAGAAATGGTTATGTGACATGAAATTAACATCCTGGTTGCCTTTCAAAATGTGCTTTACCAGGTATTTGATAAAGTGTGCTTGGTGTTGCTATTGTCTTCATATTTAGTCATTTCTGAAACTATTAGTTTATTTTCTGTTTGTCAAGGACAAGAACCTGTATTTGAGGGGATCCTTAGTTCTGAAATCGATCCTCCATTAGACTAACACTACTTTAAGTCCTGACCTAAAGTGAAAAGACTCTATGCATCTCCTGCTAAAAGTGAAATGAGAGTTCCTCAAAGACCTACATAGATGCACAGAAGTGGCTCAGCCCCTATTCTCGGTGTCCATGTTAGTTACTACCCCTTTGGATTGTAAGCACCAGAAGCACAACTCAGGCTTATGCAGGAAAAAGGATTTATTTGTTGCATATAATTGCAAAGTGTAAAGATATGGCAGAATGGAGAGGTTGAACGGTGTCATCCAGGCAAGTCAGGTCACTTGCTCGCTGGCTCCCTCCCTGTCAGCTCTGCCCTCCTCATAGTGGGCTGTGAGCTCAGGTGGGTCCACTCCCTGCCCACACTGTGCCTCATGTCATGTCCCTGTCCCTGGTTTCAGATTCAAATCACTCTTATCAGAAGATAGGGAAGTGGATGCTGACAAGAAAACAGTAGAATGTCTAGTGTGTTTTAATATATCTAGAGATTTTTCATTTTCTTGCAGAATTTGAAGATGAACTATTAATTAGTACATAGGAAACTGAGGAAAATGTTTAAGTAAAGCAAATTTTCCCTTCTAGGTCATCTAGAACCTAAGGGGGAAAAGTATGATGAAGTGAATATAATCTTTGTATATGACGTGGCTATAAATGCTATAAATGCATAGTCATAACAATGTAAATGCCAATTCTAGATTTAACCAAAAATGGAGATTAGAATAATATTGTGAAGATGGGAAGATAAAGTGAGTGTGCATTTGCACATGGGGGGACATAAAACTAAACACTCATCTTCCATAATTGAAACTTAAGAGATAATATCTAAAATTGACCTTTTTTTTTTTTTGAGATAGGTTCTCACTCTGTTGCCTAGACTGGAGTGCAGTGGCTCTATCTTGGCTCACTGCAACCTTTGCCTCCCAGGCTCAGGTGATCATCCTACCTCAGTCTCCTAAGTGTCTGGGACTACAGGTACACGCTACCGTGCCTGGCTAATTTGTATATTTTTAGTAGAGACAGGGTTTCACCACATTGCCCAAGATGGTCTCAAACTTCTGGGCTCAAGCAGTCCGCCCACCTCAGCCTCCTAGAGTGCTGGGATTATAGGCAGTGAGCCACCATGTGCAACCCTAAAGCTGGTTTTCTAAAAGCAGTATAAGTTTATTGCCAGAAACATCAGATAATTACCAGAAGAAACCACTAAAAGAATTTAAAGTATTTGCCTCATGAAAATGGGAATGGAGAGAGATTGGGCATTTATACTTAAACCTTACATGAGTCCACAAAAACTTGTATGTGAATGTTCATAGCAGCATTATTCATAATAGCCAAAAATTGGAAAGAACCCAATATTTATCAGCAGATGATGGATAAACAAATTGTGGTATATCCATACAATGGAAAATTATTCAGCTATTAAAAAGAATACTGATACATACAACAACATGGATGAAGCTCCAAAGCATTATGCTAAGTGAAAGAAGCTAGATACAAAGGATTATATATTATGTGATTCCATTTAAATGAAATATTCAGAATAGATCAATCCATAGATACAGAGCATAGATGGGTGGTTGCCAGGGACTAAGGGGAGGAGGAATGGGGAGAAAGTGCCTAATGGGTAAGGAGTTTTACTTTAGAGTAATGGAAATGGTTTGAAACTAGATAAGAGGTTGGTGATTATACGACATTGTGAGGATACTAAATGCCCTGAGTTATTTATGTTAAAATAGGTAAATTGTTAAATAATTATTTTTTAAAAGGAATGAAGTACTGATTCATGCTATGACATGGATGCACCTTGAAAACATACTACTAAGTAAAAGAAGCCAGGCATAAGAGGTCACATATTATGATTTTATTTCTATGAAATATCCAGAATAGGTATTATAAATCCATAGAGACAGGAAGTCAACTTATGGTTGCTGGGAGGGGATGGAGAGTGACCACTGATGAGTATGGAGTTCCTCTTTGGGGTGATGAAAATGTTCTGGCATCAGTGGTAATAGTTAGACAAGCTTGTGGATAATACTAAAGAACACTAAAGCATACCCTTTTAAAGAGTGAATTTTATGATGCATGAATTATATTTCAAACAACAACAAAAAAGCTCCACCTAAGCAATTCACTCATGAATGGATATTCGTGATAAAGACTCTCCACTGAATTGCCCTACTGAATATACGTGAGTGGACTCTCGGCATCCCCCAGGTGGAGCAGCAGTGACACTGACAGGAACCAGGGTAGTGATTTTCTGGGTCTAGAATCTTCCTCATCTTTTTTATGCTATCTTCGTCCTCTCATCCAGCACTTTCATTATTAAAATTCTTACCTGTTCTGCACACAGCTGTGCAGCCTCTTCGTAAATCTGATAAAGAGAAGATAATTCACGTGGTGAGTGAGAAGCTCCCAGGGAGGCATTTTCTTCTGAACAAATGAGCTCTTTCACTTTTCTGTGAGGAGGGTATTACTTGCTCTCAGTCGGTATGTAACCTTCTCGCTTTTCTCTTCCTCCTAATCCCTTATTAAAAAGTCAGGGGTGACATGGATAGTGGAAACATCTTTAGTTTGTTGGCATGTTGTCCACTCGAGGCAGACAGCCTGCCCTAGAAGAAGCCATTTCCCGTTCTACGTCAGTGCTTCTGCAGACTGCTATATTCAGTTTTGCCTCACTGTTAATAGTTGAATATATCACTTCTATTTTTACATCTGTTTTTGCCGTTGTACTAGAGTGAGATGGTGGCAGTAGCTGCAGATGTCCTCAGCTCAGTTTGGAAGACGTGACAGATGTGTCTTTTCTCCCATTTCTACATGTTATCTGAATCTCAGCCTCCAAATGACAGAGCGTGCATGTCCGCCCTCTGTTCTTCCACCCTGAATGTTAGGGGGTTTGCCTGCTTGCGTTTAGGATTGCACTAAGCACTCTATAGTCAGAGACACACACCTAAGCATAGTATATTTTAGGATTGTGCTACTGTGATATATTATAACATTAGTTATCCCTGACTTACAAGCACTGAAATTCTTGACGTATAAATTGCTTTTCTTTATGTAAATGGTTAAGTCCTGGAATCTACAATAACACTCTCAAGAATTTAGTCCATAGGCTAAATCTGTCTTCTCAAGAATCACTCACTCTGTAATAATGCATGGGTATGTAAGTAAACTGAGAACAAACACAAGCCAGGGGCACAGGAAATATATCTTTCCTGTTCTTTATTCTCCTTTCTATCCTTCACATTTGAGTCCTGTAGTGTTCAGAGTTGCTGATGAGGCACTAGGCAGTGGCAGCCAGCTGCATGGGTGTCCCATAACTACTCAGGGCTTGAGAGTTAACTCTAAATTAGGATTGCACCAGTAAGAAGTAGAGATAATTTCTGTTAAAGTTTGCACAGAAGCACTTTCTTAGGATGAGGTGATTGCTGGGGCTGGCTGGTTACTCACAGGTTTCCCAGGTGACCTCTTGTATTCCTCTCCTCCTGGGTTCTGGCCCACAGCCGTCCCAGCTGTCTCAAGGATAGGGTTAATGGATCAACCTCTTAGGCCCCATCCAGTCTGACAGTTCAATCTTTGAAAACCTAGCATCTGAGGGGCCATTACTCCCGACTTGGTGTGACCTTTCCTCCGCCCTACATTCTCCTCTCCCCACCATTGTCACTTCCACCAGTGGAAAGTCAAACTAATATTACAAAATGTACTTAGAACTAATGAATTGAGGTGATCTCAAGAGGTGTTTCTCAAAGCAGGCAACCTGAGGCCCTGATCCTTGCTTAGCCATAGTCCTGCTGGGAGGACTGAATACTCAGCAGTTCCTTCATGAGCACTGCCAGTACTAGTCTCCGTGACTCTCCTTGAACTGTGGTTCCCCAGCAGACTCTTCTTCTTCTCCTCATCTCCTTCTTTCTGATCAACATATACTTTCTTTGCATGTGGTAATTAGTTGAGTTTCTGAGGGGATTTGTGGCTTAGAAGCCATTTTGTCCTTGAATAGAGGCTTTGCACATTTCTGTCCAGAAGCTTCTGTTATAGCCAAGATGTTTTGGTGTCCCTTACTGTTGATTGGCAATACTTGAGAAAGGGCTGGGTGAGTAAAATAATATGGTTTAAAAAAATGGTCAAATCTTAGCTGCTGAAGAGGTAACTGTAAAGTAATAAGGCTAATTTTGAACTGCTCTGTCAAATGTTTTATCCAAGAACTGTTTCCTTCAAACCTTGACTTTAAGAGACTTACTCTACTGATAACAGCTACTACTCAAAGTGCCTTTGGAAATTGTCTGTCAGAATTGCCTTGAGAGCCTTCATTATCACCTTTATTCCACTAATCACTTTTTCTACTTGTGAAATTAATACATACTTTAATGTTCAAGGGGGGAAGGAGAGCAGCAACACAGAAAGGTATAAAGAAGAAAGTCAAGTATCCATGATCCTTCCACTTAAAAGTAATCATTAACCTTTGGGTGTAAATCCTTCCAGATTTTTTTCTCTGCATAGTCATACACTTTTGAATATCTACTTATAGACAATTTGAACATTTGCAATATTATAGGATTAATATGTGTAATTGCACATATTACAACCAAAAAATTACAACTAAAAAATAGTGTAAATACAACTAAAAAAATCAAGTATTTCTCTAGAATAATATAAATAGGCAAGTCACTGAAGAAGAAATATGAAAAAAATAAATGAGACAATGCTTAACCTCATTAGAAGTCAGGAATATATACATTAACATAACAGTGAGGTCCTCTTTATTGCCCATAAGGTTGGCCAAAATTAAAATTTGAGAATGTTTAAGTCCAAATAGATCACAAAACAAATATTATACAGTCACGTAATTATGGTGGGAATGTAAATTTCTACAGTGTTTCCAGAGGGGCAGTTTGACAGTACTAATCTTTTTTTTTTTTTCTTTTTGAGATGGAGTTTTGCTCTGGTTGACCAGGCTGGAGTGCAATGGCTCAATCTCAGCTTGCCACAACCTCTGCCTCCCCAGTTCAAGCAATTCTCCTGCCTCAGCCTCCCAAGTAGCTGGGATTATAGGCGTGCGCCACCACTCCCGGCTAATTTTTTGTATTTAATAGACACAAGGTTTCACCATGTTGGTCTGGCTGGTCTTGAACTCCTGACCTCAGATGATCCACCCACCTCGGCCTCCCAAAGTGCTGGGATTACAGGCGTGAACCACCACACCCAGCTGACAGTACTAATCTTTAAAATATACCTTCCCTTTGAAAATAGTAAATCTTGGCTAAGCATGCTGGCTCACACCTGTAATCCAAGCACTTTGGAAGGCCGAGGCAGGAGGATTACTTGAGGCCCAGAGTTCAAGACCAGCCTGGGCAACATAGCAAGACCCTGTCTCTATTAAAAAAAAAAAAAAAGAAAGACAGACAGAAAATAGTAAATCTCCTTCTAAGAGTCTGTCCTACAAAAATGCTCACATACACGAATATTTGTACAAGAATGTTTAATTCAGCTTTGTTTGCAATAACCAAAAATTGAGGTGTATCTTCCTAATCATCAATAGAAAAAGGGTAAATATTAATAATAATGTAGTGCCATTTACTTGAAAGTAACTCTCTAGCTATCTCTAAGTAAATGCATATTTTAAAATCTGGAAAGAACCTCACCAGCTGTTATGATCATTATTCATGGGAAGGGGTATAGGCTGGGGAGAAGGTGTTATAAAGGGGGACTTCTGTCTACTCCATACTCTACTGAATTATTTGAGTTTTTCCATAAGCCTGTATTTTTCATTTATTACTTTGTAATTTGAAATAAATATGACTTTGGGACATGGCCAAAAGCTGTTTGGAGCCATATCTAGCAAGTAAGATCGGTGATACCATTTCTCTGAGGGTGTACTGGGCATTATCCTCACAAAGAACCTCTCAAGCAATTCATAATCTTCATATAACTGAGCCAAGGAGCTCCTTGACGTAGGATAACCTCTGAATGGATAGACTCCTGGTGCCAAAAAGATAGATCTCCATTACCTTCCTATTGAGGGCACTTAAGGCTCCGTCAGTCTGGTTAGTTTATTATATACTTTGACAGGTTTTTTTCTTAATCTTTTTAAAGAAATCATTCCTCAGAAAACATGTTATTTTATACAGTTCTTCTTGGAAATACCAGAATAAATGTCAAAGCATCACTGTTTCTGATCATCATTCAAATGTACAGCAGATCTTCAGACAAATTTTCCTCATGTTCAGGTTTTCTGAATGAATGAATCTGCTTATAGATTTCCATTTAACTCTTCAACCCTCAGTCTCACAATTAATCATAGCTTGAGTGATCTTAACTCTGGCTTTTGCCACGTTGCTTGGTCTTCAGTTGATGGATTATCTGGAGTTATAAAAGGGACCAGCCAATAGGTGATGCCTCATGTTTAGGTATTTAGTAGTTCACGTACTTCATCTCCCATTTGAAACAGTCGTGAATGGAATGGCTCATGAGAGATGGAGGAACATGTAACACCGTGCTGTGGACTGAATTGCGTTCCCACCAAAATTCATATGTTGAAGCCCTAACCCCCAATGTGACTGTATTTGGAGATAGGGAAAGAAAGCAATGGTTAAATGAGGTCATAAGAGTAGGGTCCTGGTTCGATGGGATTAGCATCCTTATAAGGAAAGACACCAGAGAGCTTGCTCTCTCGCTCTCTCCCTTTGTTTTTTCTCTCTCTGCTCTGCGTGCACACAGAGTCATGTGAGCACACAGCAAGATGGTGGCCACCTACAAGCCAAGAAAAGAGGCCTCAGAATGAAACCTACTTTGCCAGTACCTTGATCTTGGACTTCCCAGCCGCCAGAACTGTGAGAAATAAATTTCTATTGTTTAGGCTGTTCAGTCCATGTAATTTTGTTATAGCAGCCCTAGGAGCCTAATACATACACGGAGTCAAGTGAATGTGCTTCAGAAGTGACCTGAAGTGAATGCTAGAAAATTGGCTGTTCCATAAAGAGAAAATAATCCAAAGCAAACTAAGAGGACTGGCCTAAATCATCATTTTGGTGAAATATCTCAAGGGTTTTTGCATATGGTTTAACTCTAGTCATCAGTCCCAGTGGCTAAGAGCAGATGATGGCCTGAGTTCTAACCCTGATTTAGCCATTAACTAGCGGTGCTGCTTTCGGCAAATGATTTCTTATGTTAGGGGCTCAGGTTGTTCATCCAAGCATGATGTGTCTGGTGTGGCTGATCTCTGAGGCACCTCTGACCTCTGAAATTCCTTGGTTCATTAGCCTCTGAAATTAGATTCTTTGGGGACATGAGGATTCTTTAGACTAACAATAAAAGCTGGGCACCACTCTGTGCCAGGCATCATGCTGGACTCTATGCATTACTTCACATCCTCAGAACAACCTGCAGGATGAGTTTTTGACTATTTGAGGGAGGAGGCAACTGTGGTCAAAGGTTACTTGACCTGCACAAGGGCCTACAGCTGGTAAGTTGGCAGAGCCAGGATTGATTTTAAGTTGGTCGGTCTGCCTATCTGTCTGTCTCCAACACCCATGGACTTGCTACCTCACTCACCACCCTGTCTTTTGATTTGGTGACAGTCCGCCTAGCCTTCACTCTCTCTTATTTGACATTCCAGCACTGACTTTCCTTGTCACTTCTCATGATACAGGCTTCTTTTCTGTAGATCTTCAGAAGCGGCCAGATCTTAAAAAGGCCTTGCTTACTTTGTACAGTACAGTGCAGCCTCATTTAAATGAAATAATCCATGTATACCCTGAGAACAGTGCCTAGCACATGTAAGCACTCAGTATGTGTTAGTTCTCACTAGTACATCCCTGTATATCTGATTGTTCACTTTACCACTTTATGGATCATTTGGGTACCAGGTAGCGTAGACCAGGAGCTTGTATCACCCACCATTAAGCAGAATGAATATTCTCTTGGCTCTGTACATTAGTACAATGTACCATGATGCAACTCCAGCTTCTTCCTACCATGGTAAGGAGCAGGACCACATGGTGATATGGTTTGGCTCTGTGTCCCCACCCAAATCTCATCTCGAATTGTAATCCCCAGGTGTTGAGGGAGGGACCTGGTGGGAGATGATTGGATTATGAGGGCACTTTTTCCCATGCTATTCTTGTGATAGTGAGTGAGTTCTCACGAGATCTGATGGTTTTATAAGGGGCTCTTCTCCCTTCCCTTCACACGCTCTATCTCACCTGCTGCCATGTAAGATGTGCCTGCTTGTCACTTGTCATGATACAGGCATCTATAATTGCTCCTTTTCTGTAGATCTTCAGAAGCTGCCAGATCTTGAAAAGGCCTTGCTTTCTTTGTACAGTACACTGCAGCCTCATTTAAATGAAATAATCCTTGTATACACTGAGAACAGTGCTTCCTTCCACGTGATTGTAAATTTCCTGAGGCCTCCCCAGCCATGCGGAACTATGAGTCAGTTAAACCTCCTTTCTTGATAAATTACTGAGTCTTGGGTATTTATAGCAGTGTGAAAATGGACTAATACGCATGGACAGTGATTTGCAGGATCATGGCCATTCCAGACAGCAAAGGTTCTGGAGCAACTCATATTCTTTCATTCTCATCATTGAATGATCAAACCTGGAGGAGAGGTGCACCACTCTCAGAGACTATAACCAAATCATTTTTTCATTAAATTTATTTAAGTAAGAGCTAAACTATAAAGGTTAGTGAAAATGTGATTCTTATTTTTTAACATTCACAAACTAGCTTTTTAGTTGAGGCAACCTCCTGCCCATCCTTAAGGTTCATCTCAGAGAGTTCTCTTTGGGCAACCCCACTGCTTAATACAACGCTTGGCATATAATAACAGGCCCTCTGCAAATAATAAAAGAGTTCTAGGCCAGGCGCGGTGGCTCAAGCCTGTAATCCCAGCACTTTGGGAGGCCGAGACGGGCGGATCACGAGGTCAGAAGATCGAGACCATCCTGGCTAACCCGGTGAAACCCCGTCTCTACTAAAAAATACAAAAAACTAGCCGGGCAAGGTGGTGGGCGCCTGTAGTCCCAGCTACTCGGGAGGCTGAGGCAAGAGAATGGCGTGAACCCGGGAGGCAGAGCTTGCAGTGAGCCAAGATCCGGCCACTGCACTCCACCCTGGGCGACAGAGAGACTGCGTCTCAAAAAAAGAAAAAAGAGTTCTAGTTCCTTCTGGGAAAGTAACTAGTTTGAGTGTTAAGAGTTGCTTACCCTCCCTGAGCCTTAGTTTTCTCAGGGGACTAGGGGATCAATTGGATTTCTTACATTCCTTAGGTTCTACATTGAAGATGCCCAGGGAAACAATAATCTTAGATATAAATGCTCCCTATAAATGATTTGCAAATAGAATAATTACCCAGTTTTCCATTTTTAAACATATCCTTAGATTGTTTTATCTACAGTCATACAAAGGCCAGGCCAAAAAAACTAAGTTACAGAGAGTGCACGACATCTCTGAAATCATCATCATAGAATAAAGAAAACCCAAATGAGGTTCCGAAATAGCCCTCTTAACCTTAGAAATGATATTAGTAAAACTCTGCAGACTCTGGTGGCTGGGAAAAATGAAGAAGACAAAAAGAAGTTCACTGACTGTAAGGAAAGGACAGAGGACAAGGTAATTGCAGAAGAGATGGATAGACAAGGCACAAGACATCTGTCATGCCCAGGGGGCCATATTAGCTCTATTACATTACTTCCACATCAACAGATCACCTCATTTATTAGCTAATCAGGCAGAATTCAATATTTTAAATTATCTTTCTTAATCCTGCATGTGATCAGTTGAATACCCAGGGCTCTAGAAATCTAATTGTAACTGCTTACCAGAAATGTCATCTTCACTTTGAGGAATTGAACCAGGGCCAAATCTAAGGCTGTTTTCTCCATTTTCCCAAGGTACTGTCCCACAGTCAGACCTGGACATGCGTGTACATGTGACTACTGCCCGACAGCTTAGGGGCTCCCTGAGGAGATGTGGGCCCTTGGCCCTGCTTCAGAACTCAAATATGGTCAGGGACTGAAAGAGGAATATGGTAGTAGAGAAGAGGGGTATGGAAGTGGATGTAGAGTACAGAAAAGGAACCGTTGTTTCAGCCTTGGAAAAAGTCAAGAGAGAACTAAATCTAGATTTAGAATGTTCTGTGGGCCTAGACATAAAATAGTCCCTCTGCCCAGTAAGAGGGGATTGTATAAGATTATAGGATCTTGCTTACCCATCTACGATTAGGATTCTGCTTCCTCTTAGCTTCCTACAGCTAACCCCACCTGTCCACCCTCCTTAAGCTTCTAAGACATTGGTGTGATAATATGGCAGTGAGCCTGGGGTCTACTCCTCACCCATCTTCCTGGGATGTTATAATGGTGTTCTCAGGAGCAAACCTGCCAGGACAACACAATAGATTTTCTAAGTGGTTTCCATTGAGTGACAGTGTTTCTAGGGTAGACCTGAAATTATGAGGAGGTGAAAAAAACCACCTAGAGCCAGGCGCGATGGTGCATACCTGTAATCTAGCACTTTGGGAGGCAGATGTGGGCAGATTGAACTCAGGAGTACAAGACCAGCCTGGGCAACATGGCAAAACCCGGTCTTGACAAAAAAAAGTTAGCCAGCATGGTGGCACACGTCTGTAATCGCCACTACTTGGGAGGCTGAGGCAGGAGGATCACTTGAGCCTGGGAGGCCAAGGCTGCAGTGAGCTGAGATCGTTCCACTGTACTGCAGCCTGGGCAACAGCAAGACCCTGTCTCAAAAAAAGAAAAAAAAATGCCCAGAGCCAAACCATAGAGCCCATGGCAGTGGGAGCCATGCCCATTGCCCTCAGTGCCCATTATTGCTGATGGAGTTGAACAAGGGAATAGAAAATGTCTGGTTCATAGCTTGCTGCACTCTGCCCTTTGTATAAAAGTGTGTGCGTGTGTGTGTGTGTGTGTTGTAGGTTAATGGTGTGTATACTTTGCGTGTCTATGTTGATGGCATGTACTGTGAATAAACAGTTAATTGCATGAATGCCATGTGCTTATGTGTACGTGTGTGTGAAAAGAATGTACTGCTGTGGGACAGAGTTTAAAGCAGCTATAAAGCAATTCATTCTTGCTTTCCTCTTCCTATTTCAGTTCCTTTAAGAACAAATACAGAAGTGTTCTATACTGTGGTACAGCCCCTGAAAAAGTTATGGATTTGGAGATCAAAGGGATCCAGAGATTAGGTGAAGTACATCTCCCCTAAGAGATGCTCTAAAAACTGAAAATGTTGTTTTCTTTCCTTGGTCAAGCAAACCAAAATTAGAAAAAGAAAGATTATAGTGACATCTGCTAGGTGTCTTCCCCATGACTGTCCTGTTCCCAATTAGGAAAATCTTTTTCCTTCATTTAGTATTCCCTTTAACTTTTAGTTTTAGTATGTAGGAATCTAATTGTTTAGATCAAGTTGTATGTGACTATAATTTGCATCAAATACATACATTTATTTCTCCCCTCACTAGTCCAAGGCAAATCAGATTGCCTCTCTTTCCTTCCTTCTTTCCTCCTTTTATTCTTCCTTCCTTCAAATGATGAAATATTTCAACCACACTGAACAGTACAGAGAATAATATCATGAATATCCATTGACTCACCACCTAGTTTGTTAATTTTTTATATTTTGCTATTTTCGCTTCCGATAGTTTTTAAGAAATAAAATATTACAAACACACTGTGACTCCTGTGTTTAAGACGCTTAGTGTTACGAAGAAGTTAGCTTTTTTTCTTTTAAGAGATTGGGTCTCACTTTGCCACCCATGCTAGAGTGCAGTGGCACCATCATAGTTCACCATAGTCTCAAACTCCTGGGCTCAAGCCATCCTCCCACCTTAGCCTCCTGAGTAGCTGGGACCACAGGCATATACTATTATGCCCAGCTGATTTTTTTTTTTTCTAGAGCTGGAGTCTCACTTTGTTGCACAGCCTTGTCTCATACTCCTTCCTGGTTTCAAGCAATCCTCCCACCTCAGCCTCCCAAAGTGTTGGAAATATAGGCATGAGCCAACACGCTGAGCCAGAACTTAGCTATTAATAATACATTTGAAAACAGTATTCGTTTATTAAAATGACTCTTGTTCCTTGCCATTTTGCAGTTTTACTACAGGGAACCTAGATCTGAATTTATTTATACTGCTTATGACTCTTCTTCCAGAATCTCAGTATTTATGGTTTTCATCAATTCTGAAAAACTCACAACCATTTTCTCTTATTGTTGCCTTTCCCCTATTTTCTCTGGGAACCCTGTTAGATATTCATTCTCTCTCTCTCTCTCTCTCTCTCTCTCTCTCTCTCTGTCTCTCTCTCTCTCCACATACATAGATAGAGATATATAGATAGAGATATATGTAGACCTTCTCTTTCTGTTCTTCATGTCTTTTAAATTTTGTCTCTTCCATAATTTCCATATCCTGGTCTTTCAGTGCTATATTCTGGGTTATTTCTTCAGGTCTTTTGCCCAGTTCATTACTTGTCTTTTTAGCCATGTCTGATTTGTTTAGAAACCTGTTTTTGTGTATAGAAACCATATATTTTATTTCTAAAATTTCCATTTGATTCTATCTCAAACCTGCCCATTCTTTCATATGGTAGATTCTTATTTTAAAATTTCTTATTTTGTCTTTAATCATTTTAAACATATATCTGTAGTTTCTTTTAGCTGACTCTATTATCTGAAATTGCTGAGGACTAATTTCATGTCTAACTGTTTACTCTGTTTCATGGTAGATGTTTTGTCACATGTTTTATAATTGTGGTCTGTGAGCTTATCTTCAGTGGTACTTTATCTGTGAGAATCCTATGTAGTCTAGGTTGAAGGTATTTCTTGCCAGAGAAATTTGCCTTTGCTTCTGCCTGCTGCCCCAGGAGTATCCCTAGCTGAGGAATACTTTTATTTTGATCTCTTGGCTTGTGAATTTCTGGCCACACGGGTAGTATAAATTTCAAAACCCAAACTGCCTAAAAACAGGATCACGTTACAAAGTCTCAGTAACAGGATTTGTTGCTGTTTCTCTGAGCCGGTGCTGGAATTTTGTTTTCCTGGTTCATCTTTTCTGTAGGAGTCTTAGTTCCATCACTCCACTTTGCTTGAAACCCACCTTTTGTCCAAACATGGCCATTAAAACCGAAGTCCCAAGATTTACCAGGACCAGCACACTGCTTGGATGGCCATAGTTTATGCTCTTGCCATGCTAGTTTTTAGAACTCTCTTTGTTTTTGGACTCTGGGAAAATCTTATTTCTATTTTTTAGATATATTAATAGTAATAAGGCTTCTGTTTTATCCCAGAATTCTGAGTATCTTGTAGAAGGAGAGTTTTCAGAACTCTAGGCTACAACATTGCTACAAAGAGAAGCCTAAATTGGTTTCTTCACAGGCAGTGATCACAGTCAGGGTCCTCAGGCTGCCTTTCATCTTATTCTCAGAGCATCGTGGGAGTTCCAAGACTAATGATACAAAAGCGGCCTCTAGAACTGAAAACAGTTCCTTAAGAAATAGGAAATACCCTATCAGAAAGAATGGCAAAATGGAATGAGGCACATCCCACTGTATACTTTCTTATTCAGCACACTTTGAATTTTCCACATGCCACGCAGTGGATATGCACTGGTATACCAGGGACACACTGACACAATAAGACAGTCCCTGGCCACAAAGAGCTTGGAATCTAGAAGAGTGCATAGTCCATACAGTCAGAATGAGAAGTCTCATGGTGATGTAGTGGAGGGAGCCCACCTAGCCTGAGGAGCCCAGGGAAGCTGTTTGAGAGGGTAAGGGAAGGAGCCAAGCTGAAGGATACGGCAGTGGCCGCTTGGTAAAGTGGCACCCAGGCAGAGGCAGCAGCTCATGAAGCAGCTAAAGGGAGCATGGCGTATTTGTGCTGCTTCAAATAGTTCTATTTGGAAAGACCTGAGCACAAAGGAGAGTGGGAAAGGATGAGGTGGAGAGGTGGCAGGGCTGGGTTGTAAAAGGTCTCCTTTGCCACTTCGGGGAATTCACACTTCTGAGGGCAGTGGGGAGCCATGTAAGCAAGGGATACATTTGATCAGATTTATACTTTATAAAAAGATTAATATGGCTGCTGTATGAAGAATAAATTGGAGTTGACAAGACTGGAGTCAGGGAGAACAGTCCAGAGACTGTCGTATTGATCTGGGTGAGAGAGGGTGGCAGCCTGGACTACGGATTCTGAGAAGTGGGTTTAAGAGCTCATGGGAATTCAGATGACATAAAGATAGTTCATTTCCTTAAAAAAAAGTGGGGATGGGGAGAGATAACTAAGATGGTTATTTCATAGTTGAAACAAACAGATCATTCTGTCAGTCTGAGTGGTTTTCCACATTTTTTTTTACTCTGACTCACGTAAAGGCTAAAACCTACTCCCACTAGAAAGAGTTCCTGTCATCAGTGATTCTCTGCAGATAGCACAGAAAGATGCCTATATAACTTACAAAAAAAAAAATTAAAATCTCAGGTGATCCCTAAATGCCCTTCCATCCGGTATGCCTGCCTTCTAGGGAATCACTGATGTGTGGAACAGGCAAGCATTTGGAGCAGAAATCGATCCTTCATTTAAAGTAACTGACATTTGAAGTAACTCTTTTGCAACATAATGCTAGTTCAGATACTTGCCCTACCACCTGTGCCTTAGACACTAGCTTATTCCTGGTGGAAACACAGCCTTCACGTAATTATGCATCCTTCCCTGATAAAGTGACAAATCAGCCAGTATATGACGAATTTGGGTTGTGTAGACAAATATACCAGGTGCACCAGCCAAGACAGACACAGTTGGTTGTGAATCATCCACACCAGCTTTCAGTGCAGTTAGATTCACAGAACAATTGCTCAGTTCCTTCCTTCATTTTCACAGTGTAGACCTGGCTCAAGACCCAAGAGTGAAGCAGCAAGTGTGAAGAAGCAGAAACATTATAAATAACCCAGAGAATCCTTTTATAACAGCAACTGCCTACTGATTTTGTGGCCTAACAGCTCGAGCAAAAACGAATATAAATACAACATTGTGCAATGACTAATTACTCAAAATTTTGTGCATCAGCAGAAGTGGAACCTGTGGTTGGTGCTAATATTATGAAATGCCTTTGCTGTTTAATAATCTGGTAGCTCTATATTATTTAGCATGCACTTTTCTTGAAGAACAATGATTTTATTTCAAGTACCTCTCACTGAAATAAAAAAGCAGCTGTTAGAAGATGAACATTGGGCAGAAAATATTTTAGCAAATCTTTTGTAAGATACTAAGTCCTACTGGATTAATTGTTTTCTGTCTAGAATGGTGGAGTCACAAAAAAAAGGCGATTGCTGACCACAAAAGGCAAAAGGCCAACCTTTAGAACTCAGTGAATCACTAACAGACATTTTAGTTTTAATTGCCATTTACTCACCAATATATATACAAAGCTCTCATTAATATTGCCTGAAGAATGGGCCCTTTTTAATTCCATTTTTAGCTCGCTCTCAGGATTCCACTTCTCTTTTATTAATGTGGAATTCTTTAAATTGTAGAATAAATTAACCCACCGCAGACATTTTGGGCAGAATGGGGTTTTCAGCAAATTTTCAGCCTCCACAGGCCATTCTTCTCAGCAGCTTGCCAGCCAGCAGAGCGGTGAGGGCCATGGCTGGGAGCAGCACCTGCCCCTGAACTTGAAGAGAGGCTAGAGCAGCCCACTGGGCTCCTGGCCCAAGCACACTCTCAGGGTGACAGTGTCCTTCACATGTTCCTTAGGCTGGCCAAACAAGGGATATGCCAGTGGGTAAGCCACGTCACCATAAGGCTACTGGGCACAGCCAGTTTCAGCCAAAGAACATTATGGTTGAGCTGCACTGATGTAGCCATATTGACTCACGGACAATTTTCACATTATTATAAGCAAAACAGAAAATATTCTTTTTTAATTATCAAGAAATGTGAAAAAACAAAGAGCTTCATCTTATCTCCAGTTCCCATTCCTGGGGTGAAGTGAGTGATAGGTAAAGATTAAAAATGTAAGAGTTTTCAGAGATGGCTGAAGATTACCTATAGGATGAGGCTCAGGCTTGGGCCGAGGGTGGAATGAGGTATAGAAAAGGGAAAGGATCAGGCATGTCTGTTCTGTATATTATTTGGTAATACAAGACAGTATATCGACATTTTTACATGGTCATTTTGATGCAAATGTTATCTCAAAACAGCTTCATCAAAATGCTCCACTTCAGTCCTGGTCTGACCAGCCAGCCCAGAGCCCATCACAAACTAACAAAGCTGAGAATGGACCCTGAGACACAGTCAGGCCCCAGATGGAGCCAGCCACTGGCCTCTGTCAATATGAACTAATGACTGACTTGGACCGGGAGCCATTTATCACCAATAGTGGGGCCACATCTGTCCATGGCACCAAACTGTGAGGTAGGTTGAGCACCACAACCAAGCACCCAACCTGTGTGAAGGCTGAGATGACCGAGACACACTGTGTCAGGCAGGGGATTTCTTGTGTCTTTGACTCAATTTTAGATGGATTCCAAGTGATGCAGTTATTATGATTATCTGTACTCTTTTTTACAAATGGGTACTAAATACTTGTAGGGTACCAATAAAGGAGGAATCTGGCAGTTCTGGGATGAAGGTTAATAGAGTTTTTCTTGTTCTGTAGTAGTTGAAATGTAATCAGTGTATTGAAATTCAGAAGATTAGTGTCATTGGTAATACCACTTACAGTTGCTTTGGGCAGTGCAGTGCTGCCCTGAGCATATCTTAGCCCCACCTTACTTTGATTTTGCACTCAACCCCTTATTGATCCTTCTCTGTTCTCACCTATCTTAATGAAAGAAGGCTTTAGCCTCATAAACCTCATTCCAGATAGAAATACATAATTCAAGAGAAACACTGATGTCAAAGAAGAGAAGGCATACCAATTTGTGTCAGCATTTGCTGTAAATTAGAGAGGAGTACAAGGAGAGTTTAATGTAATGTAGAATTGGAATTAAAATAGAACCAATATTTAGGCAGTCCTCCGCCTCTTTTTTCCCCTGCTGTGACATGAAGGATTGACTTTCTCTCAGCTCAAGTACCTAATGTAGTTCATTTTTTTTCCTTTCTGCTGGGATTCCCCCCCACACACACAAAATACTGCATATTTATTTCTGGCATCCAAAATTAAATATTTTCACCTTTTCCATTCCAATCACAACCAAAAACTCAGGGTAGGAATAGTGGGAGTTTCCCTCCTCTTCACACCTTTGCAGCATAGAAAGGACCTCTGGTGGCCGGGTGCAGTGCCTCACTCCTGGAATCCCAGTACTGTGGGAGGCCAAGACAAGAGAATCAGCCTGTGCCACATAGAGAGACCCCATCTCTACAGAAATAATTTTTTATAGCCAGGCGAGATGGCAAGTGCCTGTAGTCCTAGCTACTCAGGAGGCTGAGTTGGGAGGATCGTTTGAGTCCAGGAAGGGCAAAGCTACAGTGAGCCGTGACTGCACCACTGCACTCCAGCCTGGGTGACAGAGTGAGATCCTGTCTCAAAAAAAGAAAAAAAAGACCTGTGCCATGCCAGTATAATGAGTTCAGCTGTTGTAAATATTAATCCCTCCTTAATACAGTACTAATGTGGGTGTTACCGCCATGGTTTCTTTTTTCCTAAGCTGGAGTATAAAAGGTTGATAGTGAACATCTCACAGTGTACATTTGTACAAGATGTTCCTGTACACTTGTGAGAATTCTTTAGCACACATCCAGGAGTGTTCTTCCTTTTAAAGTGGTCACATTGGGAAGCTTCACATTCAGACCACTTGTTGTTTTCAGAACCTTTTTGGAGCTCTTTATTTGAATTTTTGCCAGAGCTGATCTTGTTCTTTACAGCTGCCCATTGCTTTTGGCCAATGGTGGAGTTCCCTAGCTTGATCCCTCACCTTAATAATTAGACTTGGCTTTAAACAATTCACTCTTTCCAGAAATAAATTCCTTAGGATATGATTCTCAAAATATGGCCCTAATGCCAGCAGTATCAGCATCACCTGGGAAGTCATTAGAAACACAAATCCCAGGCCCCACCTTAGATTTAATGGATCAGAAACTCTGGGGATGGAGCCCGGCAGTCGGTGTTTTAACAAGCCCTGCAGGCGATTCCAGTGCATGCTTATGTTTCAGAACCACTGACTGAGATGAAATGTGCCTCCATTGAAGATATTCAAAGATATGCTACAGATTTTGAAGGTACTGAAGAGAAGTTTCAAAATATTTTTGAGCAAAGTTAGAATACATTTATGGCCTCCCCAGAGGACTGCTTTAATGGGGACTGGGCTTTAACCAAGGTGTTCAGTTCTATCACCTAGCCATTTGACCTTGAGCAAGTTCTTACACTTGGTTTCTCATGTGGAAAATCAAAGACCCACCCTACCTACCTCACAGGACTGCAATGAAATTCAAATTTAATCACATCTGCAAACATGCCCTGTAAACCAGAAAGTGCTGTGGAAAAGTGAAAGTAATGTCACTCTGCAGGCAGAATTCTGGTAGCCTGCGCATTATGTCAGGGAAATGAGTGGGGCAAAGGCTTATATTTATCATTTCGCTGGCCAGATATTCCTTTTTGTCTATATAATGGCCTTATGGCTGTGTCTCAGATTCTGCCATTTCAGTCCAACAATTCATCTGGTATTAAGAGAGAAAAACCATTGCCTGATTAGTAGCTATAAAATGCGAGGAAAATATTAATATATCCATTTTCAGGTCGGTCCTGGTGGCTCACGCCTTTAATCCCAGCACTTTGGGAGGCCGAGGCTGGCAAATCGTTTGAGCCCAGAAGTTTGAGACCTGGCAACATGGCAAAACTCTGACTCTACAAAAATATACCAAAAAAATTAACCACCCACCTGTAGTCCCAGCTACTTGGGAGGCTGAGGTAAGAGGATCACTTGAGCCCAGGAGGTTAAGCCTACAGTGAGCTGAGATTGTGCCATTGCACTCCAGCCTGGGCAACAGAGTGAAACCCTGTCTCAAAAAAAAAAAAAAAAAAGAAAAGAAAAATATATCCATTTTTTGGCTGGGTGTGGTGGCTCATGCCTGTAATCCCAACACTTTGAGAGGCCAGTGTGAGTGGATTACTTGAGATCAGGAGTTTGAGACTAGCCTGGCCTGTATGGTGAAAACCCATCTCTACTAAAAATATAAAAATTTCCCAGGCATGGTGGTGCATGCTTGTAGTCCCAGCTACTCAAGAGACTGAGGCAGGAGAATCGCTTGAACCCGGGAGGCAGAGGTTGCAGTGAGCTGAGATCGCGCCACCGTACTCCAGCCTGGGCGACAGAGTGAGACTCAGTCTCAAAAAAATGAAAATTAAAAAAAAAAGAAAAATATATCAATTTTCAAACTTGCTGTTCCCTACAAGGTCCCAGGAAAGCTCGGAAATGAGTCATCAGGGCTAACTACATTGCATGGATACTGAAGCTCTCGTGCCTAGAACATGGCACACACCAACCGTGCAAGGGTCTTATCCTAAAACCATCATTTTATGCCTGTGCAGGGGTGTCTGGACCTTCAAGGAGGGAGCTCAGTGCTCATTGCCACACATTAATCACTGCAGAGAGACCGAAAAGAAAAGCCCTCAAGAAAATCAGATCTATGGAAACTGAGATTTACAGACCAAACCAGTTAATGCAAGTTTGTCCAACACAAATTTGTAAACTTTCTTAAAACATTATGAGAATTTTTCTTCGATTTTTTTAAACCTCATCAGCTATCGTTAATGTATTTTGTGGCCCAAGACAATTCTTCTTCCTGTGTGGGCCAGGGAAGCCAAAAGATTAGACACCCCTGATGTATCTGTGTTCAAGAAGAATGCGGATGGATTTTTACCTTAGAGATTAGCCTTTGCAAACAACTTCATCATAGAAATTCTTTTTTTTTTTTTTTTAAGACAAGGTCTCACTCTGTCACCCGGGCTAGAGTGCACAGCTCACTGCAGCCTCGACTTCCTGAGCTTCAACAATCCTCCCACCTCAGAGTACCTGGGACCACAGGTGTGTACCACCACACCTGGCTAAAGTTTCACATTTTTTTGTGGAGATGAGGCTTTGCCATCTTCCCCAGGCTGTTCTCAAACTCCTGAGCTCAAGCAATCCGCCGGCCTTGGCCTCCCAAAGTGCTGAGATTACAAGCTTGAGCCACCGTGCCGGACCAGGAATTCTTTAACAGCAATCTTCTGGTGCATTTATAATTTAATTTGAAAACTTTACAAACTATTTAATGAACACTTCTGGGCAGGAAGGAAGCTAAACCTGTTGCCTCAGTGCTTATTGGGAATGAAGTTTCAGTAACACAGAACCACCTGGCCAACACCAACTTCACTTTTCACACAAAGTGTCAGCTAAAATCAAGATTAGGTGTGAGTATATTAATAATTGGTTAATTGTGGTTCCATTATTGGATAATTATGGAACAATAAGCTATTGGTTAATTATAGAATTAGAATATGAAATGATTTTGCTCAAAAATGTGTCCCCACTTAACAAATCTCTAGAGACAAAGTAGATAAGTGGTTCCTAGGCCTGGGGATGGTGGGGAGGAATGAGGAGTGACTGTTAATGAATATGAGGTTTGTTTCAAGGGAGATGAACAGTTCTAAAAGTAGATTGTGGTGATGGTTGCTCAACTCTAACTATACTGAAGAACGTTGAATTGTATACTTTAAGTGGCTGTATTACATGTATATTAATTATACATATTTTTAAAACCCAATAGCTAATGAATTATAGAGCCAAGACAAAAAAAAAGTGCCTATTTAAACAACAGAAGCAAAAATAATATCAAAACTTTGCTGCATGCAGTTTTAGACTTGATTCATATGAAAGTGGTCATTTGAAATACCTTAAGCTGCAAAATACTTTTTTTTTTTTTTGAGAGTCTCGCTCTGTCACCCAGGCTGGAGTGCAGTGGCACGATCTCAGCTTACAACAACCTCCACCTCCCGGGTTCAAGTGATTCTCCTGCCTCAGCCACCCAAGTAGCTGGGATTACAGGTGCACACCACCACACCGGCTAATTTTTGTACTTTTTTTGTGTGTAGATGGGGTTTTGCCATGTCAGTCAGGCTGGTCTCGAACTCCTGACCTCAAGTGATCTACCCACCTTGGCTTCCCAAAGTGCTGGGATTACAGGCATGAGTCACTGCACCTGGCCCCTGCTCTGTCTTTTAATTGCAGAGTAATTAAAAAATGGATTATCTCAGACTAATAGATTTTTTTTTTTTTTTTTTTTTTTTGAGACAGAGTCTTACTCTGTCACCCAGGATGGAGTGGCACAATCCAGCAGGGGCACAATCTTGTCTCACTGCGACTTCCACCCCCTGACTCAATCAATCCTCCCACCTCTGCCTCCCAAGTAGGCGGGACTATAAGTGCATGCCACCAAACCCAGCTAATTTTCCTATTTTCTGTAGAGACAGGGTCTCACCATGTTGCCCAGGCTTGTCTTGAACTCCTGGCCTCAACTGATCCTCCCGCCTCAGCCTCCCAAAGTGCTGGGATTACAGACTTGAGCCATCACACCTGGCTAATAATTGAAATTTAAATGTCAAAAATCAAGGTGGCTGGTAGTAGAAGGCAAAGTCACGAACATTTGCGACATAATGGTTTGTCATGTTCCCTACAGATTTCTTTAGAAAAAAAAATCAGTACTTACATAATAATGATAAGAAAACTGAACTCTCACTGTCCTTCATGATGCTCATAAACTGACCTGGTTAGGGAAGGCTGCAAGGTTGAGGTTCAGGAAAGGATGTGATCTCATCTTTATGATAGAAATATGCACTGATAAGTTAGAAAAATTCAGATTTTGGCCGGGTACAGTGGCTCGTGCTTGTAATGCCAACACTTTGGGAGACCAAGGCAGGAGGATCACTTAAGGCCAGAAGTTTGAGACCAGCCTGGGCAACAAAGAGAGACTCCATCTCTATAAAAACATTTTTTAAAGAGAAAAGAAAGAAAAAGAAAAATTCAGATTTGAGCTGTGGAACTGGGCTCTTGTGTAAGTGGCGTTGTGCCTAATGGTATGTTCACAAACAGACCGCTCAGTCCTGTCTGCATAGGGAGAACCCTTCCACTTTCCCACCTTGGGAAAGATAGGCCATGCCATGCTGGTTTTCATCTTCTTGTTAAATTCTGCAGCCATAAAAAAGGATGAGTTTGTGTCCTTTGTAGGGACATGGATGCAGCTGGAAACCATCATTCTTAGCAAACTATCACAAGAACAGAAAACCAAACACCGCATGTTCTCACTCATAGGTGGGAACTGAACAATGAGATCACTTGGACTCGGGAAGGGGAACATCACACACCGGGGCCTATCATGGCGTGGGGGGAGAGGGGAGGGATTGCATTGTGAGTTATACCTGATGTAAATGATGAGTTGATGGGTGCTGACGAGTTGATGGCTGCAGCACAGCAACATGGCACAAGTATACATATGTAACAAACCTGCACGTTATGCACATGTACCCTAGAACTTAAAGTATAATAATAATAAAAAATAAAAAATAAAAAAAAAAATTCCTCACCCCAGGGGTTGAGCTTCCCCAGGACTCACTGGTGGCCATGGGGACTGTAGACGCAGGTAAACAGGAGAGGAACTGGCTGACAGAGGTAGGGATTTCTCATTCAGTGGGAGGAAAGCAGGGAGTATTAGCATGCATTGAAGTTAGGGTGGCTGCTTAGGGCTTCTTAACTCACTAGAAGACCCTAACTGGGCCACTGGTAGTTCTTTGGGACAAGAGGTCCTGCTTCATTTTTTTCTCAAACTTTGTTTTTTTATCATCACCCCACTCCAAGGAAACTTTTGAGACTTCTTTTCCTAATCATCCTCCCTCTTCCCCATGAAATTTTTATACCACGTACACACACATACACACACACACACACACACACACACACACACACACACACATATATATATATTCCTTGACCTACAGTGGGATTACATTCAGACAAACCAACCGTAAACTGAAAATATAATTAATCGAAAATGCGTTTAATACAGCTAACCTACTGCTATACTTGAGATGTTGTCCCTGCCAAATCTTATGTTGGGTTGTAATCCCCACTGTTGGAGCTGGGGCCTGGTGGGAGGTGACTGGATCATGGGGGTGGATTTCTCATGAATGGTTTAGCACCATCCCCTTGCCACTGTCCTCAAAATAGTGAGTGAGTTCTCTTGAGATCTGGTTGTTTAAAAGTGTGGCGGTGGGGCACAGTGGCTCACGCCTGTAATCCCAACACTTTGGGAGGCAAGGGCAGGTGAATCGCCTGAGTTCAGGAGTTTAAGACCAGCATGGGCAACATAGCAAGACTCTTGTCTTTAAAAAAAACAAAAACAAAAATTAGCCAGGTAAGATGGCACACACCTGTAGTCCCAGCTACTCGGGAAACTGAGACAGGAGGCTGGCTTGTGCTTAGGAGGCTGAGGCTGCAGTGAGCCATGGGTGACAAGAGTGAGACCCTGTATCAAAAGCAGAAGTGCGTGGCATCTTCCCCGTCACTCTGTTTTGCTCCTGCTCTCCCCATGTACCATGCCTGCTCCTGCTTCGCCCTCCACCATGAGTGAAAGCTCCCTGAGGCCTCCCCAGAAACCACGCAGATGCCAGCGCCATGCTTGTACAGCTGCAGAACCATGAGCCACTTAAATCTCTTCTTTATAAATTAGCCAGCCTCAGGTATTTCTTTATAGCAATGCAAGAACTGCCTAACACAGCTACCAAACATTATATTACAGTTTGTACTGAATGTGTATCACTTTCATACTGTCATAAACTTGAAAAATTATAAATCGAACCATCATAAGTTGGGACCGTGTGTGTGTGTGTGTGTGTGTGTGTGTGTGTATACTGTGGCCCTTTGGAGAGCATTTGTGTAATATCTAAGATTTCTTTCACACACCACCAAGAATGGATTTTGACCCCTTTCGGGGAGATATAGGCCCAGTTGGGAATGCATGCCCCGGATGAAATGAAGGCTGTAGGCAGGGCCCTTCTGTTCGCTCTCAGTGAGTGGTGAGGTTGATCACATGGAGTAAGTAGATCAGGTGGCCCTTTATCCATCATTAATCAGGATAGGCCCTGACCTCAGGTTCCAGCACTGCACTGCTAGAGGAATATCTTCCAAAATCACATTGTTCCTGCACCATCTGTTCAGCCTGCCTGCCCTGCCCTCCAGCCTCTGCTACATCTCCTCTCCATGGGTGGCAGCCCTCTGTGCAGTGGCTGGCTAGCTGTGGTTGACAATGGAATGCTCCGTCAACTTGGCATTGCTGAGGATGTGCAGGCTGTCCCTGCCAGCAGTAACCCTGTTCCCATCCTGTCCTGCAGCCTCACCTGCCCCAGCTCTAGGCCTCTGCCCAGAAGCCTCTCTCAGTGTTCTCCCTCTGCACCTCCTCCACAAATGAAAGCATGGGGAATGGAGACCCCAGCACACAATGGTGATCATGGCTGGAACTCTCTGGAGCCTGACATCCCTCATAAACAAGGCCACAGGACACTGACCTTCACCTCTTCCTGCCTCCAAGTGCATTCCTGGCCGCCCTTATCCTTCTACTCTGAGCTGGAAACATAAAGCCAGTCACAGCGCAAACCCCTTGCCTCACAATCCTATGGATTGTGCCCTAGGATGTTGACCTTTGTTTCTTAGATGCCTTGTCTGGCCCCCTCTGACCTAGGTCATGGGCTTTCACTGCCAAAAACTTGAGCAACATAAGGGGCCACTGAGATAATACCATCTTTGTCTGCCTCACCTTTGTTGAACACCTGCTCTGTGCCAAGCACTGTGCTAAGCCTTTTCACATACATAACTTAATTCAGTCTTCACAATAGCCCTATGAGGCAAGTTCCCATTGTACAGATAAATAAACCCACGGAAAAGCTGAGTAACTTGCCAGAGGTCACACAGCTAGTAAGTGGTGAAATCAGGACTTAAACCCAGGTCTGTCTGAATTCCGAACCATTTACTGCATCGTCCCAGTTGAAAAAATCACATTTTCCAGTTGTGCGAATAGAAATAAAAATGACACAAGACCTTTACTGCCAGTGAAAAGGCAATGAATTTACCATTCTTAAAAGATGACAGAGCTGGCCAGGAGTGGTGGCTTGCACCAGTAGTCCCAGCTACTCAGGAGGCTGAAGTGGGAGAATTGCTTGGGCCCAAGAGGTTGAGGCTGCAGTGAGCTGTGATTGTGCCACTGTAACCCAACCTGGGTGACAGAGCAAGAGCCTGTCTCAAAAAAAAAAAAGACACAGCTAACAAAAAGGCAGAAGCAGGACTTAAAACCAGGTCTGTTTGACACCCATATCTCCTGCCTGTCAGTGATTAACCCTTGGAGGACAAAAAATGACTTTTTCGTTCCCAGGCCCAGTCAGCTAGATACTCACGCCTCAGCCTCCTGCAGACAAGAACAAGGCAGAAGCCCCATTTTTAGAACTTGGAAGCAAGCACAGAGCAAGCCTGGCCCCTGGGCCAGCATAAGTATGAGCCGTCTCAGCAGCTGGCACAGCCCTCCTTGAAACACTCTCCCTTGAAGAAATTCTGACCTAAACCCAGTGTAGCCAGCAAGGCTGACCTTGTTGGTGGAATCTAGTGGCCCCGGTATGGTGGTAGGAGGTAGCAGAGACCCTGGTGGTTTACATTTGCCCTCTCTCCCTTTCCTAAATCCCTGACAATATTCTTTTTAAAGAAATAATGCATTGACTTATGATTTAGTCATGTTTCATCCCATTTGCTTTTCCCTGGCTTCTAAAACCACAAGCATGGCTGGGGAATTCATGTCCACAGTGTAGGCTCTGAATAGCTTTGTGTAGGGAGAGGTTTTGAAAAGAGAAGAAAGTGGCATCTACTTGTGAGATGGAATGCATGAAGACATCGGGGAGGAATGCAAGGGCTGTAACTGTTAGGGTCCCTCGGCAGTTTGGGTAGTGACTCATTCAGCGTGGGTACGGATTCCTAACAAGTGAAGCTTGGTAGTGACGTCATTCTTGCAAGATTGTCTGGGATCTGTTAGAGCTGCCTGACAAGGTCTTACCTTGGAGACTTTCATCACTGGGGGGTTTTTCCCAGCCACACTTCATACCCATCATTTCCTCCAGCTTGTCCCCTTTTCGATCAACTGGAATTTGGCAAACCAGAACTTTCACACATCTGTTCCATTGTCATCCTCCTACAGGGCGTTCCTGGGACAGTGTGTGCTCCTCACCTCGTCGCTCATTACCCATCCTCCTGACAGTTCTTGGTTCAGTCAGTGCCTACCTCAGCTATGGTCCAGGTCCTGCACTAGGTCTCAGGACACAGAAGTGACGAAGACAGGTGTCCTACCCTCGAGGGGAGGGCAGGGGGCAACCAGAGGGCCTGAGACTGGTGGTTTCAGGGACAGCACAGTGCTTTGAACATAGTGCTAGGCAATAAATATGTGATGACCAAGTTAATACCCAAGCTGCATCTCCAAAAATGAGTATAGGAGTTAGCCTAGGGAAAAATCCACGCCGAGGTGTCTCTATGTGCTGAGACCCATAACTGAATAGGAAGAAGTAAGTTCCTTAAGTGAATAGGAGGAAGTAAGAGATGAAACTGGAAAAGTGGGAACCTCATGTGCCATGTTAAGAAGTTGACGGCACGGAGGCCACATGGACAGATTTGCAGTAGTGTAGAGGATGGGCTGGAAGGGTCCAGACTGGAGGTAGGGAGACTGGCTAGGAAGTTAATGTGACCCTCTGAGGTGATGTGAACATTATTGGGGCAGTGGGGGTAGGGGTGGAGACGAGAGGACAGATTTGAGAAACGTTTAGGATTTAAACTCAGCAACTGGTGATTGATTAAGTATATGGGAAGGAGATACCCAGGAGAACCCCAGGTTTTCAGTGTGGAGGTGTCACAAGCTGAAAAGATAAGAAGAGGCCCATTTTAAGGCAGAGTTTTGAGTTCATTTCAGCCGTGTTGAGTTAGAGTTGCCTGCAAGAGACATGAGCCAGGTTGAGCCGGCTCACAGGTGGTTAGATACACAAATCCAAAGACAGACGAGAGTCTGGGCTAAAGATATTGATTTAGGACCCATTATATTCATAGCAGCTGAAACTGTTTGGCTACATATACCCCAACTTCCTCTCTCGATCCATGTGTATTTATCTAGGACTTTGGCGTCTACATGACCATTTTTCTCTCTGCCCCAATGCTGTCATGATGTGGGATGAGTTCAGTGCCATGAGGATGAACCATTACGAAGTCTCATAGCTCCTAGATGCCCTCTACTCCAATGACTCTTCACCTCCATTCCATTGCAGCCTCCCACTCCCATGACAACCTCCAGGACATGGCTAGTACCTCCTTGAAACCACTTCAGTTCTCTGGTAAAACCTCACATCCTCCTCTCCAAGCACCCCCTGGCTTTCACCTCTGCTACACCATTCCCACTTGTCTTAGTTCCCTGCACTTTCTCCTTGCCTCTTGACCTCTCTTCTTTCCTGATCCAGGTCAGACTCTCTGGTTGTTCATCTGAAATATTCTTTCCTGAAACCTTTGATTCTTTTGTACCCCTGCTCCTTCCCCACACCTGCCCAGGACAACACTAGTTCGCCCAGGACAACACTAGTTCATGTTCTCTGCTCCTGCCCCAAGCACACAGAGGAAAATGGGCCCCCCATGCAGTGGATTCTCACTGGACCTTCACAGCCTTCCCTCCTCCATCCCTGTATTTCTTCATCACTACAGAAAATATAAGCCTTCCCATGGGGAAACGGGAAAATGTGGGCAGTCTCTTTCCCCCAAAATAGCTTCTCCATCTGCTCTGCTGCTGGATTCCTGCACAGATGACCTTGGTACAAATCTCAACTGCCATTTACCACCTTTTCTTTACACTGGACAAGTGATTTAACCTCCTTAAATCCCATTTTCCTCAGTGTAAAATAAGGATGGCCCAGGGTTGCTCCTGGCGTCTATGACACTCTGTGCAAATTATTATAGAAGAAGCTGCCCATCTGGATAGGCACACAGCTCAGTGAGCTGGCCATGGCCCACAGCCCACTCTCAGCCCTCAGCTGGGCACCCTTGCGCAATGCCACTTTGCCTAACCATACACCACAGCCCCAAATAAGCCTACCTCCCCCAGGTTCTAATGAAAACAAAGGCCATAACATGCAAAGCACTCAGCAGAGAGCCTGACTCTGAGCAGAGCCTCAAAACAAAAGCTATGGAAGACCAGCAGACTCAGATTAACATGGAGGTGTGCTCTGCTGGGGATGTCACACATATTTCCCAGCTCCACAGCGTTTATTAAGAGAGCAGAGCCTTAAGAAGCAGGAGGCCGTGCGCGGTGGCTCACGCCTGTAATCCCAGCACTTTGGGAGGCCAAGACGGGTGGATCACGAGGTCAGGAGAGCGAGACCATCCTGGCTAACACGGTGAAACCCCGTCTCTACTAAAAAATACAAAAAACTAGCCGGGCGAGGTGGTGGTCGCCTGTAGTCCCAGCTACTCGGGAGGCTGAGGCAGGAGAATGGCCTGAACCTGGGAGGCGGAGCTTGCAGTGAGCCGAGATCGCGCCACTGCACTCCAGCCTGGGCGACAGAGTGAGACTCCGTCTCAAAAAAGAGAAAAAAAAAAAAAAATAAGCAGGGACATGAGTCAGGTACGTTCAGTGAAGGAACTAACCCATGGCCATAGTCCACGGCCCAGGCAGGCAAGGGACAGTGGGAGGGAGGGGGGAGGGAGGCAGCTATGGACAGACAGGATTGTCTGAAACAGAGGGGAAGGGAAATGAGAAACCAGCCGCCCATGGCAACATTGCCTCGGGCCCTAGCAGCAGAGGCTGCCCACCCAGACCCATACCCAGCTCCAGGCGCTGACCTCAGGGGCGCCCGCCTTTCAGATTCTCCCCTTGGGGTCATCTCACCAGCTACTCATGAGTGTCATCTCTCACCAGCCCTGCCAAGTCCTCAACCCTCCCCACTGGCACCCCTCCCACCCCCACTAGAAGGCTCAGGTATTCCATGGGGCCAATTTTCCTGTCCTAGAACTCAGAACCCAGAAGTGTCAAGGACCTCAGGAAGGCAGGGGTTTCAGATGCCACACCCATTCTATAAGAGCAGCTCTTCCTTAAGAGGAAATCACTGTGAGAAGGCAAAGGGTAGTAGCCACATGGGTATTATATTGAAGGAAGATGAATTATGCCATCACCCCTTTTGGCACAAAAATAATTTTCAGTAAAAGGTTAAAACCATCATGTTGTATCAATGAGAACTATTTCATTATTCTAAGAATGATTGATTGGAAAGTACTTGACTTACAGGAAAATCACAGTGATACAATACAGCTCCTACTTTTAAAGCACTTTCCATTTAAAAAAAAAAATCATACCAGTGTATAAAAATAGTTATACTGAAGATGTGAATCAACAGCCAAGTAATTTATTGGCACTTGAAAGCTTTGTGGTATAAATAGATTCAACAATGAGAATATCAAGTAACTCTGGGCCGTGGCAACCTAACCTTCATTTTCACTAACACAAAAGAAAGTCACATGTAGTTCAGCAAGGGCCATCTGGTCACCTTAGAAGAGATCATGGGAAGAGAAGAACATGATAGAGCTAGGACCAATAAGTCAGGTCAGCTCAAAGCAAGGGACAAGGCAGCAGGAGAAACAGAGGGGACAGAGTAGTACCACCTACCCTAAAGAGAGTTCAGATTGTCCCAGAGCAAAGTCTTGTACAAAAAACATTCAGCACAATGAACTCAGAGTCCTAAGAGAAATACAAAGGGATTACAGGATGTCAAAAGGAAGGGAGACTCTTCTCAGCTTGATTTCCTTCCTTTTTCCCTCCCTCCTTGCCTGCTTGCCCCAAACCTTCACTGGGTGGTGTAACGTGATGAGAGCAGGAATCGCTGGGTCTGGGTACAAAGTGCAGCTCTGCCATTTACCAGCTGTGTGACTCTGGACAAATGACTGGATGTTTCTGAGACTCAGTTCCCTCAAGTGTCAGTAGGGGGTGGTCGGGGGGTCAGTGTGAAGATGAAATGAGGTCAGTGTTGTGTGTGTGTGTATAAATACCCAGCTTTGCTGCCTCTTGATGCAGAGCAAACAGGAAAAGTTCACTCTCTTCCTTACCCTTCCACTCCTCTGTGAAGAGTACAAGGCCTTTTCTGCCCCTTTTATGTTTAAATTTCAAAGAGTTTTTCCATTGTTGGATGTAATGTGACTTTTCAGATCAGCCTTCTTGTCTTTGACCTGAAGGCCCCTGTCAGCCAGGAGGCTCCCTGCTTCTTTGTGGTTTGGGGCTCAGTAGTCCAACTGCTGCCCTCTTTGTGAAGAAAAACACAGAACCCCTGCATCTCACATCTGGTGAGAAGGTGGAGACTGGGGCATCTGAGAGACGGTCCATCAGCAAGTATTAATTGAATGCCCAGTACTTTTAAGGATTGTAAAACTCTAAGGAGTCAGCAGGGAAAGACATGGACAGGATTTCCGACCTCTCATGAGAGTTTAACACATGGAGATTGCCTCTGTCATGGTTCTTGGTTGAAAACAGAAGAAACCAGCAGTGGTCTTGGCACAGGGTGCTGGATACCATCACAACAGGGCTGTCACTAACATCCCAGGCCTCAGCTTTTTGTTTTTTGGCAATCACTGTCACAGTTAAAAAGTGTTCCTACCAGGCTGGGCACAGTGGCTTACACCTGTAATCCCAGCACTTTGGGAGGCCGAGGCAGGCAGATCACCCAAGGTCAGGAGTTTGAGACCAGCCTGGCCAACATGTTGAAACCCTGTCTCTACTAAAAATACAAAAATTAGCCAGGCGTGGTGACACACACTTGTAATCCCAGCTACTTGGGAGGCTGAGGCAGGAGAATTGCTTGAACCTGGGAGGCGGAGGTTGCAGTGAGCCGAGATCGCGCCATTGCCTCCAGCCTGGGCAACAAGAGCGAAAACTCCAGCTCAAAAGAAAAAGAAAAAGAAAAAAAAGTGTTCCTCCCAATCCTCTCATTGTTCATGGGAGTGTCATTGTCTAGTTCATGATTACAGTGGAAACTGCCTCAATGAGGTTGGTATTTCCAAGTGTGGGAAAGAGCTTCACTTCAGTCCACCCCAACTTGTAGCAGATGTCCCCTTACTTAAAAAGAAAGAGAAATCATTCAGGGGCAGGAATTGGCCCATTTGCAAATTCACAAAGAGTGACTGATATTGATTTCCTTCTTACACATGGGATTTTTAAAACCTTTTTTTTTTTTTTTTTTTTTTTTTTTTTTTTTGAGACGGAGTTTCGCTCTCGTTGCCCAGGCTGGAGTGCAATGGTGCAATCTCGGCTCATCACAACCTCCACCTCCCAGGTTCAAGCAATTCTCCTGCCTCAGCCTCCCAAACAGCTGGGATTACAGGCATGTGCCACCACGCCCAGCTAATTTTGTATTTAGTAGACATGGGGTTTCTCCACGTTGGTCAGGCTGGTCTTGAACTCCCGACCTCAGGTGATCCACCAGCCTCGGCCTCCCAAAGTGCTAGGATTACAGGCATGAGCCACCATGCCACCACAACTTCTTTAATAAAATTTTTTATTTTTAAAAAGTAAAACTTACAGAAAAGTTGCAGTAGTCCCATATACTCTTCACCTAGTTTCCCCGATGTTAGCATTTTGCCACATTTGTTTGATTGCTTTCTCTCAAAATACATTAATATCTTTTTTTCGATTTGAGAGTAAGTCACAAACATCATGATTCTACCTCTTAGTACTTCAGGATATGTCTCCTGAAAAAAAGGACATAACAAAAGTACAATATAATTATCAAATTCAAGAAGTTTTACATGGAGATAATCTTATATGTACAGTCTAATAATGTCCCAATAGTGGTTTTTTATAATTTTTGGTTCAGGATCCAATCCAAGACTATGTATTGCTTTAGTCTCCTTGAATATGAAACAGGTTCGTAAACTATGTTGTCTTTCATGGCATTGATATTTTTCGAACAGCACAGGCTCATTGTTTTGTAGAATGCATGTCAATTTAGGTCTGTCTTATGCATTTGAGGCAGGAATGCTACATCCGTGACCTCGTGTCCTTCTCCAGGCCCCACATCAGGGAGCAGTGGTGTCAGTTTGTCTTATTATCGGTGATACTACTGTTGGCCACTTGGTTAAGGTGGTGCCTCCCAAGTTTCTCAAGTGTACAGTCACTCTTTTTGCCTGTGTAATTAATACATAATCTGTGGGGGGGATTATTTATAACTTGTAAATATCCTACCTTCATCCTACCTTTACCCAGCAGTGTTAATGCCTCCACTGATGATTCCTCCCTGAATCAGACAGCACTATGATAGTTGCACAATAGTGACTTTTTAAAGGTTTTTACTAGCTGGCATTCTACTGTAAGGAAGAATTTTTCTTTCTCCAGTATTTATTTATTTATTTTATATCAGTATAGACTTGTGGATTCTTAATAACATTTAATGTCACTGTTAACAATTGATCTATTTTCAGAATCCTTTAAGTAAATTGCTTTTGCATTTTGTGGATGAGTCAACCTAATTGCAATCAGAGCTCTTTCTTGATGTGGACTTGACCATTTAATCTATACTCCACTCTACACCAAGGCAAACAGGAAGTAGAATGCTGAGCTTTTGTAGGAATTGTTAGGTTAAGCACATAGGTTGTTGAAGTGTTTCAAGTAACTTTGGCAAAATGAGGTACTCTGGGCCCGGGCACAGTGGCTCATGCCTATAATCCCAGCACTTTGGGAGGCCGAGGCGGGCGGATCATGAGGTCGGGAGATTGAGACCATCCTGGCTAACACGGTGAAACCCTGTCTCTACTAAAATTACAAAAAATTAGCCGGGCGTGGTGGCGGGTGCCTGTAGTCCCAGCTACTCGGGAGGCTGAGGCCAGAGAATGGCGTGAACACAGGAGGCGGAGGTTGCAGTGAGCCGAGATCATGCCACTGCACTCCAGCCTGGGCAATAGAGCAAGACTCTGTCTCAAAAAAAAAAAAAAATGAGGTACTCTGGGAAGATATCATAAAGGAGCAGGGCCTTCTAAAGAAAGACAGCAAACAGTTTTGAATGAAGGCCCAAAAAGGTAAAGAAGACTGGCAGGATCCACAGCTTCCAAACTAGACACAGAGAAAGGGGGACTTGGCAGAGCAAGAAGGAGCAGGAGAAAGGCAGAGCATAAACCAGCAGTGAAGTGAACATGCCCAGTCTGTGCAGAGGGTGTGCAAAAGAGCAAGGGAGGTCAAGGGAGGAAGTAGAAAAATAAATGAAGAAACAACATGTGTTAAGATTTCTGGTCATTGATTTTAGGTTAAAAGATTGAGCACCAAGGGATGATAGATTCCGTGGAAACAAAGCCATCAACTTTTAATTAGGGAAAAGACAGAAATGCTTTTGGTCAGAAAGGAAAGAACTAACAATTGTTTAGCTTTTATTTTTTAATTTATCTCTTCTATTGAAAGTTGAGCTGTTTTTTAATGTTCACAAAATCCTTATGAGAAAGATGTTAATAACTTCATTTTATGTATAAGAAAACAAAGTCACAGAGAATTTACATTAATTTCCCCAATGTCATAAAGCTAGAAAGTGGTGAGGCCAAGATTCACATACAGGTCTGTGTTACTCCAAAGCCCACGCTGCCAGAAGAAAGAAATCTTTAGACTGGAAGAGCAGAGGTAGAATTCGAGCTCTCAGTATAAGGACAAATAAATTCCCATATGCCAATCAAAACACTTAAGCATGGCCCACAGTAAATCTCAATAATTATCTCAACCACACACTTGGGAGTAAATCAATAGTAAACCCAGGAAATAACTGTCAAGGTTTTCAAACCTGACATTCCTGTATAACTCAATACACATACCCACTCCTTTGCCTTTTTAAAAAATCAGTTGTATTAGATATAATTTTTATACAATAAGATTTTACCCATTTTCAGTGCAGATTCAATGAGTTTTGATGAATGTATGCAGTCATTTAGTCACTACTATAATCATAACCTAGAGTATTTTTATCACCCCAGAAAGTTCCTGTGCAGTCCTTTTGCAGTCAATACTCCCCAGCCCTTGACCTGCTTTCTGCTGCTACATTTTTGCCTTTTCTAGGATTTCATATACATGAATTGATATTAGCTGGGGTTCACCAGAGAAATCAGATGGAGAGATGTATATGTATATGTATATGTATATGTATATGTATATGTATATGTATTTTGTGTGTGTGTGTGTGTGTGTAGATTTATTTTTTATTTTATTTTATTATTTTTTTTTTTTTTGAGATGGAGTCTCACTCTGTCGCCCAGGCTGGAGTGCAGTGGCGCGATCTCGGCTCACTGCAAGCTCTGCCTCCCGGGTTCATGCCATTCTCCTGCCTCAGCTTCCGGAGTAGCTGGGACTACAGGCGCCCGCCACTACGCCCAGCTAATTTTTTTGTATTTTTAGTAGAGACGGGGTTTCACCGTGTTAGCCAGGATGGTCTTGATCTCCTGACCTCGTGATCCGCCCACCTCGGCCTTCCAAAGTGCTGGGATTACAGGCGTGAGCCACCGCGCCCGGCCCAAGTGTGTGTGTAGATTTATTATGGGAATTGACACGTGCAGTTATGGAAGGCAAGAAGGCCCACGGTCTGCAAGATGGAGAAATAGGAAAGCCAGTGGTACCGTTTAGTCTGAGGTCAAAGACCTGAGATCCCAGTTAATGTGCGGAGGGAGAGGGGAGAACATAGATGTCCTAGCTCAAGAAGAGAGAGAAAGAATTTGCCCTTCTGCCTTTTAGTTCCATCCACGCCCTCAACAGATTAGAAGATGCCTGCCCACATTGGTGAGGACCGATCTTCTTCACTCGGTCTACAAATTAAAATGACAGTCTCTTCCAGAAACACCATCACAGACACAGAAACATTATTTCTATTAAACAGAAATAATGTTTAACCAGCTATGTGGGCATCATTCAGCCTAGTCAAGTTAACACAAAATTCACCATCACAGAAATCATACGATGTGACATGTAATCTTTTGTGCCTGGCTTCTCCCACTTAGCATAATTCTTTTGAGATTCATCCATGCTGTTTTATCAGCAGTTCCTTCCATTTTATTGCTAAGTAATATTGCCTTGTCTGGATGTGCCACAGTTTGTTTATCCATTCGTCAGTTCTAGGACATCTGGATTGTTTCCAGTTTGGAGTGATTATAAATAATGCTGCTGTAAACATTCACATATAGGTCTTTATGTGGATATATGCTTTCATTTCTTTTGGATAAATAGCTAGGAATAGAATTGCTGGGTTTTATAAGTATATGTTTAACATTATTAGGAAGCTGCCAAACTATTTTCCAAAGTGTCTCTATCATTTTGCATTCCCACAAGCAATGAATAAGACTTTTCATATCTCCAGGACATTTACGCCAATTTTTGGTACTTTCAGCTTTAAATATTTTAGTCTTTGTACTAGGTATATAATGCCATCTCATTGTGTTTTGAATTTGCATTTCCCTAGTGTCTGATTATATTGAGCATCTTTTCATATACTTATTTGGCATATGCATGATGAAGCTTCTTTGATGAAACTTCTGTTCAAATCTCTTGCCCATTTTTATTGGGTTGTTGGTCTTATTGGGTTGTATTATTGAGTTATAACAGCTCTTTGTCAGATACATGTTTTGCAAATATTTTATCCTAGTCCATGGCTTATCTTTTGATATTCTTTTGAAGGGCAAAGGCTTTAAATTTTGATAAATTTCAGTTTATCAGGTTTTTTAATCTTCGTGCTTTTGGTGTCCTAAGAAATCTGCCTAGCACAAGGTTACAGATTTTCTCCTGTCTTCTTCTAGAAGTTTGTTGTTTCAACTCTTACATTTAGGTTTGTGACCCATTTTTAGTTAATTGTTGTCTGTGGTGTGAGGTAAGGGTTTGTGTTCTTGCATATGGATATCCATTTGTTCCAGAACCATTTGTTTAAAAGACTGCCCTTTCCTCCATTGAATTACTGGGTACAGGTTGAGTTTCCCTAACCCAAAATCTGCAGTCCAAAATGCTTCAAAATCATGGGCCAGGTGCACCATAATCCCTGTAATCACACTTGTAATCCTAGCACTTCAAGAGGCCTAGGCAGGTAGATCGCTTGAGCCCAGGAGTTCAAGACCAGCCTGGGCAACATGGTGAAACCCTATCTCTCTCTCTCTCTCTCTCTCTCTCTCTCCATATACACACACACACACACACACACACACATACACATATACATACACACACAAATACACACACACACACACCAAAAAAAAAAAAATGCCGGCCAAGCACGATGGTTCACGCCTGTAATCCCAGCACTTTGGGAGGCGAGGTGGGCAGATCACAAGGTCAGGAGCTCAAGACCAGCCTGGCCAATATGGTGAAACCACATCTCTACTAAAAATACAAAAATTAGCCAGGCATGGTGGCAGGTGCCTGTAATCCCAGCTATTTGGGAGGCTGAGGCAGGAGAATTGCTTGAACCCAGGAGGCAGAGGTTACAGTGAGTCAAGATCACACCACTGCACTCCAACCTGGGCTATAGAGTGAGACTCTGACTCAAAAAAAAAAAAAAAAAAAAAGCCGGGTGTGGTGGCACACATCTATACTCCCAGTTACTTGGGAGGCTGAAATGGGAGGATTGCTTGAACCCAGGAGGCAGAGGTTACAGTGAGCCAAGATCATGCCACCACACTCCAGCCTGGGCAACAGAGTGAGACCCTGTCTCAAAAAATAAAAATAAAAATAACTTCAAAATCTGAAATTTTTTCATTGCCAACCTGATCCTCAAAAGAAATGTTCATTGGAGTATATTGGATTTCAAATTTTTGGATAAGAGATGCTCAACCAGTGAGTATAACACACACACACACACAAAGTGAAATCCAAAACATCTCTGATCCCATGTATTTCAGATAAGGGATACTCAACCTATTCCTTTGTTGGAAATAAGTTGACCATATATTTGTCGGTCTGTATCTGGACTCTTCTATCAAGTTATCAAGTGACCTACATGTCTATCCTTATGTCAGTATCTCACTGTCTAATTACTGTAGCTTATGGTAAGCCTGGTAACTTGGTTCTTTTTCAAAACTGTTTTGGCTATTCTAGAACGTTTCCATTTCCATGTACATTTTAAATCAGTTTATTAATTTACAACAATTGCCGGCTGGGATTTTTATTGGAATTGCATTAATCTATAGATCAATTTGGGGAGAATTGATATCTTAGGAATATTGAGTTTTCCAATCCTTGAAACTCTCACCATTTATTTTTCTTTAACTTTCCATAGCAAGAATAGATAGATCTTACACATATTCAGTTAAATTTAGCCTAAATACTTCATTTTTAAAATGCTATTGCAAATGTTTTCATAACTTTGAGTTCTTGTTCATTGCTAATATATAGAAATACAATTTTTTTTTTTTTTTTTTTTTGAGACAGAGTCTTGCTCTGTCACCCAGGCTGGAGTGCAGTGACGCGATCTTGGCTCACTGCAAGTTCTACCTCCCGGGTTCATGCCATTCTCCTGCCTCAGCCTCCTGAGTAGCTGGGACTACAGGTGCCCGATACCATGCCTGGCTCTTTTTTTTTTTTTTTTTTTTGTATTTTTAGTACAGATGGGGTTTCACCATGTTAGCCAGGATGGTCTTGATCTCCTGATGGTCTTGATCTCCTGACCTTGTTACCCACCTGCCTCGGCCTCCGAAAGTGCTGGGATTACAGGCGTGAGCCACCACACCTGGCCACAATTGGTTTTTTATAGTGACCTTGTGTCCTGTTACCTTGCTAAACCCACCATTTCTAGCAGCTTTTTGGCTGGACTTCCTAGGATTTTCTACATAGGTCACTATGTCATCTACAAAGAAAAGGTGTTTTACTTCTTCCTTTTCAATCTGTATGCCTTTTCTTTCTTTTTTTTCCCCTGTCCTTTTGCACTGGCTAGGCAATCCAGTACAGTGTTGAGTAGAAGTAGTGAGAACAGACATCTTTGATTTGTTCCCTGTATTAGGGAGGAAGCATTCAGTCTTTCTGGTTGAGCATGATGTTACCTGTAGATTTTTCATAAATGCTCTTTATCAAGAAGATCAAGTTACATCTTCTTTCTAAATTTGCTGAACATTTATCATGAATGAATGTAGAATTTTGTGACATGCTTTTTCATCTCCTGTTGATATAATCATAAGGTTTTTAATATTACTGAATTACATTGATTTTTTAAAATGTTAAACCAATCTTGCATTCCTGGGATAAATTCTACTTGGTCATGATGTATTATCATATATTATATATACACACACACACACACATTTAATTTGCTTTAAAAAAGTTAAGGTTTTTACATCTATATTCACAAAGGGTATTGATCTTTTTTGTTTTCTTGCAATGTCATTGTCTGGTTTTGGTATCATGGTGACGCTAGCATTATAAAGTGTTTCCCTGGCTCTTCTATTTTCTTTTTTTTTTTTTTTTTTTGGAGACGGAGTCTCGCTCTGTCGCCCAGGCTGGAGTGCAGTGGCCGGATCTCAGCTCACTGCAAGCTCCGCCTCCCGGGTTCACGCCATTCTCCTGCCTCAGCCTCCCAAGTAGCTGGGACTACAGAGGCCCGCCACCTCACCCGGCTAGTTTTTTGTATTTTTTAGTAGAGACGGGGTTTCACCGTGTTAGCCAGGATGGTCTCGATTTCCTGACCTCATGATCCACCCGTCTCGGCCTCCCAAAGTGCTGGGATTACAGGCTTGAGCCACCGTGCCCGGCCGGCTCTTCTATTTTCTTAAAGAATTTGTGTAGAATTAGGATTACTTCTTACTTAAATGTTTGCAAGGACTATCCAGCGAAGCCATCTAGTCTAGAGTTTTCTTTATTGGGAACCCCCCATTTTTAATATAGGAAGGACTTATCTTTTATTCTCTAGCAACACAGTGTGTAGGCCAGGCACAGCGTCTCGTACCTGTAATCCCAGCACTTTGGGAGGCCAAGGCGGGAGGATCCCTTGAGCCCAGGAGTTTGAGACCAGCCTATCTATTTATGGGAAGACCCTGCCTATTTATTTATTTGTTTATTTAGACAGGATCTCACTCTTTCGCCCAGGCTAGAGTGCAGTGACATGATCACAGCTCACTGCAGGCTCGACATCCCTGAGTTCAGGTGATCCTCCTGCCTCAGGCTACCAGGTAGCTAGGACTACAGGCACACACCTCAATGCCCAGCTAATTTTTATGTTTTTTGTAGAGACAGGGCTTCGCAACATTGCCCAGGCTGGTCTTGCTCCCCATGTGCTGGGATTACAGATGTGAGCCACTGTGCCTGGCCAACCTCATCTCTACAAAAAATAAAAAGATTAGCTGGGTATAGTGTTGCACACCTGTGGTCCCAGCTACTCAGGAGGTTGAGGTGGAAGGATTGCTTGAGCCTGGGAGATCAAGGCATCAGTGAGCTATGATTATGCTACTGCACTCCATCCTGAGTGACAGAGCGAGACCGTGTCTCAAAAGAAAGAAAGAAAAAAGCAACATGTAATGTAGCCCTGAGAATGAAGGGTAATCAAATTGTGAGAATTGTTGCTGCCTAAATAATGCTTCCAGCACACACAGTTCCACCAAGCCCTGTGTTTCCCTGGCCTTGGCTGTAGTGGAAAAGAATTTTAGTGATTTTAAGAGTGTTTTCAGGTGTGGGTGTAATATTTTTTAAACTTTCTTTTTTTTTTTTTGAGACAGAGTCTCACTCTGTTGCCCAGGCTGGAGTGCAGTGGCATGGTCTTGGCTCACTGCAACCTCCACCTCCTTGGTTCAAGCAGTTCTCTGCCTCAGTCTCCTGAGTAGCTGGGATTACAGGCACACCCACCACCACGCCCGGCTAATTTTTTGTATTTTTAGTAGAGACAGGGTTTCACCATCTTGGCCAGGCTGGTCTTGAACTCCTGACCTCATGATCCACCCGCCTCGGCCCCCCAAAGTGCTGGGATTACAAGCATGAGCCACAGAGCCCAGCCATATTTTTAAAACTTTCTAAAAAACCTTGTCTGCAGCCAGAAATACCCCGGTAGCTATCAGAGGGGTAGGTAAACCTGATTTCTGTTGGCAATGCCAGAATGTCTCCTTTCTGCCTCCTGCCAGGGTGCAAGGTAGGCAGGCACAGAGGCATGGCTAACCTATTCATCCTTTTGTTAGCTTAAACTTTTTTGGAAAAATATTATAAACTTATAATAAATCAAACAATATAGAAGTACATAAAGAAAAGATCACTGTCCCTGTACCTGGCACATAAGAAAACCAAATATTCACAATTTGATACATATCCTTCATTCTATATTCTCTATATTCTTTTTAAAAAATACACATGTGCTGGGCCAGGCGCAGTGGCTCATGCCTATAATCCCAGGATTTTGGGAGGCCGAGGCGGGCAGATTACCTGAGGTCGGGAGTTTAAGACCAGCCTGACGCCGGGCGCGGTGGCTCACGCCTGTAATCCCAGCACTTTGGGAGGCCGAGGCGGGCAGATCAGGAGGTCAGGAAATCGAGACCATCCTGGCTAACACGGTGAAACCCTGTCTCTACTAAAAATACAAAAAGCCGGGCGTGGTGGCGGCGCCTGTAGTCCCAGCTACTCAGGAGGCTGAGGCAGGAGAATGGCGTGAACCCGGGAGGCGGAGCTTGCAGTGAGCCGAGATCGCGTCACTGCACTCCAGCCTGGGCGACAGAGCCAGACTCCGTCTCAAAAAAAAAACGACCAGCCTGACCCACATGGAGAAACCCCGTCTCTACTAAAAATACAAAATTAGCCAGGCGTGATGCGCCTGTAGTCCCAGCTACTCGGAAGGCTGAGGCAGGAGAATCGCTTGAACCTGGGAGGCGGAGGTTGCTGTGAGCCGAGATCGTGCCATTGCACTCCAGCCTGGGCAACAAGAGCAAAACCCTGTCTCAAAAAAAAAAAAACAAAAACAAAAAAAAACAAAAAAAAAAAACAAAAAAAAAAACCCCACGTATGCTCATACAGATAGGTATTTGTCTTTTTTTCATTCTTTTATTTCTTTTCCCCCAAATGGGATCATGGACGCAGAAACCTCCTTTTTTGACTTAACTAATGGATATTTCTCCAAGTATGTGCTTATATTGCTAGACTTTTCTCATTAATAGCTGAATACTTTTCCATAATAAGAATGTGCCAGTTTATTCATCCTATTTGGTAGATGTTTTGCCTTTGAAAATAATGCAGCAATAAGCATCTTTGTACCTATATTCCTATATTACAGGAGCTTTTCCTTCTGTAGGAGATTCCCAGGAGCAGGATTGAAATTGTTGAATCAAAGAGCATTACGCATATTCTGTCTTTTTGTTGTTGTTGTTGTTTGTTTGAAATGGAGTCTCGCTCTGTCACCCAGGCTGAAGTGTAGTGGCGCGATCGCGGCTCACTGCAACCCCCACCTCCCGGGTTTAAGCAATTTTCTGCCTCAGCCTCCCGAGTGGCTGGGATTACAGGCACGTGCTACCATGCCCGGCTAATTTTTGTATTTTTAGTGGAGACAGGGTTTCACCATCTTGGCCAGGCTGGTCTTGAACTCCAGACCTCGTGATCCGCCCACCTCAGCCTCCCAAAGTGCTGGGATTACAGGCGTGAGCCACTGCACCCAGCTAAGCATTATACATTTTCTAGTCATTGACCATCTTTTCATATGTTTATTACTGACCATATACATTTCCTTTTCTGAAATTGCAGGTCTATATCTTTATTCACTTTTATCCTACATTTGTCTTTTTCCTAGCAATTTGAAGATATTCTTTGAATAATGAGGATATGTTACATGTATTGCAAGGATTTTCACCAAATCTGTACTTTTTCAGTTGGCTTTATTTATAGTGTCTTTGGACATATTTTTAAAATATGTTTATAAAATTAAAAACCTGTTATTTTTTTCATTATGTCTTTTTGTGTTTACTGACTTATGTTTTCCCTGTCTGGGGTTATACAAAAATATTCATCAAAATATTCATCTTATTATTGTACTGTTTTGTTTTTTACATTCAAGACTTTAGCTGGAATTTAATTTTGTATATAATGTAAGGAGGAGTCAAGACTTGGCATCTGGGAGTTTGCCATAGCTCTTCATATCTTGTGGCATTTTCCATGTTTTTGTAATAACCCTCCAGTCAGCTCACCCTCCAATTCCTCAGGTTTCAGACCTTCCTCATGTCAGCTGCTGTGCTGTAAAATGCGAGTGGGAAGGAACCATGTCTGTCTCTTTCTCCATTGCATCCTTCAGGAAAGACCAGTAAAGGTTGCAAAGCACCTAGCATAGGGCCTAACACATTTTAGGCACTCAGACAACATTCATGGGGGGAATGAAAGTTGCATTCACAGCTGCATTACTATCACCCCTTGGCGAATTTAATATTGATGGCTTTGTCTGTGAAAACAAGGGGAAATGTCATTCTCCTTAAAGCCACTCATGGTTTCATGAGCTCACTCTGGTCCTTTCTCCTCCTGTGTCTTTATTCTTTGAGGTCTGCCTTCTCTTTATAAATCTGGCTCGTTCTATAAGGGCTCCCTTCTTGGGGGGCCTTTCTTCAAACCCCTTCTTAAAATCTAACAGCGCTTACAAATTCTGCCATGCTATTTAGCATTTAATCCACAATGGATTTTAGTCCTTTTCTAGCACCCATCACTGTGCTGGGCACATAGCCTATCAAATACATCAACTGTGACTGGAACAGTCTTGCATGCCAAGGTTCTTTAAAAAGCCTGAGGTATAGCCTCAAGATTTGTTATGAAAGCCTGGTCTAAGGAACCAGCAAACTGGAAAGAGGTAGAAAACGACCCTGAGAGCTGTTGAATACAAGAATGGTTTTTCAAGTGAGACTGTGTAGTCACATTTAAATTGTCCTGAACACAATTGTTAGCCAAACATGACAAGGTATTGCTCTGTCCAAAGGCACACGTCCATAGACTTTCTCAGGATGTTTTGTGTCTCCATGGCCTTCACCAGCTTGGATCTTTGGAGCTTCAGAGAAAATGGAAAGAAACTTGATGTGCCCCTATATTTGGTTTAGAAATAATATCAAATGGCTGTCAGCTCTTTCTGCATGCATTTTTAATGAAGAAATGGTTAATTCTAGGGCTAGGGCAGGGACTATACAAGATGACCCTGGAGCATCTTGGGGGATTTTGTTTGTTTTGTTTTTGTAGAGGCAAGGCTTTGCCATGTTGCCCAGTCTGGTCTCAAACTCCTGGGCTCAAGCCATGTGCCCACCTCAGCCTCCCAAGTGCTGGGATTACAGGTGTGAGCCACCACGCCCGGCCCCCTGGGGCATCTTGTAATGCCAGAAAGTACTCAAAACCAAAAGGATGGGCGTATGTCAAAGGGACACGGAAGCCAACTGGAAAAGCTCCCAATGGCCAAAGCTGGAACAATTTGAACAACAAAATAATATGGCATTGAATTATAGCCCAAAGAATAAAACAAATAACGATGAGTTCATACTGATATAAATGACTGAATAAATAAATGGAAGAGACCAATCTCCCATACAGAAGAATTCCAAATAATTTATGTAGAAACTCCACCCTTAAGGAGATAGAACATAGAAACTCCACCCTTAAGAAGATAGAGCATAACTTCAGGGAATAATTCCCCAACCTTTAAGAGTGGAATACACTTAATGACTTGCTTTCCAATATGAAAAAAAAAAATTAAAAAAAAAAGAGTGCAACATGAAAAAAGGGAGCAAAGTAACTTTACAGTGGATAAACTTGGCAAAGACTACCTTAGCCAGGTGATCAAGGTTAACACCATCAGTGAGAAGTCATGTTGATCGTATGTACCCTTCAGATGATGTGATGAAAATGACATTTCACCTCTGTGGTCTTCCTCCCAAAAACCATAACCACAGCCTGTGAGAAAAACGGACATATCTCAATTAAGATACGTGCTACAAAATACGTGACCAGTCCTCCTCGAAACTATCAAAGTCATCAACAACAGCCAGGTGCAGTGGCTCACACCTGTAATCCCAGCATTTGGGAGGCTGAGGCAGGAGGATTGCTTGAGGCCAGCAGTTCAAGACCAGGCTAGTCAACATAGTGAGACCCTGTCTTTTTTTTTTTTTTTTTTTTTAATTAAAATTTTTAAAACCTAGCCAGGTGTTGCACATGCCTGTAGTTCCGGCTACTTGGGAGGCTGAAGCAGGAGGATTGCCAGTGCCCAGCAGGAGTTCACTCAGGAGTTGAGCCCAGGCTGCAGTGAGCTATGATTGTGCCACTACACTTCAGCCTGGGCAACAGAGTAAGACCATGTCTCTTAAAAAAAAAAAAAATCACCAAAAACAAAGAATGTCTAAGAAACTATCACAGCCTACAGGAGTCTATGCAAATATGACAATTAAATGTAATATGGCATGCTGGATGGGATCGTGGAACAGAAAAAGGACATTAAGCAAAACTAGTAAAATCTGAAAAAAAGTATGAAGTTCAGTTAATAATATATTATTTCTTTAGTGGTGATAAATGTACCACAGTAAGATGTTAACAGAACTGGGTATGAGTACATGGAAACTCTGTATTATCCTTGTACCTTTTCTATAAATCTAAAACTAAAATTAAGTTTACTTAAATATTTTTAAAATATGCAGTTTGGGCAACAGATTGACTACATGCTTGTCTTCAAAAGTGTGCTTTTAATTACAGGGTGCTGGTGACAGCTTTGTGGGATCTTTGGCCTTCTACCTGGCTTACTATCCAAATTTGTCCTTGGAAGACATGCTCAAGAGATCCAATTTCATTGCAGCAGTCAGCGTCCAGGCTGCAGGAACACAGTCATCTTACCCTTACAAAAAAGACCTTCCGCTTACTCTGTTTTGATTGCTATTAGTCCCAAAATAAATATACCTGGGAATAAAATGTACTTGGGGGTGGCTGCTCCTGGCTAACACTTACTAGAAAATGTCGTCCCCTTTCTTTGCAAATATTAGTTCTTCTACAAAAAGTCATCCTCAAGCTTCATTTGTAACGATGATTCTTTTGCTTTCCATGCATTTGCACAAACCAACCAGAACTAAAGATTCCACAACCAAGATCTGTACAAACATTACCACTCTTCAGGGACAAGTAAACTCAATGGTCAACAGATTGTTAATGCCCCATGTGCACCATGCGGCAGAGGTTGTGGACAACAGTGTCTAGAGCCAGAGCAGACTCTTCTTAAGGGAAAGGGCACTTTCTAAGAGGGGCAGCTGATACTCAACTTTAGCTTAGTGTTGTCAAAACCTCTGGTTTTGTAAGGGAAGGCAGAAGTTTGGATATTTATTGAAACCCTTCAATGTTTATGTATCAGCAACTAATTTTTTTTTTTTTTAATGTAAACACCACAGGGGCATGGTGGCTCACGTGGTGGGTGTAATCCCACCACTTTGGGAAGCCGAGTCGGAAGAATTGCTTGAGCCCAGGAGTTTGAGACCAGCCTGGGCAACATGGCAAAACCTCATCTCTACTAAAAATACAAAAAATTAGCCAGGCATGATGACACACGCCTGTAGTCCCAGCTATTCAGGAGGCTGAGGTGGGAGGATAACGAGCCTAGGAGTTTGAGGCCGCAGTGAGTCATGATCACGCCACTATACTCCAGTCTGCGTGACAAAGCAGACCCTGTATCAAAAAAAAGAAGTAACCACCACCTATGGGCCACATTCAACCCATGGACTGAATAAGTAAGTCATTTGTTAAACCAGGTAAGTTCCTTTTTTTAAAGTAATTCATGCATGTCACAGACCCTTTACATCAGCTTAGCTAGGAGCAGGTGATTTTTCTTATAACTCAATACTATGTACAGTTTCAGCCTAAAAAGAGCCAAGATCTCACCTATTATTGCTTTGAACCAGAGCTTTATCAAAAGATGCCATAAAATAGCTGATTGACCATGAGGCCACAAGCCCCTAAGACTCATCAACTATCTGCCTCTAATTCCTCTAAACCGCCAGAGAGCTGCTCGTACATTTCCCTCGGAGCCAGGTTTGGGCCATGGAGAAGGAACTTCTTATTTTGTAGTCAGGGTGGGCACGGTATCATTCTCCCACACAAATGCTTTAAATGGGGTAGGATGTGAACCAGCAGAGCTTAAAATGAGCAGATCCTTTTCAACCAGGAACTTGACAAAGGAGAAAACTGGACAACTACTTTGAAAACTTGTGGGAAACAACAGCCCAAGTAAGAAAGTGTATGGCTCTGGGCAGCACAGAGGTCCCTATCTGAACATTAGGGATTGCTCCCAGAATTCCATGCTAGTTAGCTGTGTGGTACCACCATGCCTCAGAAGTCTTAGTAGTGGCTTTATGGAAATACGCTATAGCTTCTTTTATTTTAAAAGGAAAGAAAAATCTAGGGAATAAAGGAATCCAAAGCTGTCCCACAAAATCCTAGATACTGCTTTGGTGACCTGGGTTTGAAAATACAGGCCAGTGGCATTTTTCCTAATTAAGCACAAATCAGAAATAGAAGTTCTCTTGATTTGTGTTACAAGGCTCCTTCTTTTGTCATTCCTGGTCCCCCTTGCCATCTTTGTTATTACATGGGAGTTTCTTCAAGATCACTCTGGAATGTTACTCTGCCTTTTCTCTTGAGTACAGAGGGAGCAGGCTGGAAACTCTTACATAAGTGTTGTTATGGAAACATTTATTACATGAAACAATGGTTATTTTTTAGTAATGTGGTTGATTTTTAAAACCTCAAATAGTGTGGAAAAACATCACTAAGACACAATAGCATAGGCTATTTTAATATTTTTTATTAAGGGCTATAAAAATACCCAGAAAGATAAATAAATGTGATGCAATGATATCTGTCCTAATATGAAGAACTTTCTTTCACTGCATTGTTTTCCTTCACAATGGCCTTCAAATCACAGGAGGCAGTGATTCCATGCCATTTCCTCTTCTTTTATTACACACTACAGGATTTCTGAATCAGTATCCCCGCCCTCAGTCTTCTCTTTATAAATCAAAGTCACTTTCAATCCACCAGTTAAAGGGAGCGTATTTTTTTATCTTCCACGAAGAGGACTCTTTGTTTCACTATGGAGGGAGAAAAAAAAGAATTGTGGCAGAAAATTATTATAAAGTATCATCGACATTTTTATAAAAAATATGTATCAGACCATAAGCCCTCTTCTTTCTCTTATTTTACTATTTCTTGATATGAGGATGGAGCTGATTTGCAAACTCAGTTCCTCCATCCCCAGGAGCCAGGGCAGACTGGAGAAAATGGCTATAGGGCCACTAGCTAATCAGCAACATCCTTGGTATCCCACAAGTCATTATTTAAACTAATGTAGAAATATTCACATTAAGAAAGAAAACTAGGGACAAAAATGGAAAACAATGTTTTCACCCAATTAATGTCCACTCTTGCAGGAGGTAAGCAAGGACAGACTGGGAGCTGGACTCCAGAAAAAGAGCAGCAAGAACCAAGTGGACCACACTGTCTGGAAGAGTAATAGACACTAAACCTCTACTTCCCAGAGATGGGTTAATACACCCAAATATGGAGTTTTTAGTTTGGTACTATAATTAACATCATAACCAAAATCTCATTATTGTAAATATCACAGAGTACAGTTCTCTGAAACAAAGTGCTACCTGCCTGGATGAAACACTGAAGGCTAGCCGGGCACGATGGCTCACGCCTGTAATCCCAGCACTTTGGAAGGCCAAGGTGGGCGGATCACCTGAGGTTGGGAGTTCAAGACCAGCCTGACCAACATGGAGAAACCTTGTCTCTACTGAAACTACAAAATTAGCCAGGCATGACACATGCCTGTAATCCCAGCTATTTGGGAGGCTGGGGCAGGAGAATCACTTGGACCCAGGAGGCAGAGGTTGCAGTGAGCTGAGATCATGCCATTGCACTCCAGCCTGGGCAACAAGAGTGAAACTCCATCTCAAAAAAAAAATGACTGAAGACTAGATGCTGAGCAGTAAGGCTTTCATAGTTCTATAATGCCCTATGGCACTCCATTAACTTCCAACATTCTCTGTCTCTCTCTCTCTCTCTCACACACACACACACACACACACACCCCACCCCTACCTACTTCCTCCTTGCTAAAACAAAAATACACCAGAAATGGAACAATCACCCAAGGAAGACCTAAACAACTATGACCTAACAATTCCTCACTTGTCCCTATCACACAGACATTTTAGCTTTTTCCTTCTACAATCAACATGGATACTCTGTATATGAGATTCCCAAGCTATCTACGATTAAGAATTACCTTATTTAAGTTAAGTCCATTCTCACCCTCCACTCCTACCTTAATCCTGGTTTAGTAAGGCTAGAGTTGGACTGGAAGTCTACATTTTTTTAAAACTCCTCAATTTGAGGCCGGACGCGGTGGCTCAAGCCTGTAATCCCAGCACTTTGGGAGGCCGAGACGGGCGGATCACGAGGTCAGGAGATCGAGACCATCCTGGCTAACACAGTGAAACCCCGTCTCTACTAAAAAATACAAAAAACTAGCCGGGCGAGGTGGGGGGCGCCTGTAGTCCCAGCTGCTCGGGAGGCTGAGGCAGGAGAATGGCGTAAACCCGGGAGGCGAAGCTTGCAGTGAGCCGAGATCCGGCCACTGCACTCCAGCCTGGGCAACAGAGCAAGACTCCGTCTCAAAAAAACAAAACAAAACAAAAAAAAAACTCAATTGATGGGCAGCTGAATTTAAGAACTATTAACCTGTCAACAGATTTTTATCTATAATATTAATACACTGTACATAAGGGATCTTTTTAACATACTTCAAACCACGTGAAATATAAGTAGGATTGATCCTCCTAAAACTCCAAGGATGACTACAATGCATTAATGCATTACAAGATGGTAGTAAAGAACCAAAACAGTTTCTCATCAATGTTATTATTTACAAGAACTATTTCCCCCATGGTTTTCTACAGGGAACTAAAAACTTGGTTTAAAAAAAGGCGGGGGGTAGGAGAGTTGTCTCACTGAAAAGCAATCTGGAGACAATTTAAATGACCCTGACTAGGAGTAACTGATTAAGGTTAGTAGAGCAAGGCTATATGGAGTAGGATTCTTTCATTCATTCACTGCACCTATTCCTTTAACACAAAGAATAAATATTTAAGACCATAGAACTGTGCAAGGCAATGTAGAGTTTACAAAAGTGTAAGAAGACTCCCTGATTTAATACATCAGTACATCATGAGGTGCCCACACAAATGTTCAGTAAACCCCAGAGGACCCTAAAGGTCAGAAGGGACAGGAATGGTGACAGAAGGCCTCATGGAAAGTGTCAAGTTTGGTCCCTGAAGACAGATCAGCATTTGGATTAAATGAACCACGAATGGGCATCTGGTTAGATGATGGTAGGAGTCTCACAGTGGGGATCCATGGCCTGACCACAGGGATAGGTTTTGATTTAAAAGAAAAAAAAAAAAAGTTTTAGAAAGATTAATTTGGCTCCATGTAAGAGACAGAACAGGGACTTGGCCAGGAATGGTGGCTCATGCCCATAATCCCAGCACTTGGGAGACTGAGGTAGGAGGATCACTTGAGGACAGGAGTTCCAGACCAGCCTGGGCAACATAGAAAGACACTGTCTCTTAAAAAAAAAAAAAAAACTGTTTAAATTAGAAGGGCCAAGCACAATGGCTCAGGCCTTTGGGATTACAATCAGGCCTCTAATCCCAATCCTTTGGACAGCGAAGGTGGGCAGACTGCCTGAGCTCAGGAGTTCGAGACCAGCCTGGACAACACAGTGAGACCCCATCTCTATTTTTTAAAAAAATTAAAGAACAGGGACTGCTGGGCGCGGTGGGTCACGCCTGTAATCCCAGCACTTTGGGAGGCCAAGGCGGGCAGATCACAAGGTCAGGAGATTGAGACCATCCTGGCTAACATGATGAAACCCCATCTCTACTAAAAATACAAAAAAATTAGCCGGGCACAGTGGCGGGCGCCTGTAGTCCCAGCTACTTGGGAGGCTGAGGCAGGAGAATGGCGTGGACCCGGGAGGTGGAGCTTGCAGTGAGCCGAGATCGCATCACTGCACTCCAGCCTGGGCGACAGAGTGAGACTCCATCTCAAAAAAAAAAAAGAATAGGGACTTGGAGTTAGAAAGGCTGGGTTCCAACTCTGGCTCCACCATTTATCAGCTATGAGTCCTGGGAAAATTTCTCAAAATACTCTACCCTGCTTTCTTCCCTGTGGAAGAGATAACTATCTCCCTCACAAGGTTGCTGCCGGACACACAGTGCACATTCAACACGTGTTAAGTGAGTTGAAATGACACACTGCTACCCACAATTGTAAACATGAATTTTCTGTCAAAATATTTAATGCTTAATGCATAGAAGAATGAATCTGTCAAGTTCTCTCCCTACATCTAACCAAAACCGATTCTGCTTCAATTAAAGTATATATTGTCTTGTTTAGTCATCCAAGGAATTAAAACTGACAAGTGTTCATTCTCTTTATGATAAACCTTCAATACATTTACGAAAGTTTAATAAGCTTATGCCTCAGCATTTAATCCTTCCTCTTCGGAAATTAGCATCTAGTTTTATACATGGAAAAGGAGTTCGAAAGGACAGGCATATGCAGCTGCTTCTTGCCACAGACTGTATTATGAAATGCTCAAATAGTTGGGAATTTTTTCACATTTCCTTACCTATTTCCTTCATAAAGCAGACGAATAATCATTTTCCTCAATCTTAACAATTTACTAATCACAGTAAAACATGCTAGGAGAACTGCCAAGCTATTTGGTACCCTGGGCAATGGGGCAGGCCCCGAGGCAAACATCACGAACACCTGCAGGGCATTCAGCAGGTGGGCAGAAAGCCAGGAAGTCTGCTATCCCAGAACATTCTCTTCTTCAGAAAAGACAAAGCTGTGCTGTCAAAGCTAAGGACATTCCTTTTGAGAAAAGTTCTAAGCATCTGTTTGAAATTTGTATGTGAATCTTTTCTCCCACTTCGATCAGAACTGTTTATGGCTGTATCCTTTCCCAATCTCAAAACTTAAAATCAAACTGACAAATATTAAGTTCCTAATACCTCCATACTAAGGATGAAAAGCCCAATACATACATTTTTAATACTTAAAATATCACAGAAGGTTATTCAATCAATATTTATTAGTGTTGTGCAAGTTTCTAAAAATAAACTCAGAGTTAAATATATATACTCTGGTTTCTCTTCGGCTCGTATAAATCTTTCACCTTTTACTAAGAGAGAGAAATAGGCCAGGCGCGGTGGCTCAAGCCTGTAATCCCAGCACTTTGGGAGGCCAAGACGGGCGGATCACGAGGTCAGGAGATCGAGACCATCCTAGCTAACACGGTGAAACCCCGTCTCTACTAAAAAAAACAATACAAAAAACTAGCTGGGCGAGGTGGCGGGCGCCTGTAGTCCCAGCTACTTGGGAGGCTGAGGCAGGAGAACGGCGTAAACCCGGGAGGTGGAGCTTGCAGTGAGCTGAGATCCGGCCACTGCACTCCAGCCTGGGCGACAGAGCGAGACTCCATCTCAAAAAAAAAAAAAAAAAGAGAAATATGGTAGAAAAACACTTTATTGTAAAGTTCATCCCTTTGACTTTTCACCAGCTGACACAAAGAAATCAGAGGGAGTAAAACATACCAATCCAATTCTAAACCTTATCAATCCAACAGCAAACCTCCTCATTTTTCCACCATATGAGGAATCACCCTAAAATTCAGACTCCTTATCATCAGGTACAAACCTAGAATTCCCTTTTTACTGTGATAATGAATAAACAGAAATTTGAACACCATAAAAAACAGCAAGGAATTTTATTTCTGTTAAAGGATGGAACACAAAACTTTAAGCTGACAATTGTGCTTCTTAGAGCCTTTAAAAAATGTCTGCTTGTGTTATTACAGCCATTATCTTGTTAAGAAGCGATGGCCGGGCGCGGTGGCTCATGCCTGTAATCCCAGAACTTTGGGAGGCCGAGGCAGGTGGATCACCTGAGGGCAGGAGTTCAAGACCAGCCTGGCTAACATGGTGAAATTCTATCTCTACTAAAAACATAAAAGTTAGCCAGGTGTGGTGGCACGCACCTGTAGTCCCAGCTATTTGGAAGAATGAAGCAGAAGAATCACTTGAACCCAGGAGGCAGAGGTTGCAGTGAGCCGAGATTGCACCACTGCACTCCAGCCTGGGCGACAGAGTAAGACTCCATTTAAAAAACAAAAACAGGCCGGGCGCGGTGGCTCACGCCTGTAATCCCAGCACTTTGGGAGGCTGAGGTGGGAGGATCACAAGGTCAGGAGATCGAGACCATCCTGGCAAACACGGTGAAACCCCGTCTCTATTAAAAATACAAAAAAAAAAAAAAATTAGCCAGGCATGGTGGCAGGTGCCTGTAGTCCCAGCTACTCAGGAGGCTGAGGCAGCAGAATGGCGTGAACCCAGGAGGCGGAGCTTGCAGTGAGCCGAGATCGTGCCGCTGCACTCTAGCCTGGGTGACAGAGCAAGACTCTGTCTCAAAAAAAAAAAAAAAAAAAAAATTATAAAGAGCACAAAAATGAAATGAACAACCAGAGCTCTAAAAGTAAAAACATGTTTGCTATTTTTGCATAAATCTGCACATAAAATCCAGAAACAGGATAGGCGTCCACCAACAGCATCAGGTGCTGACTCTATTTTTGTTTGTGAGCAGATAATCTGGCCTTGGGAACATTTGTCTCTTCTAGATAAATACTTCCATCTAATGAGACCATTTAAAGTTACCATATAGTACAGCATTTTAGTGGATGGCACAAAATGGAAAAATCAGGCCGGGCGCAGTGGCTCAAGCCTGTAATCCCAGCACTTTGGGAGGCCGAGACGGGAGGATCACAAGGTCAGGAGATCAAGACCATCCTGGCTAACACGGCGAAACCCCGTCTCTACTAAAAACACAAAAAATTAGCCGGGCGAGGTGGCGGCGCCTGTGGTCCCAGCTACTCGGGAGGCTGAGGCAGGAGAATGGCATGAACCCGAGAGGCGGAGCTTGCAGTGAGCTGAGATCTGGCCACTGCACTCCAGCCTGGGCGACAGAGCGAGACTCCGTCTCAAAAAAAAAAAAATGGAAAAATCAAATTTCCTACCCCCACTGCACTAATATATAGAAATCATATTCATGTAACTTATATCAGGACCCAAAAAGTAGCCACTGTTCAACAGATGATGCCAGGACACCATACCGTCCCCTTCTCAAGACACTTGTCTGTTTCCAGAACACTACCACCTATTCTCTTTACATAGCTGGTTTCTCACCTTCAGATCTCAGTTAACTATCCCCTCCTGGAGAGACCTTCCCTGATTTAGCCATCTAATGTGACTTTCCCTACCACTCCCCAACTTAATCCTACACCTCAGCATCCTGATTGTTTCTCTCATAGCACTTATAATTTGTCATTTTTTCTCCCCCTGTCAGACTAGACTAAGTGCCAAGAATACAGGGACTTAACCTGTCTTGTGTCCTGGTGCATCCCAGCACCTGGGATGTTAAATAGCATCATAATAATCATTCAATACCTATTTACTAAATGAATGCTAGTATCAGAGGCTAAAAAAAACTCCCAGAGATGTTCAGATGTTCAGCCTACAAAGGGGGCAACAGGCCTTGGAAGCATTAACCTCCCCAGATCTTACCAACTGGATCATAATGCAAAAGAGTCAGTTTTTCCTTCAGTCGGTTTCTCTTGGTGTTGAAGCAGAAACCTGTCCCAGCTTGGCTCACCATTCTCACCAAAATGTTTCTAAGATTAAAAAGTATGCTGTTACGTGTGAGCTGACGAAATAAACTAAAATCAGTCATGGGGGGATGGCACATTTTGAGAACTCTGTAGGGTAATATTAGTTGTGGGATATCACTTGGCCCTAAGAAGGTTCAGCTGTAAGACAGCCTAAGTTTTCCATGAAACAATTTCAATGGTTTCAAATCTCTAGGATTTGCTCCACTACACAGAGTTACTTCACAACAACCTAACCAAAACAATAAGAACAATCAAGCCACATGGTGGGACTAGCCTCAGACATCCAACCCTCACGAGCAGCAGAAGTCAGGAAGGGGAAAATATCAAAGTACTGGTAACCACAGCTGGCTAGTGAGGCAATGGTAAAGACAGCTGTCTCAGAACAGCCCTCTCTTCGGGGCATAAATGATTATCATCAGGAAGGGCCAAAAGAAAGGGACTGAGGCCGGGCGCGGTGGCTCAAGCCTGTAATCCCAGCACTTTGGGAGGCCGAGACGGGTGGATCACGAGGTCAGGAGATCGAGACCATCCTGGCTAACACGGTGAAACCCCGTCTCTACTAAAAAATACAAAAAACTAGCCGGGCGAGATGGCGGGCGCCTGTAGTCCCAGCTACTTGGGAGGCTGAGGCAGGAGAATGGCGTAAACCCCGGAGGCGGAGCTTGCAGTGAGCTGAGATCCGGCCACTGCACTCCAGCCCAGGCGACACAGCGAGACTCCGTCTCAAAAAAAAAAAAAAAAAAAAAAAGGGACTGAAGCTTTTAGGTTGCTAATGTGCAAAACCTTGTGCCCCTTCATATTTCATTTAAGTTACAGTCATCCAAAGCAGAAAGTCCATGTTTGCCTCACCAGATCTTTTAATACCTGTACTGTCTGTTATTTTTTCATGTGTCTTGTCTCCTCATGTAGACCATGTTATTTCTCATGTAATTCCAGAACAACCTGGAAGCATCTAAGACTATATTACACATCACTGCATTGCTTTCAACATTCAGCACAGTGCCTCATAAGGGGCATACAGTATTTATTTCTAATTAAGATAGACAATAATTATCCATTCAACACAGATTCAACAAATCTTAAGCACTTACTCTGTGGAAGGCACTCTGGGAAATACAAAGCTCTGTAAGTCTATGTCTATGTCCTCTAGGAGCTAACAGTACTCCTAGCAGTACTCCTAGTGAGCTGGTACATGAGGTCGATCAGGCAAGACATATATGAAATACATCACAAGGGTAGAAAAAGTCAGAATATACCTCTACAGAAACCAAAGGCAAGGGATTCCTATACATCCTGGGGGTTGGGAATTCTGACATAAATAACTGGACTGTGGGGAAAGCTACGTGAATAACTAAAAGATACTGAGAGGGAAAGCGCTAACATACATGTTTATCATTAACTTTAATCCAAACGACTAGCTTTAAGGATTTTCAATGTCTTGAGTTGCAAGGAAAGGCTGCTTTAGAACTTCCCTATTTTTACCACAAAATCTTCAGTTATTGTCTACAACATTTATTTTGAAATACAAGTTTGGTAGTTCTAGTCTCTCTGGTACAGCATGGAATCTTTAATCTTGGCTATTTTTGAAATGCTTATACCATGAATGCAAGTGATTATAAAACTCATTAAAACAGACTCTATGATTTAATCAAAGCAGAGTTTGTTCTTCTGGATTCCTGTAGTGAGCTCCAGACAAATGGCCCCTGGTCCTCAATTTGAGGAAATGGAAATGTGGTGGTAGTCCAAATACAGCACAGCCCAATGGTTTGTTTAGAAACAGACAGTGAGCTCACAAACCCTGGGACTAGAAAAGCAGCAAAGGCTCCTTTAAGTATTTCAATGCTCACGGAAGTAGCTCAGTTGGGCAGGAGGGAAAATATTTTGTGAAAGAGTTCATAGAGAAAAAATTATCAACTAAGTAATCCACAGACCAACTCTTAGGAAGTCGAGGCCCAATGCTTAGTTTCATATAAGGATGTACTGGGAGCAACGAGACTTAACAAATCTAACATAAACAAGTGACGTTTAAAAAAGGAAAAATCTTTACTTACTTTGACTTGCTCTTGGCAACTTTTTTGTAGACAGGAAAGGTTGGAAAAGAAAATAAAAATATAAATGTATCTTTCTTATGCAAAGTTCAGTTATATGTCAGTTCATTATATGTCAGTAATAACCAAAAATATTTAACTTATGAAATACGCCATGAGGTGTCACTCAAGTAACTATTCCCTATATATTAGGGAACCCCTTAGGACTTTATAGAAGGTAGGTTAAAAGAGCCAATCAGACCAACACAATTCTAGATTTAATATTTTGCACAATTTCATGTCTGTTGGACTGGCTACTTTTTAAATCTTCTAAAGTAAGTAATGCCTGCTCCACTTTTTCCCTCTTCTAAAGTGCAAGTATTTGCACTGCAGCAAGCTTCTTGTTTGACAAGTTAATCTTTGCAAATAGTAACAACCATCACATGTGGTGAAAATCAGACACTAAATCTTACTGGGAATTCAGCCAGGTGTAAGGAAGAGCATTGACTCGGGAGCCCGAGGACTTCTTTCACTGCCCTGCCGTTAGTACTCGGGCAATTCATTGCCCCTCTCGGGAGCGGTTTCCTTATTTTTAGAGTTCGAAATGGGTGGGCTACAAATTCTGAGGTCCTTCAGAATCTTCGGATGTCCTTCGGACATGCAGTGATTCTCCTAACACGGGCTGGAGAAAAACGCCCCAGAGCCAGACTCAACAGTCCGCGAGGACGGCAACTGAATCCAGACACCACAGACCCCTTCTCAGGCACCCACACGTCCGCGCAGGGAGGCGCGCCGCGGGGCATGCCGGGCGCTGTGGTCCTGAAGGCCTGGAAAAGTCCGCAGTTGTAGCTTCCCGGCCTGTTCGCACATCCTTCCCCGCATCATTCCGGGGCCCTGCCTGTCACGGGCCCCCAACCCTCACCGTAACCCCTGTCGGCGCCTCCATCCCCACTTACAGAAGACGACGGAGAGGAACATGGTGACCACCCCTGGACAGTCTCCGTCACTGGTCAAAAGGCCCCCAACAAACAACAACTGCTTCCGGGGCACGGGCCAGTTCCGGAAGAGGACATCCGGCAGTCGCCGAGGCCACGCCCCCCGCCTGGAACCTGCCCCCCAATCGTCTGACTCGTTCCTCCGTTCCTTACAGCGGGTGTGTTTTGCTCTTTTCGTAGTAGAGGTTGGAATCCTCTTCCTTATGGAAAGGGATTTACAGCTCAGGGTTCGCGCCCCGGCCCTGACTCCTATTTCTGGGTCAAGTGCTTTCAGCGTTAGGTGCTTTTCATATTTGTTTGACAAAATAATCGCAACCACCTGCATTAGACCCACAAGAACAACTGTGTATTGGACCTCGGCCGCTCCAGCCTATCAGCCCCTCGCATATTTTCTTAAAATGTTGCCTCCCCCCACCCAACTCCGTCTCCGCCTGGTTAAGCCTTACTCTCACTACTCTCAGTCCCTTCGGCGTTAGGAAGCCCACCTTTCCTTAATTATCTGTTGAATCTCTAGGAGGGCAGGACCCTTCGCATCTCAAACTTCTGTATCCAAACACCTAGCACAATTCCTGACATAGAGGCCAAATAACAGATTGAGAGCATTCACATCACTTGCCTAATATCACATAACTACCAGGTGGCAGAGTCAGAATTTAAACCTAGATTTTATCTGACTCCAAAGACTCCTGCCTTTCCCAGTAGACATTGGGACTTACCAGTTTGCAGTCATTAATTTCTCATGGCTCTGTGAGGAAGCTGGGCTCCTCCAACACCAAGGACTTCGTCAGTAACCTCATTTCCCAACTAATAATCAGGACTTTTGAATTATTTTCCCTAATCTGTGATTTGTATCTACATATTCCTACAGATGTGAAATAAGATTTAATTTCATGACTCACACCTGTAATCCCAGCCCTTTGGGAGGCTGAAGCAAGCAGATCACTTGAGGTCAGGAGATTGAGGCCAGTCTGGCCAACATAGCGGAATCCCGTCTCTACTAAAAATACAAAAATTAGCTGAACCCGGGAGGCGGAGGTTGCAGTGAGCCGAGATAGCACCACTGCACTCCAGCCTGTGCGACAAAGCGAGACTCCATCTGAAAAAAAAAAAAAAAAGGTAATAAAACTGTTTTAAAGAAAATTCAGCTCTCTGTGCCATCACAAAGAAGATAAGGAGGAAAAAAAGTCAGCTCTCCATACAATTCAATTTTTAAAATTAAGATCGTCCTTTTCCTTAGTACCTATAATACTTTTTTTCCTTCTAATCATTCTTGATATTTACCTTCCCATAACCTGACTCCAGCAACTGAGTACCTTCCACGTGCCCAAATCCTTCCTTACCTTGCATTGGCAAAAAAGAGCTTCCGATGTTCAAGAGGATACGGTTTCTTATATGAGAAATTCCTTTAGAGGATTTATAAGAAAAGAACACAAGACTGGAAGCCAAGGAACATGATTTCGAGTCCTTCTTCTGTCCCTTAGAAAGTAATTTTAACTTTAGTCCAGCCAAATAGCAGTCCTAAACTCCATGCCCCCGCCCTCACCTCTATTCACCTTACTCTTCTTTATGTTTCCCTACAGCACTTATTGCCGTTTAGTATTACTTCTGTACTTGTTGATTTCCCTATTGTCTTTGTCTACCAGAATGCTGAGCAACAGTGAAACCCTGTCTCTAAAAAAAAATTTTTAATTAAAAAAAAGAACTTCAGCTTATTCCCTTCCTGCTGTATCCCTGATTCCTAGAACAATTCCTGCTACATCTATTAAATACCTGTTGAATGAATGAATCTGAGGTGAGAGGCACCATACAAGTGTTAAGTCATTAATATTTATGTTTAAATGGCAAAAAAAAAAAAAAAAAAAAAAACTAACTTTAATTATTGTCAATAGTTTCAGAATCCAGGAGAATGTATAAGCTTGCTTTTGAAAAGAGCCAGGTACAGTGGGTCACTCCTGTAATCCCAGTATTCTGGGAAGCCGAGGAGGGTAGATCACCTGAGGTCAGAAGTTTGAGACCAGCCTGGCCAACACGGCGAAACCCCGTCTCTACTAAAAAATAACAAAATTAGCCAGATGTGGTGGTGGGCACCTGTAATTCCAGCTACTCGGGACGCTGAGACAGGAGAATCACTTGAACCCGGGAGCAGAGGTCGCAGCACTGAACCCCAGCCTGGACAACAGAGGGAGTCTCCGTCTCGAGAGGGGATACAGGAGAGGAAGAAAAGAGATAGCATATGAACTGTTTCTTGAAATTCTTGAAGGAGTAGGGTGGAGGCAGTGACTCTCTAGCCTCAGGAGTTCATGTTGCATCCACCTGTTATTTACACCTAATATAGCTGGCAGTTGATAAGTGTTAGTTAAAATGTTTATTATTATAACACAGATGTAATTCATGATTTGGGACTTTTTTCCTTGAATTTACGTAATGAGCCCTCTGTGCCTTATTAGAGGAAAGTGCATAACAATTAGAGCATCCTGGCAGCCCAAATGGAAAAAGTGTAGTCCTTACAGAAGGGGCACCATCTTTGGGAGGTGGGGGTGGTACAGGGAGGAGAAGATCCAGCTGTTTAACCTAAATTCTCAGCCCAGAGAAGCAGATAGAGGAAGAGAACATCTACTCTGGGTCAGGGCTCTATACACAGCATCTGTATTGGGTTGGTAGACACCGTATTCCCAGCACTTAGTGATGGAATTCAAACCTGAGAATCTAGAAGCTATACCCCTCCTCCTCTGCTGTGCTGGCAGGCCCCTGACTGCCCATCGTCCAGCTCATTGTCACACCTACATCCTGCCTGACTTGTGACTGGAAAGTACAGCCACCGTTCTTGTCTACGGAGTCAGTGATCCTGGCTCCCTGACCTGCCCCAGGGGCCTGGGAACACGGGTAGTGGCAGGAGGAAGATGCTACAGGAGACAGCTGGGGCTTCCTGAAAAGTTGGTACCTTTACAAGCTCAGACACCACCAGGCAGATGGGACATCTTCAAAATCAGGCCGTCTGCTTCAATGGCTTAGCATTACAGCAAAGACTACCTGAGGGAGCAAGATGAGCGAAGCTGGGGCCACTAACTGGGTTCAATCTGTGTGTAGTGGGTGTCCTCCAGTTGGCATTCAATGGCCTCTATCATCTGACCTCACCCTCCTAATCCAGTCCTATCTCATTTCACTGAGGCTGCTGGGTGCCAATCTCTTTAGGGACGAAGCCTTTCCTGACCCTGCATTCCGCATTCCACCCCTCATCTCCCCTCCACAGATTCCTCTCAGAGCTTCCATTAAGCTTCCCTGCACTCATTGGATCACAGGTCTGCCTCCTACTCTGGGACTTAAGTCCCTCAAAGACCAGGCCTTCTGAATCTCCCCTACTCCCCCAAGCAGGAGCACCTAACAGAAGGTTGCTATCCCACTCACATTTTCGACAAATACAGACTGAACCTTCTCTACTAAGGGACTCTGCCTTGAGTTATTCTCTGTCCCTTCAGTCCCACTTCCACTCCCAGGTCCACCTGAGACAGGCAGAGTGGAAGCAACTGGGGGAAGGCACCTAAAAAAAAGGCATCTAAAAAATGCACAATGAGCATCCTCTTGGGGCTAGAATGTGGGATGAAGTAAGGGAGGTGAGTTAGAAAGGATGACTGAGGCTAGGCAATGAAAGAACCACAGTGTTATAGCTGGGAGTCAGGCTTAGTTCTGTGGGCAGCGGGAAGGCTCAAGAGTTAAGTAATCAGATTTCTGCAGTGGCAGCATCTAAAATCAGCCATTTTCCCACTTAGTTGGGAGAGTGGCAGTGACTTTCCCATCCCACCCAAAGGCCCCCAAAGGTCCCCTTGAGAACAATAGACACTTTTCTTGCTCTGCATGTTCATGCCTATTTATTTAGTTAACACATGTATTTGGTGTTTCCTTAACAACTGGCAAGTTCCTCCTTATTGTCACTGAGCCTTTTTTGAAGAAGAGAGGAGGAGGGTGTTGTATACCTCTTTGAGAATCGGCTGAGAGGTATGGCTTAGCTTTTCCAGAAGAAAATGCACTTATGCCCATCCACAAACAACTTTACCTGCACTTTCTGGGGGGCCTCAACGTTGGCTGTACAATGGGATCACCTAGGGAATTTTATCAACTTCTTTTTTTGAGACAGAGTTTTACTGTGTCACTCAGGCAGGAGTACAGTGGCCCATCTCAGCTCACTGTAATCTCCACCTCCTGAGTTCAAGTGATTCTTCTGCCTCAGCCTCCTGAGTAGTTGGGATTACAGGTACATGCCACTATGCCTAGCTAATTTTTTTTTTTTTTTTTTTTTTTTTTGGTAATTTTAGTAGAGATGGGGTTTCACCATGTTGGCCAGGCTGGTCTCAAACTCCTGACTTCAAGTGATCTGCCTGCCTTGGCCTCCCAAAGTGCTGGGATTACAGGCATGCATCACCATACCCGGCTCATTTTGTAGAGATGGGGGTTTTGCCATGTTGGGCACGCTAGTCTCAAACTCCTGACCTCTCGTGATCCACCCGCCTCAGCCTCCCAAAGTGCTAGGATTACAGGCATAGCCCAGGCTGCACCCGGCCATAAACTCTTTATGCCTGTTTCTCACCCCCAGTGTTTCTAATTTAATTTATCTGGGTGCAGGCCAGGTGCAGCAGTTCATGCCTCTAATCTCAGCACTTTGGGAGGCTGAGGTGGGAAGATCTCTAGAGGTCAGGTGTTCAAGACCAGCCTGGGCAACATAGTGAGCCCCCGCCCCTATTTTTGTTAAAAAAAAAAAAAAAAAAATCAGAATAATTTATCTGAGTGTAGTCTGGACTTTGAGTTTTCTAAACTCCTCAGGATATTCTAACGTATGCCAAGATTGTAAAATACTGGGATTCATGGACAGGTTAAACCCCCTGTCAAACGCTCTTCAGTTCCAGGTGTGCTCAACTCACTCCACTTGGTGAGCAGCACCTATCTGGGTAGGGAGGGGAAAGGACAAAGTGGCCAGTTTGAAAGAATTAGGAAGTCTTGAAGTTGTAAGCCAAGAGAGGAGGTGTTCACATACATTCCAGAAAGCTGTAGAACCCACAAAAAGAAGAGGTTCTGAATAGAAGACCCAAAGCAGGAAACTTAATTGCCTTCCTGAAAGATGAATGCAAGTCCAGCAGACAATACCCTTCCCACCCACATACCTCACCTGCCCCAAGAAGAGACGCAAACAGCATCAAAAGGCTGACAGCATTGGGCTTTGGGGGAGAGTCAACCAGTTAAACATGTGGCTTGATTGGTCAGTGACAGGGGTAGGGAGAGGATGGCATTTGTGGGAGTCCAGCACCTATGAGGGTGTGGCGCTTTAGAGATAATGGGCAGCAACTGTCGGCTGGAGGAGGGAAAAAGGTTTGTGTCTTGGTCAGGGAGAGGCATTCCTGCGGTGGGTGAGAGCGGGGCTGCAAGGCCTTGCAGAGAGGAACTGCGCATGCGCCGGAGGCAGCCGCGTATTGCCAGGCACGTGACACTGGGCAAGCCCCGCCTCAGTTTCTGATCTGGGACTTGTGTTGTAACTTCGGAGGCGCCCACAATCTCAGGTGATGATCGTCAGATCATTCCTAAGTCTTTTTCCTTTGCGATGTCACAGGAACCTGGGAGGATTTTAGTCCTCCTAAAACTCTGATATTTTCAAACATGATACCCGTGAGAATCACCTGGGGTGCCGACGGCCAAATAACATGATTCAGTGGGTGGAGAATGGGGGGCGGCTAGGGGCACTTTGTAACGCTCACCGGTGCTCCTGATGTTCCGTGTGCCTTGAGAGTCATTGTTCTAGATCACTGTTTCTCAGCACCTGGGGATCGAGTTGAAGGGCTGACTCTGAGCCAGTGGTCTGAAGTGAGGCCTGAGATTCTGCACCTCTAACAAGCTCTTTGATGCTGCCAGCTGTACATCCTGACTACTAAAGTGTCATCCAGACCAGGCGCGGTGGCTCACGCCTGTAATCACAGCACTTCGGGAGGTCGAGGCAGGCAGATCACTTGAGGTCAGGAATTGAAGACCAGCCTGGCCAACACGGTGAAACCCCGTCTCTACTAAAAATACAAAAATTAGCCAGACGTGGTGGCATGCACCCGTACTCTCAGCTACTCGGGAGGCTAAGGCAGGAGAATCGCTTGAACCCAGAGCCCGAGGCTGCAGGAAGCCAAGATTGCACCACTGCACTCCAGGCTCTACGACAGAGCCAGAGTCCGTCCCCAAAATAAAATAAAGTGCAATCCAGGCAGCATCCCTAGCAGCAACGCAATATTATTTGGGAGCTTGTTAGGAATGTTGAATTTCAGGTCCCACCCCAGACCTACTGATTGAGAATCTTTTTTTTTTTTTTTTTCCCAGACAGGGTCTCACTCTGTCACCCAAGCTGCAGTGCAGTAGTGCAATCTTGGTTCACTGCAGCCTTGAACTCCTGTGCTCAAGCAATCCTCCTGTCTCAGCCTCCCAAGTGCCTGGGACCACAGGCATTTGCCACCATGTCCAGCTAATTTTTGTATTTTTTGTAGAGATGGGCTTTTGCTATACTGCCCAGGCTGGTCTCCAACTCCTGGGGGCTCAAGCAATCCTCCCACCTTGGCCTCCCAAAGTGCTGGAATTACACGCGTGAGTCACTGTCCCCAGCCAGAATCTGCATTTTAACAAGATCCCCAGATGATTTGTATTCACATTAAAGTTTGAGAAACATCGTTATGGAAGAAGTGACTTATGATTGGAGAACCAAGACTGAAACTTGGCAATGAGAGAACAAGATTCAGTTCCCTAAAATAGAGTAGAATTTAAAGAAGGGCAGACATCTTTTTTTTTTTTTCCTTGAGACGGAGTCTTGCTTTGTCACCAGGCTGAAGTACAGTGGTGCAATCTCAGCTCACTGCAACCTCCACCTCCTGGGTTCAAGCGATTCCCCTGCCTCAGCCTCCCGAGTAGCTGGGACTACAGATGCCTGCCACCACACCCAGCTAATTTTGTTTTCTTTTTTTCTTTTTCTTTCTTTTCACTCTTGTTGCCCAGGCTGGAGTGCAATGGCGCCATCTTGGCTCACCACAACCTCCGCCTCCCAGGTTCAAGCAATTCTCCTGTCTCAGCCTCCCGAGTAGCTGAGATTACAGGCATACACCACCACACCCGGCTAATTTTGTATTTTTAGTAGAGACGGGGCTTCACCATGTTGGTCAAGCTGTTCTCAAACTCCGCACCTCAGGTGATCCACCTGCCTCAGCCTCCTGAAGTGCTGGGATTACAGGCATGAGACTTCGCACCTGGCAATTTTTTGTATTTTAGTAGAGACGGGATTTCAACATGTTGGTCAAGATGGTCTCAATCTCCTGACCTCATGATCCACCCGCCTCGGCCTCCCAAAGTGCTGGGATTACAGGCATGAGCCACTGCGCCTGGCCGGGCAGACATTTTTATCTCTTTTAGTTAGTGCTCTACTTGTAGGCCTAGTACAGTGTCTGACATACAATAGATGCTCAATAAATATTTCTCAAATGAATGGATGAAGTAAGAGTCCAGTTTCTAGAGCCAGAGCATGAGGCCAGCCTGGGGCTGGCCACTACCATGACTTGATGCTAACTACTAGGGCAAAGGTCTTTTTAGCCCCCCTGTCCAAGACAAGATTGGTCCTGATGCTGGCACACAACAGAACTCATGGCCATGTGAGGCAGCAGTGTGTTAAGTTGTCTCATGTGTGAATATTAAAAGGCTGTATAGAAATGTAGCCAAGAAGATACACTGGCCTCTCAGGAAGGTCTTCTAAGGACCAGGGGCTGAGCCAACCAGTGGGGAGGCGGGCGCCCAGAGAAGCCCCAGGCCCAGAAATAACTCATGTGGTCTATAAGAGTGATCCCATGAGCTGCCTCAAACACGGCTTATAGTGGGTAGAATTTAATTCACCCAGTATCCATTCTAGTACTCCATTCTTCCCTCCATTCAAAATAGATGTCAGTAAGCCCTATCCCAGGGTCAAAGGCAACCAGTGTGTGTCTTGTGGGTTCAGTCCAAATTCCATGTGCTATAAGCAGGTTGGGCAAATGTTAGATACTACAAAGAACACACAATGTTTGTTATTTTTTTGTTGTTGTTGTTGAGACAGAGTCTCGCTCTGTCGCCCGGGCTGGAGTGCAGTGGCCGGATCTCAGCTCACTGCAAGCTCCGCCTCCCGGGTTTACGCCATTCTCCTGCCTCAGCCTCCCGTGTAGCTGGGACTACAGGCGCCTGCCACCTCGCCCGGCTAATTTTTTGTATTTTTAGTAGAGACGGGGTTTCACCGTGTTAGCCAGGATGGTCTCGATCTCCTGACCTCGTGATCCGCCCGTCTCGGCCTCCCAAAGTGCTGGGATTACAGGCGTGAGCCACCGCGCCCGGCCCTAATTTTTGTATTTTTAGTAGAGACAAGGTTTCATCATGTTGGCCAGGCAGGTCTCGAAGTCCCGACCTCAAGTGATCCACCCACCTCGGCCTCCCAAAGTTCTGGGATAACAGGCGTAAGCCACCACGCCTGGCCCTAGGCATTACTTTAATTCAGCCACAAGAAACGGGGAGCCAAGAAGTTCAAAATCCTCCCATCAGAAGGCTGGAAAGAGAAGAAAGGCTGTGTCTACTTAGGCTTCAGGGTCTGGGTCTTTGTCACAGTTTTGTGAGGGCTTCTATCCCAGAAATAAGAACAGGGAAGTGAAAACAAAAGGATGCCTATAGGTCTATGAGTGCCAAGCAACCATCTCCATTTTCAAGATGGCAGCCTCCTGAACAATCTGGGTCCCAGCATGGCTCTCTGCAGGTGAAAGGTCAGCAGTGCTATCCTTAGGGTGACACCCTTCATAGGGTCCTGGGACAACTTTACCCAAACAGGAATAATCACACCGATCTGCATATATGTGTCTCTTTGTGAAGCAAGAGCTTTTGAAGCATTCAGATGGTTTTAACACAATATGGCATGCAGCTAGAAAAGGAAATCTGGGTTTTCATCAAGTATGATATTCATCCCAGCGATCCATTTGAAATGAAGGAGGCAAAGTCTTTCAAAAGATGTCTTCCATGATTTGGAATAATTGGGTCCAGTTTAATCTGGTGCATGGCGAAGTTAAAGAGCTACATGATTGCTTCAAGTGTGTTTTGCAGTTCCCAGAGCCACTAATTAGCTCTATGACTTAAAGGTTAATGAGATAAAACATCTATAAATCAAGTTGATGGCTAATGCAAGAAGAATGCCCCCAACTCCCGCTCTACCACACTAACACTATAATCTCATTCTTTCAGGCTGTCCATTTGATTCAATTTGATTATGCATGAATATATACAAACAAGTGTGTAATTAGAAGATTCATACTTAAATTATAAACCACCTTGCCTAGGCTTCTTTCTAAATGTGGTTATTCAATACCAATAAGAAAATAATCATTCATTATTAACAGAATTAATCATATCAGAATTAACCGACTGGGTGAAAGGTTTAGATGTGTACCTTCCCACAAAGCAAAAATCCATATGTTGCATTCAAAATGTATGTTCCTTAAAACAAATTTCAGAAAATAAAATTATGGGCTGGGCACAGTGGCTCACACCTGTAATCTCAGCACTTTGGGAGGACAAGGTGGGCGGATCACTTGAGGTCAGGAGTTTAAGACCAGCCTGGCCAACATGGTGAAACCCCATCTCTACTAAAAATACAAAAACTAGCCGGGCATGGTGGCACATGCCTTTAATCCCAGCTGCTTGAGAGGCTGTGGCAGGAGAATTGCTTGAACCCAGGAGGTAGAGGTTGCAGTGAGCCAAGATGGCACCACTGCACTCCAGGCTGGGCAACAGAGCAAGACTCTATCTGAAAATAAATCTAAAAAGAGAAAATTATGGTGGTTTTTTTGTTTGTTTGTTTGTTTGAGACAAGGTCCCACTCTGCTGTCCAGGCTGGAGTGCAGTGGTGCCATCTTGGCTCACTGCAGCCTTGAACTCCTGGGCTCAAGCAATCCTCCTATCTCAGCCTCCCAAGGAGCTGGGACTGCAGGCATGTGCCACCACACCCAGCTAACTTTAAAAAATTTTTTTTGTAGAGACAGGGCCTAACTATGTTGCCTAGACTGGTCTTGAACTCCTGGGCTCAAGTGACCCTCCTAGCTTGGCCTCCCAAAGTGTTAAAATTACAGGCGTAAGCCACACTGCGCCCAGCCATAGGTCTTTTTTTTTTTTTTTTTTTTTTTTTTTTTTTTTTTTTGAGACGGAGTCTCGCTCTGTCTCCCAGGCTGGAGTGCAGTGGCCGGATCTCAGCTCACTGCAAGCTCCGCCTCCCGGGTTCCCGCCATTCTCCTGCCTCAGCCTCCCGAGTAGCTGGGACTACAGGCGCCCGCCACCTCGCCCGGCTAGTTTTTTGTATTTTTTTAGTAGAGACGGGGTTTCACCGTGTTAGCCAGGATGGTCTCGATCTCCCGACCTCGTGATCCGCCCGTCTCGGCCTCCCAAAGTGCTGGGATTACAGGCTTGAGCCACCGCGCCCGGCCCCATAGGTCTTATTTACTGAAATTATGGGGGAATTTGGGGTTTAGAGAACATTCTAGCAAACCTTTTGTATTTTTAAGGATTCTATCCCCCTAAATTCTGTATTTGTGTATGTGAAGTTTTCAGCTGGTTATGAGCACAGGCTCCAAATCAGGGAAACCAGCTCAATACCATGGCGTCATCACTTACTATCTCTGTGTCCTTGGACAAGTTGTTTTTGTTTTGTTTTGTTCTGTTCTGTTCTGTTTTGTTTTGAGATAGAGTCTCGCTCTGTCGCCAGGCTAGAGTGCAGTGGCACAATCCCGGCTCACTGCAAACTCTGCCTCCCTGGTTCAAGCAATTCTGCTGCCTCAGCCTCCCAAGTAGCTGGGATTATAGGTGCGCGCCACCACACCTGGCTAATTTTTGTATTTTTAGTAGAGATGGGGTTTCCCCATGTTGGCCAGGCTGGTCTCCATCTCTTGACCTCGTGATCTGCCTGCCTCGGTCTCCCAAAGTGCTGGGATTATAGGCATGAGCTACAGCGCCCTGCCTGGACAAGTTATTTAAACCTCTGTGCCTCAGAGAATCACTTGGGCCAGGGAGGCAGAGGTTGCAGTGAGCTGAGATCGTGCTACTGCACTCCAGCCTGGGCAATGCAGCAAGACTCTGTTTCAAAAAAAAAAGAAAACCCTCTGTGCCCCAGCGTCTCTATCTATAAAATTGGGATAATAATAGATTCAGTCTCATAGGGTTCTTGTGATGATGAAATATGATAATTCATTTAAGTCACCTAGTACAGGGCCTGACACATGATAAGTGTTCAGTAAATTATGATGATTATAACTGATGTGGGGGTCTAAATATACTTGGATTTTCCTTATAAAGCCTTTTGAGTGAATATACAGTGTCGAAGTATGGATTTAGTATGACAAAGTTCTTTGCAACTTATGATGAAGGTACAGTTGTTCATTATTAAGCTAGTTTGAGTATAATATTTAGCAAATTTCCTTTTGTCAAGGACTTGATGTGCCTTCTCTTTTCCCCCTTATAGAATCTTTTTTTTTTTTTTTTTTTTTTGACTGGGTCTCACTCTGTTGTCCAGGCTGGAGTGCAGTAGTGCAATGATGGCTCACTGCAGCCTCAATCTCCCTATCTCCCTGGGCTCAGATGATCCTCTCACCTCAGCCTCCCAAGTAACTGGGACTATAGGCATGAAACACCACACCCAGCTGTTGTTGTGTGTGTGTGTTTTTTTTTTTTTTTTTTGGAGAGATAGGGTCTTACTATGTTGTCCAGGCTGATCTCCAACTCCTAGCGTCAAGTGATCTGCCCACCTCGGCCTCCCAAACTGCTGGGATTACAGGAGTGAACCACTGCACCTGTCCCAGAATCTTTTTTTTTTTTTTTTTTTTTTTTTTAACTTAGAAGATTAAAAGAATTTTTGTGTTCTAGGCATCCAAATCCCTGGGAGATGGGAAAGTAGCCTAGAGTCCCATTTCTATTTGATGGATGGAGCCCTGAATAGAAATGGCATTCCCCAGAATAGAATGGCATATTTTGAGGCTTTGGCCCTACAGAGGAAGTTTCCAGATCTTCTGACACTCTCTGATCCTTCTGGCTGGATCCATTTCCTCCTGGAAGAGCACACAGAAAGTATGGTCTGGTGGGAGCAGAGTCTCAGAACAACCCACTCCTGGGTGCCCTCACTGCACGCGTTCCAGCAGCCAAGGACATCTTCTTTTGTCTTTGGCTGCAGGTTAAAGAGCAACACAAGTGGATAGTTGTGGGTAAATTCTAACACAAAGTATCAGCCGCTGGCTCTGGTGCTCTGAGAAAGAACCCCATTTAAATTATTAGGAGAGAGTCAAGGAGAGAAGAGGAAGCTGAAACCCTGCAAAGAGCAGGGCCTGCAGCTGCAGCCCAAGTTGGCCCAGCTCTGTTGACCTTGGCTTTGCCTTTGAGGAACACACGCTTGTGTCTGCCTATTTCATCAGCTGTCCCCCATCTGCCCTTTCCTTTCCCACCCTGGGAAGTGGTGAGGAGGGTTAAGTGACAGCCTGTGAGGCAACCACTCAAGCACAGGGGGAGTCTGAGGGAGGCTGTCTCACTCTTTCTAGCCAGGACCCACCCAACAGGCTCTCCTCAAATCCAAGTCGATGAAGGAAAAGTACTCATCTGCCCCAGGGTCTTCTCCACTGTCCTAATACTAAATGGACTCTATCCTATATCCTCACGGCCATGTGTGGGGTGATGTGCAGCACCTCTGAACCTGTTTTGGCCAGGGTGACCCCCAGAATCTCAGAATTTTAGAGGTGGAAGATCTCAGAGGGCATCTAAAGCAACATTCCCATTTTACAGATGATAAAACTGAGGCCCAGAGAAGTAAAATGACCTGTGGAAGGGCCCACAACTAGATTGCATCAGTATGCTGAGACTACAGCCCATGTCTCCTCACTCCTGCACAACAGAGAGCTAAAGGACCAGCATGTTCAGATGTGGCCACTCTGAGTAGAAGACAGCACCAGAGATGAGTGCTCAGTGTCTGTGAAGTCATAGGGGCTTGGCAGTGGGAGGCTTAGGAGACTCTAAGTTGAAATACATTTTGAATATATGCAGAAGAATTTTTCGATCTAAGTCTTGGAGGAAAGCAGGCCAGTTTCAGGCTGAGATGGGACAGGCACTGACTGTGGGGAGGGGGAGAGGCCCATTCTGGAGCAGTCCAGGAATCCTAATCCACACCTGGGTGGTCCCCAGGCTTCCAAGCCCCCTGGGATCCTGGGAAGTTCCAAGACTGCTGAGGTAGGTCAGCAGATTGCCAGGCCCACTTTGGGGTGCTCAGAATGGGTCAAGAAAGCAGCCATCAGCAGAAGGTGTTGACATGGGACTCCAGGGTACTAGGTTGAGACAATGTGCATTGATTTAACAGGCATAGAAACCGTAACTGCACACAACTTTACACACATATTCTTTTTTTTTTTTTTTGAGACGGAGTCTCGCTCTGTCACAGGCTGGAGTGCAGTGGTGCGATCTTGGCTCACTGAAACCTCCACCTCCCGGGTTCACGCCATTCTCCTGCCTCAGCCTCCTGAGTAGCTGGGACTACAGGCTCCCGCCACCTCGCCCGGCTAATTTTTTGTATTTTTAGTAGAGACGGGGTTTCATCGTGTTCATCAGGATGGTCTTGATCTCCTGACCTCGTGATCCGCCCGTCTCGGCCTCCCAAAGTGCTGGGATTACAGGCGTGAGCCACCGCACCCGGCCTCTGCACACATGTTCTTATTAACATGTTGTTCCATTGATCATCTAAGGGGTGGCCAGCTTCCCTGGGTCACTTGCAGCTAAGAAATGCAGCCTCAGTGACCTTCAACTGAGGAGGAGTCGACATTGGCTTCCAGTCTTCCCAGAGCCCTTGTTTAAGAACCACCTTCTTTGGTTTTTCACCCCAGGGTTGCTGGGGACACCTGATGTCCTACATTTCTAGGCTTTTCCTGGCTTCTGAAAACCTTGTCCTGAAAGTCTCTCTGAGAGCAATACAAATTGAACAGACACTCGGGTTGTTTGACATGTGTGGTTTTGCCAAAGGCAACATGTTCTTTGACCAACTTCTGAAACTCCCCAGTTCTCCTAGTCCCTCTGGACTTGAGTATCAGCCATGTTCTTATGTTGATACCAAGCGCCTGGGTAATAACAATTCTTCTAACCACCTTTCTGATTCAGGGCTCTACTTTGACAACACAATTGCTTTTTTGGGATTTTTGTAAACATCTCAAAAGGGCAAGAAACATTCTTCCTTTCTTTTAGCCCAATGTAGACCTGAGGTTTTTCAGCTGTCAGCTGAATGCTGGGCCCCACCAGTGCCTTGTAGGTACAGTCCCATCCACTGTGGGGTGGGCTCCAGGGAGGGCCCTTGGGTCCATGTGAAGACATTAGGAGGGGCCATGTGAAACCAGTGTCTGAGGGGCTCCCCATGAGGCCACCAAGCCCCTGTCAAACCTAGTAAGTCACCCTGACACCGGCCCCACCTTCCTCAGAAGAACAGTGAATAAACAAGAGCCTGTGAATTGGTAACCCCAGGTGGGGGAACAGGGAAAGTGCTCAGGCTCACGGAGGTGATCCAGAGCAGCTGGTAGAGTCACAGCGGGGAAGCAGGGGAAGGAGATGGGTCAATGAGAGAGCTCATGTGGGGGAGCCTCCAGACAGTGGAGGAGGGTCCAAACCAACATTTTCTATTCTTTGCCCAGTAAAGTTTCTTTTTTTTTTTTTTTTTTTTTTGAGACGGAGTCTCACTCTGTCGCCCAGGCTGGAGTGCAGTGGCCGGATCTCAGCTCACTGCAAGCTCCGCCTCCCGGGTTCACGCCATTCTCCGGCCTCAGCCTCCCGAGTAGCTGGGACTACAGGCGCCCGCCACCTCGCCCGGCTAGTTTTTTGTATTTCTTAATAGAGACGGGGTTTCACCGTGTTAGCCAGGATGGTTTCGATCTCCTGACCTCGTGATCCGCCCGTCTTGGCCTCCCAAAGTGCTGGGATTACAGGCTTGAGCCACCGCGCCCGGCCTGCCCAGTAAAGTTTCATGAGTGAACTCAGATGTTTGCTTGCTCTCATCTCACCTTCTGCCCCTGAGGAGGAAGGTGGGGGATAGCTGGTCCAAGGATTTGGACTTTGGGGCTCTCCATTTCTAAGTAAGGAAAAAGTCAAAATGAGCCATCATACTCTGTCTTCATTTCATCCTTGGCACAGACAACATATTATTCCAAAGGAGAGCTGATAACAGAATTTAAAGGGAAATTAGAGATGAGAACATTTAGTCATCATCCTCATTTTGCAGATAAGAAAACTGAGGCCCAGGGAGGTTAAACATTAAATAATGTGATCCAAATCACCCAACCAATAATTGCAGAACTTGCAGGACTAGAATTTGCCACCTAATTCCCAGTTCATGCATTTTCTTGCCTTCTGCCGTGCCTGACAGGTTCCCAGCGGTGAAAGTTGGCCTTGGAGCGCCCTCCCATGGCTGTGGACAGCTACTGGAGCAGCTGTGGCACAGGCCACAGAGCCCTTAAACAAGGGCTCTGTCTCAAACTTGAGGACAGAATGACCTGCAGGGTTGGTTAAAACAGATTGCTGGGCCCCACCCTTGGAGTTTTGGATTTTCTAACAAGTCCTCAGGGGATGCTGACCTACTGATTCAAAGACCACTTACTGAGACTCTCAGATGTAGATAAAAGATTTTGCAGCCAGAATACCTGGTTTCAGGTCCCAGCTCCGCCATCCAAGTGCTGATACCTTGAACATGGTACTTAATCTCTTGGCATCTCGATCTCTTTATTTTATGATGGTAACAATAACAACCACCCATAGGGTTAATGTGTAAAATAAATAAATCAGATGTAAAATACCTGAGACGTGACATACTGATGCTGTGTGAATACACAGACTCACAAATATGTGACCTTTGTCTGGAGAGATGCCACTGGAGGCTAGGGAATGTCCACAGTGATAAAAGCATTTTCTTAATGCTACTCAAAAATACAACAAATCCAGAAGAAATTGTGTTTATCCTGCCACAAATATTGGCTGAGGAATTACCAGGGCCTGGCACTGTGCTGTATACCACATTTGCAAAGGTGAACGACAGTCCCTGCCCTGGAGGAACAACTAGAAGGAAGATAAACATGCAAATTGTAATAATTACCCTAATCCAAAATGAGCCGGGGAAGGAACCCTGTGCCTAGAGCACAGAGCATCCAACCCTGTCTGGGAAGTCAAGCAAGGCTTTGAAAAAGAACCTGACTTTTGAGTAGGGTCTTGAAGGATGAATAGGAGTTCTTTAAGAAGAGAAGTGGTAGGGGGCACTCCAGGCAAAGGAAACAGCATATGCAAAGTAGTCACAAAAGCATGAAAATGCATAACATGTTCAAGGAAATCGCACATGGTTCTACGTAACTGGAGCTCAGTGGGTCTGGGAAGAGGATTAGCAAAAAAGGCTAAGAAGTTTGGGCCTGATTGTGATCTGGTGGGAAACCATTGGAAGACACCCGACGAGGATTCCTTGGAAAGAATTCTTAATGATTTCAAAGGCGAAGACTTCCAAGCCAAGGGCTTCACCACATACACTCAGTGGCCCCAATGCCTGACAGCCTCCCCTGCCAGGAAGCCTAGCCCGGAAACGCCTCCCAAAACGGGTAGTGGCGCTGGGGAAGAAGCTTCCCTGGAAGGCACAAGCAGTAAACGGGCAACCTCTTACCTCTTACCTTCATCAGATACTGGCGGGAAGCACCCTCCTGGCAGGTTTCTTCATCCCCCTCTCCTTCTGTGGGTGTGGAGTCACTGGGAGAACAAAGGGATGTTATCTGTAGCTAATAAGTTATGGGAGGGGGAGAGAGCTGTAGGCGCCTGTGGGGGTGGGGAAATGAGTCCTGAGCAGCTCTGATGCAATCCAGGAAGAGACAGGTGGAAGCCTGCACCTGGGGAGCAAACCCCCTGCCTCTCCAAAGTACATAGAGATTTGAAGCTGGAAGAGGCACCTCCAAGACTTGCCCGTGATCCCACAGCTAGCTGACGCCTGGCCCCCTCTCCCCACATCTGACTCCAAGATAAAAGGTCTCAGTCTTGGAAAAACTGGCGGTTGCTGTGTTCATTGACCTCACTCCCTCTTCCTGAGTCTCTCCTGCAGCCTTACTTTCCCACCCTGACCCTCTTTCAGACAGCCTTTGGTTTCCAAACAGGCATAGAATGTGGTGTGCAAAAAATGGCCTCCGCTATTTTTGAAAAAAGCAATGGCAAGAAAAAAAGAGCAAACTGCTATTCTGAGCTACATGGGCTTGGGGTTTTGATTCCAATTTCTTTGTCTCCGGTGGAGGTGGAAGCAACTTGCTCTTGTGGGAATAATCCCTTTTGTTTTTAGGAAAAGATTTTAATAGGTCTTTGGGTTATGCAAGGATAAAACGTGAACCTTTTCTGGAAAGGAGACAGTGCAATGCAGGACAATGTGAGGCCACAGGCTCCTCTTAATCACTGTAAAAGGTGGCTTTCTTTGAGAAAGAGTGGCATCTCTGCAGGAGTTATGGGGAGTTTCGTTAAAGCTGTCCTTGGGGAATTTAAGAGAGGGGCCTGGGCTGGGCATGGTGGCTCACACCTGTAATCCCAACACTTTGGGAGGCCGAGGCGGGCCGATCACTTGAGGTCAGGAGTTCAAGACCAGCCTGGCCAATATGGTGAAACCCTCTCTGTACTAAAAATACAAAAAATTAGCTGGGTGTGGTGGCAGGAGCTTGTAATCTTAGCTACTTGGGAGACTGAGGCAGAAGAATCGCTTTAACCCAGGAGGAAGAGGTGGCAGTGAGCTGAGAATGGCTCCACTGCACTCCAGCCTGGGTAACAGAGTAAGACTTCATCTCAAAAAAAAAAAAAAAGAGAGAGAGGGCTCTGTTTCTGCAGCGGGCACCAGCAGGATTGAGCTGGTGACTGGCAGGGAGGACACCCAGGATGTGTGTGAATTCTCAAGAGTCCTTGCAAACAAGGGGAGAGGAAATCCAGGCAGGGCTGAGCTGTGCTTTTCCCATTTGGTGACTGAAGGGACTGATTGTGAAGGCAGGTGACAGGAGGCTGGGTGGGGATTGTGTCCTATTCCTGTCTCTGGCAGAGCTACCAAGGGCATCCATGCCAGTTCAACAACCCACTGAGCTCTTCCTAAAAGGACTACAAAGTCAGGTCAAACAGGCACGGCCAACCCTGGTTCCCCTGCCACAGCTGGCCTGGAGTCAGAGCGCCTCCTGAGAACAGAGCCGCACCCATCTTTCCACCCTCTGTGCTGTGAGGAGGCCTGAGGTCTAATGGAGCGCCAGTGTAACCTCTTAGCTCCTAAATGTTTTACTTTGAAATGTCTCTTTTTGCTAAATACCTGACTTTGAAAAGGTAAAATGCTTTCTTTTGAAAAAGTTGTTATAGGAAACCGGATTAAGGAGTTGGGTTTAAAACTGGAACCAAGGGAAGGAATAAATGGGCATCTGGGGCTTAAAGCCCATTATATTAATGTAAAAATTACATGAATCTATTATTTATATAATAATATATTAACATAAACATATATTATGGTACATATTTATATTATTATATAATGTATTATTTAAAAAATTTTTTTTCGAGACTGAGTTTTGCTCTTTTTGCCCAGGTTGGAGTGTAATGCTGCCACCTTCGTTCACTGCAACCTCCACCTCCAGGGTTCAAGTGATCCACCCTCCTCGGCCTCCCAAGTAGCTGGGATTACAGGCATGCACCACCATGCCTGGCTAATTTTGTATTTTTAGTAGAGATGGGGTTTCACTATGTTGGTCAGGCTGGTCTTGAATTCCTGACCTCAGGTGATCTACCCACCTCGGCCTCCCAAAGTGCTGGGATTACAGGCATAAGCCACAGCGCCCAGCCTAAAATATTTTTAAAATAATAATTTATAACATCAAAATCCATTTTGGCTTGGCGCAATGGCTCACTCCTGTAATCCCAGCACTCTGGGAGGCCGAGGTGGGTGGATCACTTGAGGCCAGAAGTTCGAGACCAGCCTAGCTAATGTGGTGAAACCCTGTCTCTACTAAAAATGCAAAATTTAGCCAGGCATGGTAGCACTCGCCTGTAATCCCCACTACTTGGGAGACTGAGGCAAGAGACTCACTTGAACCCAGGAGGTAGAGGCTGCAGTGAGCTGAGATCGCACCACTTCACTCCAGCCTGGGTGACAGAGTAAGACTCTGTCTCAAAAAAAAAAAAATATTCTGGCAGGGCGCGGTGGCTCATGCCTATAATTTCAGCACTTTGGGAGGCTAAGGTGGGCAGATCACTTGAGGCGAGGAGTTAGAGACCAGCCTGGCCAACATGACAAAACCCCATCCCTATTAAAAATACAAAAAAAATTAGCCAAGTGTGGAGGTGCACACCTGTAATCCCAGCTACTCTGGAGGCGGAGGCATGAGAATCGCTTGAACCTGGGAGGCAGAGGCCGCAGTGAGCTGAGATCGCACCACTGTACTCCAGCCTGGATAACAGAATGAGAGTCTGTCTCAGAAAAATAAAAGAAAGAAAAAAATCCACTTTAATATAAATATAATAAATTTGTAGAAAATATAAATAATATGTAAATGTGCAAAAACCATAGATGTCATCATTATCCCACCACCAAAAATTCATTGATGTCAATATTTTAAGATACTTCTTTCTGATCTTACTCAATGCATATAAACAAACACGCAAACATACAAATAATCTAATACACTGAACATCCACCTACACTTATTCTACAATCCTGACGGAGAAAGAACATGCTTCTTTTCTAAGAGTTCTAGCAAAAATCTCAGGACCCACTCTCATTGGCCCAGAATGGGTCACATGCCAATTTCTGAGTGAATCTCTCTGATGAATTGTCAGGCCTGAGTGATATACCCAGTCCCATCCAATCACATGGACTGAAAGTTGGGTGTGGAGAAATAGCTCCCCTGAGGAAAATCAGTGAATTAATACTCAAAAAAGGAGGATTCTTTGTTGGGTGGTAACAATTCCCATGTCTGCTACAGGGATGCCACCCTTGGTTTGTCCATATTAAACTATTAACTGTGCCTTCATGTGTTTGTTCATCACATTCTCTGCAAAAATGCCCTACGCTACCTTTTCTGCTGGACAGATCCCACGTCAAAGTTCTGGTCTATGAACCGTTCCTTTGCAATCCCTCACTGAACCCTTCCTTTGCAATCCCTCACTGAACCCTTCCTTTGCAATCCCTCACTGAATCTTTCCTTTGCGATCCCTCACTGAACCCTTCCTTTGCGATCCCTCACTGAATCCTTCCTTTGCGATCCCTCACTGAATCCTTCCTTTGCGATCCCTCACTGAATCTTTCCTTTGCAATCCCTCGGCAGAATCGGGTGCTCTCTTCTTAGACCCACTTGTTGTGGGCAGGAGTATCCCTGCACTACTCATCTTTACCTTCACCTCGGCACTCAGCACCACAGCTGGCTCAGAGGAGACTCACCATCAACCCCTGTGGAATGAGTCCTCCTTTTTCAGAGAAATCAAGCTGTGCCTTCGTCTACTCAGGCAGCCCTGAACTTCCACACGGTGTATGTTTCCATTTATAAATCATTGTTTGAAACTTGGAGCAAATTTCTCCGAAAGAAAGTCATAGATGATCATTATAATTAAGTTCTAGAACTGAACCCATAGATTGAACCCATAATGTAGTTTATAGGGACTAAGTGTGTACTTTTTTGTGTTGTTACACATAGTGAATGAAACCATGCATGTGGAAATTCTTGACAAATGCAAGTAATTATTATAATAATTAATTACAAACCTTATTATGAATATTATCGCCATCCTTTCCCCATCGTCCTTCTTGTTTTGTCTGGTTTTTTTTTGGCTTTCTCCTCTTTTCCACCAAGTCTCCCTTACATCTGGGTTTACTAGAATGTGATGGACTGGTGAGGAGCCCACGTGCTAATTATAGCAGTGTTCCCTTGGGCAATGTGGTGCGTGGTGATGTGAGAACACACCATTTAAGGGATACTTCCTTGAAGCCAAAGTGACTTCTGAGAACTTTGTCCACAGTGAAGAAGAATGTGGAGAACACACTCTCCCACCAAACGCAAGCCCTGTCTTTTACCCTGCCTAGGCAACCATTTAGGGCAGAGATATTTGTAGAAGAGGATTCTGTCACCCAGGGAATACCTGGGATGCCTGCATCTCTTGTCAGTGGACCTCCAGAAGGACAACTGAAGGGAGGCCAGAGAAAAAGAACCAGAGAACCCGGAGCCTGGCCAGGACATCAACATGAGAACTGAGGTTTTAGTTTGGCAAAGTGAAGGCCGGGAATAGATCAAGACTTGTAAGGAGAGGGTGACATAAAGATTTTTATGAAATCTTGGATGCTTGAAATACATGTTTAGGGAACATTTAAAATAAATTCCTACTTTAGAGAGTAGAATGGTGGTTACTAGAGGCTGGGAAGGCAAGGAAGAAGGAGAAACAAAGGGTACAAAGTTTAAGTTAGACAGGAGAAAAAGTTTTCCAGGTCTGTTCAATAGCACGATGACCATAGTTAATAATCATGTAGTGTACATTTTGAATTGCTAAAAGAATTGATTGTAAATGTTCTCATTACAAAAAATAAGTTTGTGAGGTGATGAATGTGTTAATCAGCTTGATATAATCATTCCACAATGTGTGGGTATGTGTACAGTACTTGTATATACATGTATTATACTATATATATACACACACACATGCACACACACATTGTACTTGAGGGGTACAATGTGATATATATATATACACACACACACATATATAAACATATGTATAAACTATATATATAAATCACATTGTACCCCTTAAGTATATACGATTATTTGTCAATTTAAAAATAAAAATGTAAATTAAAAAATAAATTCTGTTTTAAAAGTGGGTGGCTCACAACACGTGATGTCAGAGATACTGGAGATAACAAATTGACTATACATCTTAATCTCCTTTTTCTCCAAAGACCCACAAAAGTTTTTAAAGCATAAACCCGTGAGAATTCTGAGAATGGGAGTGAGGACCTCAGTGGACAGAAGAACTTAGCAAATGTGGAGATGATAAAAAGTGGCTGCCATGGGGCAACTGACTTGAAAGGGCCCGAGGATGGCGCTGATGATGAGGCCTGAGCAGATGCTCCCAGACAGCCCTGAGAGCTGGGAACTTGGAGGCAGCAGGTTCCGCAGGAAGTGAGTTTGAAGCATAGGCTAAACCCTAGGGAAGCAGTTGAAAGACTTATATGAAGAAATTACAACTCCAGATCCCCTTCCAATCCCAAATAGTCAGGCAACTACATCCCTGCACTTGATTGCAGGGTTTTTTCTCTAGAGAAATAGAACCACAGCACCCCTAAGTTTGGGGATCCCAGCAACAGTACAGCAGGTGTCTGGCTGAGACCGGAGGATTATGTTTAAGTCTACATGTTAATAGTGGACCCCAATGCCAGGCTCCTTCCCTTAGCCCATTCCCAGAAAAGGACTATCAGGTATATGTTCCCTGGCTAGAAGACTGGAGGATTCTTCACTGGAAAAAAATTGTTAGCCCCAGAGAAAAGTCCCCTTAAGATGGACTTTATGTATATGTGTACACATTGGGTTTTATTGTAACAAAGCAACTTGTGCACTGTTAAGTTTGAAACTGAGCATCATCTTTCTTTTCCAGTGAAACACAAATCAAATTTAAAAATAAATAGGAAAGAATTTACAATAGAGAATGTCAATTACAAATAAGATCCTACAGGCTCTGCTGAATCTCCCATTGAGTGACAGGGCCCAAGTCATCATTGGGGGATAATTTATTTTAAAAGTGTCGGCTTTGACTACAAGGATGTCTGTCAAACATCACAATTAAACATGCCAAAGGAAAATCCATGCTGTCAAAATGCTCCCCCACCCAAACATCTCACACCTACCCTTCGCTGACCTTAAGGATATACTTTTATGGTCTCCCAATGAAATAGCCTGAGATTGAGACCTGCCAGTCAAATATGTGCCCATAAAACAAAGTTGCCAATTGTTGAGATGCCTCACTATTACATATGACTGGATAGCCCAGGATCACCAGAAATTTGCAAAAAGTATCCCACATGAAAGAGAGAGACCAAAACAAACAAACGGAAAAAAAAAAGAACTCAAAGGAAATAGAGGTGATGTAAAAATAAACTTAAAAAAAATTTTATGTGTATTTTTAACTGATAGTCCCAGAGATTTAAAAGAAGATACATATCCATGAAAAAGGGCAGGATGATGTGAAGTAGAAATAATCAGAGGATGATAAAGAGCTCTTACAAATTAAAAATGTGGTCACTGCTGGGTGCAGTGGCTCATACCTGTAACCCCAGCACTTTGGCAGGCTAAGGCAGGAGAATCACTTCAGCCCAGGAGTTTGAGGCTACAGTGAGCTATGAGCATGCCACTGCACTCCACCCTAGGTGACAGAGTGAGACTCTGTCTCTAAAAGAAGGAAAAAAAAGTGGTTAAAAGAGTAGGAAAATAAAGTTGAAGAAACCTCCCAGAAAGTAGAATAAAACAAATGAAAGCTAGGAGAAGAAAACAGTGTTAAAAGAATATTCAAAAAGTTTCAAAAGTTTTATTCAGCTTTGAAACAGAGAAAACAAAGGATAGAATGAATAGATGATTGATTGATAGACAGATGGATAGATGATTGATAGATAGATAGATAGATAGATAGATAGATAGATAGATAGATAGATATAGATAGATAGATAGATAATTTTCCCAGAAGTGAAGGATATAAATCTCCAAATTGAAAGTGTCCACTAAATGTGTCCATTAGAATGGGGGAAAATTCCAAGGCAATAATTTTAAATTTCAGAATTCCAGGAAAATGGGAATAAGCTAATAACCTCTAGCAAGAAAATCATGTCACGTATGAAGGAGTACAACAGCAGTGCAGGAGGAGAGTAGTGTTGGGCACCCAAAGTTCTGAGTGAAAATTATTTTTATCCTGGCATTCTATACTTAGCCAAATAAAGGATAACTGTGGAATAAAGACATTTCCAGATATGTAAGAACTCAAAATTTTTACCTCCTACACACCTTTTCTTAGGAAGATAGTGAAGGATATGATTCAGTGAAATGAAAGACGAAGCCAAGAACAAGGAACAAAGGGATTCGGAAAACAGAGAAGCAATGCAAAGGAGAAGACTGATGATAAGAAGTCCTAAGATGACACCTGAGCCCCAGGTGTAAAGCGTAATACGTCCAAATTGTAGCAAGATGACAGGGCAAAGAAGGGAGATCTCTGGCAGTAGAGGAAGGGATAGTGACCAATTATTTCATACACTTGGACATTCGGAAAAAAAGCATTGCTAGATGTTTAACAGATATACATAGAACATTTGGAAAATATTAGCAATAGGTATTTTTTAAAACTAAGCCAAAGAAAAACTATGGCAACTCTTAACTGCAGGAAAAACACAAAGCTGGAGGGAATGTCATTATGCAATACCATGTTCAGTAGAGCCATAATAATATAGACATTGACTACTGACTTAATTTTTTAAAAATCATACTACATTTATATGAGGGAGGGAAAATGTAAGAAAACTAAAACCTTAATTATCATACAAGAAATCAATAGATCATGTCTGTCAAGCTTGTGCCTACAAGACAAGGCAAGGCCAAGACCTGACTGATTCAATCAACAAAGATACAATGAACCACTTTGGATTTAGATAGTTTATTATTTATATAGAGACAGAAAAAATAAAAAGAAGCCAAAAGTGCTAGCCCCCTGTGATCCTTTTCTCACACATCAAAAAGGATGACACAAAAGGGGCCAATGACCAAAATGTGAGTTGTTGGATACCTATTGCTGAGGAATCAATCTTAGACTGCGGCTAAGTAGTTATATTCTTCAGCTCTATTCTGAGGTATGGGGGCTTTAGTGATTGTATTCTTTTTGGGTTTTTTCCTTTTTTTCTTTTATCTTTAGTGATCTGAAAAATCAAAGTGAGAAAGTCTTCTAGATCATAGCCAGAAAGATAAATGAGACAAGATTTTTTAAATGTGTCAAGATTCCTATAATAAGAATTCTGGGAGAGAGTGGACTGGATGACAAAAAGTCTTTTTTTTTTTTTTTTTTTTTTTTTTTTTTTGAGACAGAGTCTTGCTCTGGAGTGCAGTGACATGATCTCGACTCACTGCAACCTCCACCTCCTGGGTTCAAGCGATTCTCCTGCCTCAGCCTCCCGAGTAGCTGGGATTACAGGCACACGCCACCACACCCAGCTAATTTTTGTATTTTTAGTAGAGACAGGGTTTTACCATGTTGGCCAGGATGGTCTCGATCTCTTGACTTCATGATCCACCCACTTCGGGCAGGCATGAGCCACCGCGTCCAGCCAAAAAGTCATTTTCTTTTCTTTTCTTTTCTTTTTTTTGAGATGGAATCTCACTCCGTCGCCCAGGCTGGAGTGCAATGGTGCGATTTCGGCTCATGGCAACCTCTGCCTCCTGGGTTCAAGCAATTCTCCTGCCTCAGCCTCCTGAGTAGCTGGGATTACAGGCGCCAGCCACCACACCTGACTAATTTTTTTTATTTTTAGTAGATACAGGGTTTCACCATCTTGGCCAGGCTGGTCTTGAACTCCTGACCTCGTGATCCACCCACCTCGGCCTCCCAAAGTGCTGGCATTACAGGCATGAGTCACCGCGCCCAGTTTTTTTTTTGTTTGTTTGTTTGTTTTTGGTTTTTTTTTTTGAGACAGGGTCTTACTCTCTCACCCAGGCTGGAGGGCAGTGGCACCACCTTGGCTCACTGTAAGCTACGCCTTCCCGGTTCAAGTGATTCTCCTGCCTCAACCTCCTGAGTAGCTGGGACTACAGGCATTTGCCACCATGCCTGGCTAATTTCTGTATTTTTAGTAGAGATGGGGTTTCACCATGTTGGTCGGGCTGGTCTTGAACTCCTGACCTCAGGTGATTCACCTGCCTTGGCCTTCCAAAGTGCTGGGATTATAGGCTTGAGCCACCGCCCCTGGCCCAAAAAGTCATTTTCTCAAAGAGATCATGGTTGAAAATTTTCCAGAAATGAGGAAATATAAAAACATTATTGTGAAACTAGAGAACATCAAAAATAAATGGGGCGGGGAGGGAGGATTAAGAGAAGCTATTAACGGGCATAAGTACACAGTTTGGTAGAAGAAATAAGACCTAGTGTTAGATCAGAAGGGTAACTATAGTTGATGATAATCTGTTGCACACCTCAAAATAGCTAGGAGAGGCCAGGCGCAGTGGCTCACGCCTGTCATCCCAGCACTTGGGAGATGGGTGGATCACCTGAGGTCAGGAGTTCGAGACCAGCCTACTAGTCAGCATGGTGAAACCCCATCTCTACCAAACAACACAAACAATGACCGGGCACAGTGGCTCACGCCTGTAATCCCAGCACTTTGGGAGGTCAAGGCAGGTGGATCACAAGGTCAGGAGATCGAGACCATCCTGGCTAACACAGTGAAACCCCGTCTCTACTAAAAAATACAAAAAAAATTAGCCAGGCGCAGTGACGGGCACCTGTAGTCCCAGCTACTCGGGAGGCTGAGGCAGGAGAATGGCATGAACCCGGGAGGCAGAGCTTGCAGTGAGCTGAGATCACGCTACTGCACTCCAGCCTGGGCGACAGAGTAAGACTCCGTCTCAAAAAAACAAACAAACAAACAAATAAACCACAAAATTCGCTGAGCATGGTCGTATGCATCTGTAGTCCCAGCTACTAAGCAAGCTGAGGCACGAGAATTGCTCAGACCCGGGAGGTGGAGGTTGCAGTGAGCTGAGATTGCACCGCTGCACTCCAGCCTGGGAGACAAAGTGAGACTCTGTCTCAAAAACAAACAAATAAACAAAATAGCCAGGAGAGAATAATTCAAATGTTTCTAAAATGAAGAACTGATAAACACGTAAGCTGACTGATGCTCCAAGTACACTCATCTGATATTTACAAACTATGAGTGTATTATCACATGTACCCCGAAACTATGTATATCTATTACACATCAATTAAAAATTGTTTTGAAAAAGAATAAATTAAAAATTTTCAAAGCCAAGAAAGAAAAAGAACAGATGACCTAAAGTGGGGAGGGGACAAGGCAGAAAGCCACGTACCTCCTCAGAACCCAGAAGGCAATAAATAACTGTCTTATGACAGCCTCCCAGGGGAGCTAAGAGGTGGATGGAAAATGGTTTCTTAGCAGCTCTTTACAAGTCTCCCGTACTGTCTTGTGTTCTGAGAGGACTGCAGGCATTCTGCCAAGACTCGTATTCGTTGTGGTTCAAGCCTTTGCCTTGGTGTCCTATTTGGATATATGCAAGGTCACCAGGTGCCATGGCAGAGCTGTGTCCCTACAGTATCAAGAAATAATGTATAAGCATATCACTTAAAAATAAGGAGATGTTGGGAATGGTGGCTCTTGCTTGTAATCCCAGCACTTTGGGAGGCCCAGTTGGGTGGATTGCTTGAGCCCAGGAGTTTGAGACCAGCCTTGGCAACACAGCTAAACCCTATCCCTCAAAAAAAAAAGTCAGGAATGGTGGCATGTGCTTGTAGTCCCATCTAATGAAGAGGCTGAGGTGAGAGGACTGCTTGAGTTGAGCCTGGAAGGTGGATGCTGCAGTGAGCCAAGATCATGCCACTGCACTCCAGCCCTGGCGACAGAGCGAGACCGTGTCTCAAAAAATAAAGAAAAACAACAACAACAACAAATAAATTATCAGGGGAAAAACCAGCTAGAAGACTTGAAGTAATAATCTCTTGGGAGGGAGACTGCAGGGAGGGAGTGAGGGGTAGATGGACATTCGCATTCACTGCATATCTTGGCTACTGTGAATAATGCTGCAATCAATTATTATTCTATTCATGCTTAATTATCCCATTTTTGGCCTCTTCAAGTCAATGTTGCTCTTCTTTTGACAAGACTCTCTCTGGCAACTTCCTTCTATCTGAGTTGAGAAATTTGTATCCTCTAACACACAGGTTAGGATAATGTACAAGACACACATGGAAAATTTTTCCCAAGGAGACTTGGTCCTTTTAATGGAACATGGTAGTTAGAAATCACAATCTGGGGTCCAGAGGTGCTCATTATTATTGGATTGATTATTGTTTCTAGGCCTTCTCAGTTGACTCTGCTAGGAAGTAGATTATTTTAAATTAATCATAAGTCCATACTCAACAATAGTTCCTATTCAGGCTGGGAGCAGTGGCTCATACCTGTAATACCAGCACTTTGGGAGGCCGAGGCAGGTGGATCACTAGGTCAGGAGTTCGAGACCATCCTGGCCAATATGGTGAAACCCATCTCCACTAAAAATACAAAAATCAGCTGGGCGTAGTGGTGGGAGCCTATAGTCTCAGCTACTTGGGAGGCTGAGGCAGGAGAATCGCTTGAACCCGGGAGGCAGAGGTTGCAGTGAGCCAAGATCATGCCACAGGACTCCAGCCTGGGCGACAGAGTGAGACTCTATCTCAAAAAAAAAAAAAAAAAAATTGTTTCTATTCAAATTTAGAATTTTTGTTTAACATATTTGATTTTTATGTTTGTGTCTCTGTTCTATTATACTGAAAATCTTGGATCCTAATGTTAACATAGTTGCTTATTTGCTTCATCCTACCTATGTATAATGTATAATAGTTTCAGAATAATAGTATCAATTATATTACTAACAATATGATTACCAGAGGGAGTTTATTTTCGCAGAGTGTTCTGCTATTGCTGCCTACATAGAGTATATCTCTCAGTAGTCATACTGTTAAATGCTATATTTTAGAGTCTCTTTAAATAATTCTGTGAGCTTTGCCACCAAACTGATACATAGTTGTTATCATTTGTCTTGTTTTAAGAAGTGCTTTCTCCATTTTAATTTTGTTTTATAACTATGTATAATATTTACATTCCAAAATCAAATCTAGCAAGTTGTCTATTCAGAGAAGCCATGCTTCTATTCCTGACCCGTCTGCCCAGTCTCTCCCTCTCCCAAAGGGAATATTTTTATTTAGTTTTACTTTATTTTATTTTTATGAGGATTTTTTCTTTTTCTGTTTCACAAGACTTTATTTGACATATAATTGACAAATAAAAATTGTATGTATATAAGGTATACAATGTGATGATCTGATACATGTATACATTATGAAATGATTACCACAATCAAATTAACACGTTACCTCATATCACTGTCATTTTTGTGTGTGTGACAAAAACATTTAAGATCTACTATCTTAGCAAATTTCAAATTTATAATGCAATGATATTAACTATAGTCACCATGTTGTACATTAGCTCTCCAGAACTTTTTCATCTTAAAACTGAAAGTTTGCACCCTTTGACAAACATCTATCCCTTTCTACCCCATTTTATTAATTTACTTTTGATGTAATGACTTATTTTTCTGCCTTTTTTTTTTCTTTTTTCATTTTTTGAGATGGCGTCTCACTCTGTTGCCCAAGCTGGAGTGCAGTGGCGCGATCTTGGCTCACTGCAAGCTCCACCTCCCGGGTTCATGCCATTCTCCTGCCTCAGTCTCCAAATAGCTGGGACTACAGGCGCTCACCACCACGACCGGCTAATTTTTTTTGTATTTTTAGTAGAGACAGGGTTTCACTGTATTAGCCAGGACGATCTCAATCTCCTGACCTCGTGATCCGCCTGCTTTGGCCTCCCAAAGTGCTCGGATGCAGTGAGCCACCGCATCCAGCCATATTTTTCTGCATTTTAATATATAAGCAAACACACGCACACACGGATGAATACTTCTCTTTCTTAAACTGTAGCAAACGATACGTATTTTCTCCTTCCTACTTTTCCGTCTTCACAATATATCCTGGAAATCACTCCATAACAGCACCTAAAGATGGCCCTCATTATTTTTCACAACTACATAGTACTCTATTGTGAGGATATACCATAATTGATTCAACTAGTCCCCTAGTGATGGGCAGAATAAAATAGAATTTGAGGTAAAAAGCTTTACAAGGGTCAAAGAGGGATGGGCATTCCATACTGATAAAATCAACAATTCATTAAGAAGATACAATAATAATTCAATATAGTTAACAACACAGCCTTGAAATAGATGAAGCAGATCAGAGAGAGGCCTGCTGGCCTCGGGCCTTTTCTTTCTCCCTCTAGACTGAGTTCCTGAAAGGCCAGGATTGCAGCAGTTTTTTACTCCTGCCTCCCTAGGGCCTACCACATGCCTGGCATGGAGAGAGCCCCAATAAATGTCAGTTAAATAATGCATAGGTGCCAGAGATCAGAATGTTACAAGCTTTACGTTACTGGGAAAGAACAGAAGCCCAAAGATGGTCAAGAAGCAAGTGAGTATCAGATGGAGATAGGCTCCCTTTCAGCCAGGACTCTGACCTCATGGACCCATAATGAGCTGTCAAAAGCAAATAAAACTGACCATGTTCCTCACACATAAAAAGCAAGTGATCCCTGGGAGTTCGCTAAGGAAAACAGTACGAATGGGGGGCTGCTTGGAGTTCTTCATTCGAGGCGTCGGTCAGACCAGAGCTGGCGACCAGAGCATGTGGGGTGGTGGGAGATAACTGTGCCACTGGCTCCTCCCTCCTGGGCTTCCACCTGATACGCCACACTCCGCTTGTGTTCAGGTGACCCTGCTAAGGGGTTTATGCTTTCCATTCCTCTCCATGTTGCCCTGCAGAGTGAAAGCTGGCTTTTGGTGCAGAATGCTCCATCATGGGATGGGGAGCAGGGAGGGAAAAAAAAAGAGGGTGCTGGGGAGAGAAAGGACAGTGCAGAAGGGCAGGGGGATAACAGATGAGGCTAAATTAATTTTGGAAACCATTAAATCTTTGAAAAGAGAGCGTGTTTTCAGCAGGGACAGTGAATCACTGTGATTTGCAGAAACAGGCACAAAGCAATTAGCCATCTGGATGCTGTGGCTTCCAGCCCCCCAGCGGAAACTTGAAGCAAGCGGAAGGCTGGTCATTACACAGCCCAGGCCCAGTACTCCAGGCCCCACAGATAACTCTGTGCCTCCAGCCGGCTGGGAGCCCAGAGGCCTAGGACAAAGGGCAACTTGGCAAGAGATACAAAAAAATAGGCAGGAAAGGCAACACCAGCCACAGGGGGCCGGTACAACTTCCTTCTTCCTACAAGCTTCCTTCAGAATTCATCATGACTAAGTGAATAGTTCACTTACTTGATAAGCATTTATTAATCACCTACTATCTCCCAGGCCTTGTGCTGTACATAAATGATGTCATTTCATCCTCACAACATGTATATGAGGAGTTCTGCACATTGCACAATCCCAAGAGGACCCATCACGTGGCATTCAATGTGAATAGCACTCCCAGGAGTTAGAAAGCAGAGTAGCTTTGCCTGAAAATACCTTAAAAAGAGAGTATTACCTTGTTTTTTCATCAATGAGGAAATCAAAACAGAAAAAGAGGACGGGAATTTGCTCAAGGTAAGTTTGCAAATTGCTCCTCTGTACAGCTCTAAAGTTGTATGAACCAAAGGAATACACAAGAGTGTGAAAGAGTTTTATAAACTGTAGAGTACCATATACAGCTGAACTATTCTTAGAAGGCAGTTACCTTAGCTTCCTCCTTCCTCCAACCCCCTGTGACCGTAAGGTACTGCCCTTTGATTTTCATTTCTAGAAATTGCTAGAAATGTTGGACAAGCCTGATCAGGAAAAGAGTTAGCAAACCTTTCCGGGGGAGAAGGCACAACCGAGCAGAAAGAGCTTTGCTCAAGGAAGGCTGACTGTAATGTACTGTGATTTATGCACTAAGAAAGTCTTGGTACTAGTCTCCATCAATTACCCCCATGTGGGGCAAGAAAGCCACATGGAGCAAAACACTGGCAGAGGGAGCCCACTTCCAGCAAAGAGAGAGAAGCAAAGAAGAAAGAGCACCCCCTAATTGACTAGAGGCCAACACCCCCACACAGAGGTGCCCATGTCCTTTCGCCTGCCTGAGTTTACTGTGGGACCATGACCAACCCACCCTGCTCCTCATTTCGGTGGCGCCACTCCAGAGCCCCAGCCAAGAGCTGTGTAGCCCAGCTCAGCACTCTGTGGTGGCCTAGAAGGCCCCAGACTACCATGGCCAATGGCTTTCCATTTGCTGTCTACATCTGCCGTCCACCCAGCTGCTGCTGAAGATACCACATCTCCTACAAGGAAACAGCACAGGAGAGTGAAGAGAGCATCAACCAGGGAGCAGATAACCTGGGGGAGAATCCCAGCCCTACCTCTCCCTGGCTATGACCTTGGGCGGCTGACCTCTCACCTTGCTTTCTTCCTGTACAAAATGGAATCAGCTCCCGCCTCACAGGGTGTGGTGAGGATTGAGTGAGCTCACACGTGCCCTTGGGGAAGAGGCAAGTAATGGAGCTAGTGTAGAAAGTTTAAACAATAAGAAGGGGTGGGTGTGGCCACTGCCAGCTCCAAGGAAGGCTCCTGATTCAGCCCTGGCTGCCACAGGAATGCAAGCTCGGTGTTGGCAGATCTTTTTATTTGTCAAGAAAAATCAGATATCTGGATTTTTATGTGAACTTTTCCAATTTTCAAAAGCCTGTGAGGACAGAACAAAGCATGTCTGCAGATTGTCAGGGTGCAGACTCGGATGACTACGACGTTCCTTGCAACGCTCTTGGCCTGGTCCCTGCCTGGTCCCTTCCTCCTCTCCCCATTCTACCTCTTCCTGGCTAGCTCCCTAAGGCCTTGCCTTTCCCTCTGGTGTCTCTCACCCTCATTGTAAAGTGGGCAGAGGCCAGCTCAACCCTGGAGAGGCCAGAATTCAAGGCCCTGGGGCTGAGAGAGGGCAGGTCGGCTGGCATTATGAGGATAGGTGTTCTCAGCAGAAGCGGGGTAGGTACAGGACTGTTACCTGGAAGCCCTACCGAGCCTCTTCCCCGACAGAGATGGGGAAAGGTGAGGAGGAGGCAGATACCTGCAGCCACAAAATGAACGAATGAACGAACAACGAACGGCCCAACCACCGATGCCTCAGGTGGAACTTGGCAGCTGTGCGGTAGGATGGGAGATTCTCTGGGGCTCTTCTCAATAATGTTGAGGGAGCACCCAGAAAAGTCCTCCTGCAAAAATTGGTGGAGCCTTTGGGAGTCACAGCCCAGCAAACCGGCTCAGGGCCAGGGCCCGGTGAAGCCGGCTGCCTCCCAGCACCCAATCTCCATCTTGGGCCTTGGATTAGAATCAGCCACCCCCTCTACGCGCCTTCCCGAGAGCCCCGCCGGGGCTGCCGGAAGCGGGGGTGCAGGGCGCGGACACGGGGGTGGGCCCTTGCATCAAGGCCCTTCCCAGAAGGGGCAGCGCCTTCCCAGCACCGGCCTGCTGGTCTCCCCCGCGCCCGCCCTTCCCGGATATCCCGGCGACGCGCGCTGCAGCCTTTCCCGGGCGGCTCGGGTCGGCGAGGTCCGGGAGCCCTCGGTGCCGCGATGGGAAGTGCCTGCCCACGGCCCGGCCTGGGGACACACTCCAGCGCCCTCCACGCCCCTGAGCTGTTCCTGGGAAAGGGTGTGGACGAAGCCCCCGCACAACCCCTTTCTTTCTCTTGGCACTTCCCAGTAAACCCTCCAGGTGTCCGGGTGGGGCACTTTCAACGGCCGGGCCCCGCCCTGGGTCCGGGTCTGCGGCCCGCACCTTCGCTGCAGAGCGCGGTGCAATCGCGGTGGGGTTGGAAGGGGTCAGGGCTCCTGCCGAGCCAAGTCTCCTCCTCTGCCTGGGCCTCAGTGCCCACCACATGGACAAGCCTTGAAACTCATCCATCCAAACATCAGATAAACCTAAACTGAGGGACATTTCACAAAACTACAGAAAGATGAAGGGCTGAGGAACTGCACCAGACGGAAGCAAAGGAAAGAGACAGAACAACTAGATGCAGTGCGTGATCCCAGCTTGTATCTTGGTGGGGGGAAAATTGCTGTTCAGGACATAATTGGTAAAATTTGCATGTAGATTATATAACAGTAATATTGTATCAATGTTAAATTTCCTGAATTGGATCACTGAAACGTGGTTATGAAAAAGAATGTCCTTGGTTTGGCTTCTCTGAGGTATTTAGGGATAAAGGGACATGTCTGCAACTTCACCTCAAAATGGTTCAGAAATAAAATAAGTACATTATTATTCCCAAACAATTAAGCATATGGTTATTGTATGGCCCAGAAATTCCACTCCTAGGTATATGTCCCAGAGAAATGAAACATATGTCCACACAAAAACTTGTACGGGAATATTCATAGCAGCATTATTCATAATAGGCAAAATACAGAAACAACCCAATGTCCATCAAGTGATGAATAGATAGCCACAATGTGATACTTCCCTATATTGGACTGTAATAAAGCCATAAAAACGAATGAAGGGCTGATACGTGCTACAATGGATGAATCTTGAAAACATGATGCTAAGTGAAAAAAGTGAGTCACTAAAGACTACAGATTATATGACTCTGTTTATATGCAATGTCCAGAATAGACATTGTAGTCTATTCTGCCTGTATAGAGACTACATATTATAGTCTCTATAAAGATGGAGAGTAGGTTAGTGGTTGCTTAGGGCTGAGGTGAATTGGGTTTAGGGAGGTGATAGCTAAAACAGGTACAGGGTTTTGTTTTTTGATTTGTTTTTCTGTTTTTGGGATAGGGTCTCACTCTGTCAGGCTGGAATGCGATGGTGCAATCATAGCTCACTGCAGCCTCAACCTCCTGGGATCCTCCTGTCTCAGCCTCCCCAGGAGATGGGACCAAAGGCACATGCTACCACACCTGGCTAATTTATTTTTTATAAAGATAGGGTCTTGCCTTGTTGCCCAGGCTGGTCTCGAACTCCTGGGCTCAAACAATTCCCCCCACCTTGACCTCCCAAAGTGCTGGGACGATTACAGGTATAAGCCACCACCACGCCTGGCCCAGAGTTTCTTTTTTAGGTGATGAAAATATTCTAAAATTGGCTGTGTGGTAATGGTTGCATATATGGTATATGACTTGTATCTCAATGAAGCTGTTATAATAATATGTATTTATGTAGACAGACAAAAAAAGAAAGTGGTTGATAAAGCAAATGTGGCAAAATGTTAATGACTATTGAAACTAGGGGAAGGATATTCAGAAATTTTTTTTTTTTTTTTTTTTTTTTTTTTTTTTTTTTTTTGAGACGGAGTCTCGCTGTGTCTCCCAGGCTGGAGTGCAGTGGCGTGATCTCGGCTCACTGCAAGCTCCGCCTCCCGGGTTCACGCCATTCTCCCGCCTCAGCCTCCCAAGTAGCTGGGACTACAGGCGCCCGCCACCACGCCCGGCTAGTTTTTTGTATTTTTAGTAGAGACGGGGTTTCACCATGTTAGCCAGGATAGTCTCGATCTCCTGACCTCGTGATCCACCCGCCTCGGCCTCCCAAAGTGCTGGGATTACAGGCTTGAGCCACCGCGCCCGGCAGGATATTCAGAAATTAATTGTAGTATTCTTGTATCTGTCCTGAGTGATATGGTTTGTCCCCACACAAATCTCATCTTGAATTGTAGTTCCCATAATCCCCACATATCATGGGAGAGACCCCATGGGAGGCAATTTAATCATGGGGGCGGTTACCCTCATGCTGTTCTCATGATAGTGAGTTCTCACGAGATCTGATGGTTTTATAAGGGGCTTTTCCCCCTTTTGGTTGGCACTTCTCTCGCTGCCGCCATGTGAAGAAGGACGTGTTTGCTTCCCCTTCCGCCATGATTGTAAGTTTCCTGAGGCCTCCCCAGCCATGCTGAACTGTGAGTCAATTAAACCTCTTTCCTTTATAAATTTCCTGCTCTCAGGTATGTCTTCATTAGAAGCATGAGAATGGACTAATACACTGAGATTGAAATTACTTCAAAGTTTTAAAAGTTTATTATTTTATTATTATTATTATTATTATTATTATTATTATTTTGAGATGGAATCTCACTCCATTGCCCAGGCTGGAGTACAGTGGCAAGATCTCAGCTCACTGCCACCTCCCGCTCCCTGGTTCAAGTGATTCTCCTGCCTTAGCCTCCTGAATATCTGGGATTACAGGCATGCACCAGGATGCCCGGCTACCTTTTTTTTTTTTTTTTTTTTTGAGACTAAGTCTCACTCTTGTCCCCCAGGCTGGAGTGCAATGGCACGATCTCGGCTCACAGCAACCTCTGCCTTCCAGGTTCAAGCAATTCTCCTGCCTCAGACTCCCGGGTAGCTGGGATTACAGGCGTCTGCCACCATGCCCAGCTAATTTTTGTATTTTTAGTAGAGATGGGGTTTCACCATGTTGGCCAGGCTGGTCTTGAACTCCTGACCTTGGGTGATCCGCCCACCTCGGCCTCCTGAAGTGCTGGGATTACAGGTGTAAGCCTCTGTGCCTGGCCTAAAAGTTGATTTTTTAAAAACAGAGAAATTTACCTATCTACCCACCTTCCATCTACAGGCTGGTCATGGAAAGGCTGCAGTACAGGTTCAGGAGCATGACAATCTGGACTCCAAGCTCAACTCCATTGTTTTCTCAATTGCATTACCTTGAGTTAGTTACCTGACTGCCCTGGGTCTCAGTTTCCTTGTCTGTAAAATGGTAATGACACCAACAGTACCTACGACAGAGAGCTTACAAAGGATTAGAGATAGTACACATGAAGCTGTTAACTTTTCTCATGTGGTAAGTGCTTAATAAATGTTAGCTATTATTGTTCATTTGAAACAATTTTAAGGCTGGGAGCAGTGGCTCATGCCCACTGCTTTGAGTGCTTTGAGAGACTGAAACAGGAGGATCACTGGAGGCCAGGAGTTCAAGACTGGCCTGGGCAACAAAGTGAGACCCCCCCCATCTCTACAAAAAAATTGAAAAATTATCCAGGCATGGTGGCGTGTGCCTTTAGCCTCAGCTACATAGGAGGATCTCTTGAACCCAGGGGTTTGAGGTTACAGTGAGTGAGCTATGATCATATGACTGTACTCCAGTCTGGGTGACACAGTGAGACCCTGTTTAAAAATACACACACACACAAACACAAACAATTTTAAAATAATTTGTCATTTCCTTTTGTTATTACAAAAGTAATACTTTTTTATTTATTTATTTATTTTGAGACAGAGTCTCGCTGTGTTGCCAGGCTGGAGTGCAATGGCGTGATCTCAGCTCACTGCAACCGCCTCCCAGGTTCAAGTGATTCTCCTGCCTCAGCCTCCCGAGTAGCTGAGACTACAGGCACACACCACCACACCCAGCTAATTTTTATATTTTTAGTAGAGATGGGGTTTCACCAGGTTGACCAGGATGGTCTTGATCTCCTGACCTTGTGATCTGCCTACCTTGGCTTCCCAAAGTGCTAGGATTATAGGCATAAGCCACTGCGCCTGGCCCTACAAAAGTAATACATGTTCATTATGGAAATTTTGGAAAATGCAGATATACAAACAAGGAAATAAAAATCACTGTGCCCCCAAATTCTGTGAAAATTGCTGTTAACACTTTGGCATGTATCCTTCTGGGCTGTGATATATTTACAGTATATGTAATACAATGTTTAGCATATTGTACCTATTATTTTATAACTTGCTTTGTGCACTGTACATGACAGACATTTACTATTTACCACATGCCAGGTGCTCAACTTAGTGCTAAGGGTTCTGACACGAATAGGACAGTCACCTAGCTCTTGGGAGCGAGTGAAATCTAGAAGTAGGAGAGACTTATTAGCCAATAATTACAGGGGACAATTTGATAGAACGTACTTTGATGAAAAGAAGGGTTTGCTCAGTTCAGCTTGAGATGTTGAAATGGCTTTTCAGAGGTTCTCAGTAGGTAAAGAGACATTTCAGACAGAGAAATGGGGAAGTCCTACTTGGGCAGAGGAAATGCTGTGCAGACCAGCTGGGGCATGTTTATGGCCTGTTTCAGTAACTGGATCATAGCAGGAGGCAGGATGGAATAGCAGCATGGCTGGGACCAGATCCTAAGGGGCCTTCAATGGCATGCCAATGTTTCTGAGTACTGCGCAGTCTTCAAGGGTTAGAACAGATCGCCAACCTTCCAGTGCTTCCTCTCATAACACAGTATTTAGATTCCCAGACGTTGGAGCTAGATTGGCTGAGTTCAAACCCTTGTCTGTGCAACTACCAGCTGTGTGACCTTGGGCAAGTTACTTAACCTCTCTGAACCTTGATTCCTCCTGCAAACGATGGGAAAAATAATAGAACCAATCTCTCTGGGTTGCTGTAAAGATTAAATTAATTTACAGTGCATGTAACATGCTTACAGCAATGTCTGGCACACAGTAAGCACTAAGTGTTTGTTGTCCTCTACCATCACCTCAACTCTCTCTTCTAGCAGCTGAATCTTCTGTAATTTAACCCCAAGGATGTCTACGAACAAGGTTTACCTAGAGCCCTGGTTTGCAGGAGCAGGTTGTCAGAGCCGGAGCTGGGGAGCTTCCAGCCAAACCCTGAGATGTGGGGAGGGGTCAAGAAAGGAGCTTCCTTACCAACCACTTCTGGGGAGACCCTAACATCTCATCCCTCCTCCCCACTGTCAGGAAGGCATCCCCAGGGCTGGGACCGGGCACATACAGCGGCCTTCTCTCTTGAGGAGAAAGCTGTGATGGAAACCCTTTTCTCTAGGGAGGAAATGGGCAGGAATGACATTTGTGTCCCCACCAGTATGCAAATCATCTTATGAGACAAATGATTTTGCAGGAAAACACATCCTATTTCCTCTAGAACATTTCCCTTGATGTCTTAGGGGAACTGGTTGGGATGGTCAGAGTCAGAGCAAGTGTCCAGAAAGCTCCTGACCACTGGCCCCTGTCCCAGAGAAGCCAGGGGGTGGTAGAGAAGGGACTAGGCTTGGCAGCCCTAGGTTTGGCAGCTAAAAAGGAAACTGGCCGCAGGCACACAAGCTCCCTCACCAGGTTTTCCCAGATGACAAGGGTGCAGGGAGGCCTGGTGGAGCAGCATCTGGGGAGCCAGGGGTCCTGGCTTCTAGGGCTAGCTCAGCCCCTCACAGGGAGGCCTGGTGGAGCAGTGTCTGGGGAGCCAGGGGTCCTGGCTTCTAGGACTAGCTCAGCCCCTCACCCACAGCATGACCTTTGACAAGTCATTTCCCTCTGTAGGCCTGAGTTTCCTTATCTGTAATATGAGAGGGTTAAATGAAATCAAGTGTTTGTAACTTGGGGTACATAGATCCTTAAATCATCAATGGGCTTCAAGGGATTGCTGCCACCCCTCAAGTGTATGCAAATATACAACTTTGCATGTGTATATTTTTCTGCAGAGGTGTGTAAAGCTGTCATCAGTTCACAGAGGGATCTATTATCCAGACAAAAGTTTAGGTGGTCTCTGGGCTCCTTTGAGCTGGATGCTGGGCAGATGGAAGTTTCTCAAGGCCAAGGATATGCCTTTAACACCAGCAAGGCTTAGTATCTGGCACACTGTAGAGGCTCAATGTTTGTTGAATGAATGAATGAATGACACTCATCAAATGCTGGGTCATGAGCACAGCAAAGGGCGGAGATGGATATTGGCGCAGGGTCTCAGCTTTGGGAGTAAAGTGGGCCAGCGAGAAGGCTAGTAAGGGGTCAGGGTTGGGGGAGAACAGGAGAGGTATCAGAATGTATCCTGAATCTGCTCAGTCCAGGGTCTGTCTGGCTTGGGTTTCTAGTCACTACCAGGCGTGCACACCTCTCATTCCCCTTTGTTCCTTATGGAAGACTCAGCCAAGCCAAACCCAGCCCCAGGTTCAGCAACTAAATCAGTTTGTTTGCAGCAATTAAAATTCTCAAGCTTCTCCAACCAGAAAATCCATCAAACTTGAAGAATGTAGCCTGGTCTCCAGGGGTCACTGGAACTGGTATGGAAGTGAAAGTAAAAGCAGGAGTCAGCCTGTCTGCCTGCCAAAGATACCTACAGCCCTAACAGCCCCCTATACCCTTCATTCGGACGCTGTCCCCACTTGGACTTTTGGCTGAACTCTGTCACCCTCTAGTACCTTTGAGCTTTTCCTGTCCACTCATACCTTCTGTTGGCCTACAAATATGCACTGGTTTCTACACTGGTCTCTCTTGTCCTTAAAATGCCTTCACCAGTTTTTTTATGATCTGGGAAAATGCTTGTGATTTGATGATTAGGATACACACATACACACACACACACACACACACAATTGTATATCTATAGTAGTCTCAACCCCAAAATATAAAACATGTAGAAATACATATACACAAACATAATGTTTTGATGTTTGCGCTATATTAAGGCCATTCTGTTTCTCCCCTTCTGTTATAAAGGAAATGTGCTCAGATGAGAGGGATTCTGAGAACTCAATAGCAGAGGAGGCACAGGGGCTGAGGGCATCTGTGTGGCAGGGGAGGCCCCCAGGGAGGACAACTGCATGGTCCAAGACCCAGAGGCCCCCGGGCAGGTACAGGCCTGCCTAAAGGAAGCTCATGTAGTTCCCTGGGAAGGCCAAGCTTGGGAAAAACGGTTTCAGCTGCTCATGCCCTTTGAGGTAGGACCTCAGCCCATTGGAAGGAGTAGGGGGATGGGGTGGGTACACGACCCAGCAGAATCCATTCTCTTGGAGACGGCTGGCAAGGGCTGGGGCCAGGCCTGGAGTTCCTGACTAAGCCCGCTCTGCCTGGAGAATTGAAGCAGACCAGCTTTCCCCCAGGCAGAGGCCAGTACAGGGGAGGCAGATGAGAGATGGTAGGGATTCCCAGTTAGTCTCCCCAGGCCTCACCTCAGCAGGCTAGATAACTAGTCAGGGAAGTCAAGCATGGGGGAAATGCCTCCTCTCATTTCTCAAGGGAGAACTGGAAGCTGTTTCCCCCTTTGCACTTTTCAGTCTGGCTTCCAGCCTCATCTGTTTTCTGGAACCATCCTCTTTCCAGAGCCCCAGAGGCCTCCATCCAATAGAAGTAGTGTTAACATTGCCAGTGCCCCCTTCCTGGAACTCTCTGCATCCTTGGCCTTTCTGGCCTCAAGTTCCCCATTGTTCTTCCCCTCAGGTCACTCCTTCCTTCTTTACTGTGCCCTTTACAAGCCCTTCCTTCCCTGCTGTGGGAACCCCCAATGCTCAGGCCTTGGGATTCTGCTCTTCCTTCTCTACCGTGGGCTCCCTTAGAAAAGTTAGCTCTCTCCAGGTTTCGACTGATGCTTCCACATCAATGACGTAATAGACAGTAGAGAGACATGGTCACTACTGGATAGGGGATAGATTTTTAAAAAAATAATATCCTCCATTTTGGGAGGCCGTAGGCAGATCACCTGAGTTCAGGAGTTCAAGAACAGCCTGGACAACATGGCGAAACCCCATCTCTACTAAATATACAAAATTTAGCCAGGCATGGTGGCACATGCCTCCCAGCTACTCAGGAGGCTGAGGCAGGAGAATCGCTTGAATCCAGGAGGCAGAGGCTGCAGTGAGCTGAGATGGCACCATTGCACTCTAGCCTGGGCAACAGAGCAAGACTCTGTCTCAAAATAATAATAATGATAATAATAATAGTAATAATATTCTCACTTTGCAGAGAGGAAAGGATTCAGATGAGTTAGGACACCCACCCAAGGGTCACCCACCTGAGGCAACCGCCCTTTTTACCACCTTCTCTTCCGTCATGGCCCCATCTCCCACAGCGACCTGTGAGGCTGTAACACCACAGAAGGAAGCCTCGCTTAATCAAGAGTGGCGGGGCCAACTCCTCCTGCCCAACCCCATGCCACGGCCAGATCATTGTCAAGCTATCCCAGGCGTGTGTCATGGCCACTCCCTGACCTGACTTGAACATCGGCCTTGGGAGGAATGTAGAGCTGTCAGTCTGACTTCCTCTTCCTTTCTCCCCTCTGTCCCTGCTGAGAGCATTAAGGGAGGAGTCATAGTTCTCTTTGTTTCCAGAATAAGTATTAAAATAATAATAGGCAGCTAGGTGCAGTGGCTCATGCCTGTAGTCCTAGCACTTTGGGAGGCCGAGGCAAACAGAGACCTGAGGTCAGGAGTTCCAGACCATCCTGGCCAACATGGCGAAACCCCATCTCTACTAAAAATACAAAAATTAGCCGGGCATGGTGGTGCATACCTGTAATCCCAGCTACTCAGGAGGCTGAGGCAGGAGAATCACTTGAACACAGGAGGCAGAGGCGGCAGTGAGCTGAGAGTGCACCATTGCACTCCAGCCTGGGTGACAGAGCAAGATTCCAACTCAAAAAAATGTCATAGGCTATAGTAGTGCTGTTGCCATTTGACCAGTGTCTATTACACTGAACATCTACTACATACCCAGAACTTTCCTGGCTTCTAGGGATATGGCAATGAGCAGAAATTTTCTTTTTTTTTTTTTTTTTTTCTTTGAGACAGAATCTCACTCTGCACCTAGGCTGGAGTGCAGTGGTGCAATCTCAGCTCACTGCAACCTCTACCTCCTGGGTTCAAGTGATTTTCGTGCCTCAGCCACCCAAGTAGCTGGGATTACAGCCATGCTTCACCACACACAGCTAATTTTTTTTGTATTTTTTAGTAGAGATGGGGTTCGCCATGTTGGTTAGGCTGGTCTCGAACTCCTGGCCTTAAGTGATCCACCCACCTCAGCCTCCCAAAGTGCTTGGATTACAAGCATGAGCCATCGCACCTGGCACAGAACAAATTTTTATCCTATATATTGTAATAGAACTGTATTGAAGGAAATATTTCAGTCTTGGATGACACATACTTAAACCCATGAAGATAAGGCCCAAACATTTTCACTATCGAGGAGACCTACTGTTTTGTCTGCCCAGAACAGCACCTCCCTTCTTTGGGGGGAACTGCTCCTTCACCAATTCAGCTGTAATTATGGAAGGAGCTGCCAATTATTGTGTATTGCTGCAGTGTTCACAGGAATGAGCGTGGAACCCAGGTTGGGCCAGTCACCGAACCCTAGGAGCCTCCTGGCCTCAGTGATTGGTCTAGGAAGAGTCACATGATGTGGGTTGAACAAATCAGAATGCTTCCATAGCTTTTTCCTTTAAAATTTTTAAAATTGATTTTAAGTACATAAATTATACATGAATATGTTATCATTGAAAAAGTTCAAACCTGATCATCTCCCTAAATCTCAACACCTAATCTTAGCTTCACCAAAGACAACTAAGGTAATTTAGACCTTTTTCTATGCTTTTTTTTTTTTTTTTTTTTTTTTTTTTTTTTGAGACAGAGTCTTGCTCTGTAGCCCAGGCTGGAGTGCAGTGGCGTGATCTCGGCTCACTGCAACCTCCATCTGCCAGGTCCTGGTTCAAGCAATTCTCCTGCCTCAGCCTCCTGAGTAGCTGGGATTACAGGCACCTGCCACCACACCCGGCTAATTTTTGTATTTTTAGTAGAGACGGGTTTCACCATGTTGGCCAGGCTGGTCTTGAACTCCTGACCTCATGATCCACCCACCTTGGCCTCCCGAAGTGCTGAGATTACAGGCGTGAGCCACCATGCCCGGGCTTTCTATGCATTTTCATACATTTAGAAATATGTTATAAGCATATATAAATATATATTATTACTTCAAGGTTTTGTTTTGGTTTTGCTTTATGCTTGAGTGATACTGTAATGTACCTATATACTACAAATTACATTTTTCATTTACCAAGATGTTTTAGGGGTTTATGTCAGTACATACTTCATTCTTTTTAATAGTTTCCAGATTTTCAGAGTATAAAATATACCATGGTTTAAAGATGGACACTTAGGGTATTCCTAATTTTGCATGACAAATAATTCTTCAAATAGCACCCTGGCCTATGTTTCCTTGTGCATATATATGAGAGTTACTGGTCTGGATTTTGAGACATGGCATCATGAGATCCATAGCAACCACATTTCAAATTATAATAGATATTACCCAATTTCCCTCCAAAGAGACTGGGACAATTTATGTTCCCTGCAATAGTGTATCACAGCATTAGGGTCTCCGTTTTCCATTCCTTCGTCAGTCCTGGAGAAGAACCAAGTATAACATTTTTGAACTGTGACGACTGCACACTGGTATGCTGCTGTTTGCTGTCCTCTAGCCGGAGCTGGTATGGAAGACTGCTTTCCTCTCTGGCCAAGGGGCTGTGAGGACGGATGCAGAGCCTCGCAGCCTTGAGAGCTGGTGGAAAAACCAACATCCAGAGGGGAGAGGAAGTCCCAAGGATGTCCACTTCTTGAAGCCAGTTGTTGTATCCCCGTCTCCACAGTAGTTTTTGTAAGCCAACACCTTCCCCTTTGGGGCTCAAGCTAATTAGAATTTTGTTTCTGTTACTTTCAGCCAAAAGACTGAACTCATGATTAAAATGTATAAATGACCATTGTTTCTCTCATTCCTGGCCCTGAGATCACAAAGTTTACGCTGATTATTCTTTCTTACTGTTCTATTTCTCCTCTCCTCCCCGTTCCTTACTTTCCTCATGCCCACATTCCTCTCCCCAGGCACCTGTGGGGTCCTTTTCAGAGAGGGCAGAGCAGAGAAGGAAACAAAGCCCCCAGGGACAGGAGATGACGGGAAGGGCATGGGCCTGATTCCCCTGTGGAATCTTTCCAGAGTGAACACATGCACTCTCAGTTTCTGTGCCTCGGCCTTAGGCCAATGTCTCTGTTTCAACAGAAAAAGAAAAAAGAAAGAAAAAGGAAAAGAGCAAAAAAAGCAAAATCTAAAAGACACAGTGGAAGAATCTGCCCTCCCTTTTTGTTTTGAATTATCATACCCCCCAGCACTGAGGGAAAACTCATTTTGTTAAAAATCGACATAGCAGTTGCAGCTTCTCAGACACAGACACAACATAAACACATAAACACAGGCTGTCAGTGTTCTTTTGATGGTATGTGTTTATTGTTTTATTTTATTAATAAAAGAGTGAGAACAGTGTGCTAAATTATACCCAATCCAAAATAAAAGGAGAGCAGTTCAATATTTACTCCCATAACGACACCAGGCCCCCCATTTGTAGGACGCTGGGGCCTGGTTCAGAGCAAGATGCTGTCTCCAGTTGCCACGACCCAAGGTGCTAGAGAGTTCTGAGTGTAACCCTTCTCACATATGAGCTCATCTCACCCTGGAATGATTCTAAGAAGTAGGAATGGGATAGGGACAACATCCCCATTTCAGAAAGGAGGGGCCCTGGGGAAAGAGGCTGTGTCCTTCAGGGCCAAACAGTGAGAGAGGAATGGGACAAAAGCCTCCCCTCCCAAGACTACATGTCTGTGAGAAAACTGCTGGAGAAAGGCTAGCCAGGCAGGGAGCCTGGGTGCAGGAGGCGGAGGGAGGGCGGCGAGCCCCCAGCATGGCTGCATGGCCAGGAGAGCTGGGAGAAGGGTCATGTACCCTGAAATTCACAGAGGGGATGGCACAAGAGGATCCACTGCAGCCTCTCATTATGACCTAGTAAATCTTCAGTAAAAGCCTCTGCCCCGCCATGTTTGGCGGGAAAAAACTGTTTTCTGGAAGCTGCTAAGGGGGCTGAATTTTGCATTACATTGGCTGGGGTCAAAAGAATCAACTCACAAGTGAGTTGTCTGCGAGACCCCTGTACGCGCATATTTGCTTTATTCACTGCTGTATCCCCGATGTCTACAAGGGTGTCCAGCACACAGTGGATTGCTCAGAAAATTATTTGTGTAATAAACACATAGAACTCTTTACATCTACAATCTCTGTCACACCCACCTCTGTGTCTCCCTTCTCCAAAGTCTGGCTTAACATTCACAGAGACTCTGCTGTGGCTGACCCACTCCGTGCCCAGCACTAAACCCTTGGTTCCCTCCGGGGACCTGAGAGGTCCCTGAGCTTCTGGAGCCGCCTTCTCAGTTATTGCAGGTTTCCTCCCAACCCAGAGTATGTGCAGCGCCCTGACCTGCTGCCCCAGCAGGTCCTCATTAGTACTCCACAGCCCACTCCAAGTGTGGGCCAGGGTAGAGTGAGGACGCTCTCCCAGCAGCACAGTGAGAGCTAAAAGCCTTGTCTTTTGCCTGTGGCCAGGGCAGGAATGTGGACTTTTCATCCCGGTTCTTCAAGCAAGGCTTCAGGCTCGCCCCCTACTGTGGGAGTGGAGGAACTTCATCCAGAGCACAACTCTCGGGCTTGGAGTTCAGCATCCTTTATCACCTTTCTCTGAGCTAGGGCTGAAGCCTCAACGTTCACTTGGGTTCGGATATGTGACTACAAGCAAAGCTTCACCTCTCTCAGCCTCAGTTCACTCATCATAAAGGGGTTAGGAAACAGCTGAAAATGCCATCCCTGTTCACCTGACAACAATATGGTGAGGATTAAATGAGGGCAGATGGCCGGGCGTGGTGGCTCACACCTGTAATCTCAGCACTTTGGGAGGCAGAAGTGGGCAGATCACTCGAGGTCAGGAGTTCAAGACCAGACTGGTCAACATGGTGAAACCCTGTCTCTACCAAAATACAAACATTAGTCAGGCGTGGTGGCGGATGCCTGTAATCCCAGTTACTTGGGCTGAGGCAGGAGAATCACTGGAACCTGGGATGCAGAGGTTGAAGGTGGCTAAGATCATGCCACTGCACTCCAGTCTGGGCAACAGAGGGAGACTCCATCTCCAAAATAATAATAATATAAATAAAATAAAAATACAAAAATTTGCTGCACACGGTGGCTCAGGCCTGTAATCCCAGCACTTTGAAAGGCTGAGGCGGGTAGATCACTTGAGGCCAGGAGTTCAAGACCAGCCTGGCCAACATGGCGAAGCCCTATCTCTACTAAAAATAGAAAAATTAGTGGGGTACAGTGGTGCACACCTGTAATGCCAGCTATCTGGGAGGCTGAGGCAGGAGAATCACTTGAACCCAGGAGGTAGAGGTTGCAGTGAGCCGAGATCACGCCACTGCACTCCAGCCTGGGCGACAGAGTGAGTAAGACTCCTTCTCAAAACAACAGCAACAAGAAAAAACTACAAATTAGGGCAGACATGTGACAATTCCTTGCCTTTGTCAGGCTCTGCAAAGCTGTGGGGTTGCTGTTTCCTAACAGTAGGCCAGTGAGCAAACAATAAATATCCACACCTTCGTTGCCCAGACCCAAGGCAGAGCAGGGGCCTTTTCCTCCATACGCCTTAGCCCAGGCTGCTCTGTGTAAGCTCTTGCTGACTGAAGGCTGCAGGCTCCTGGGCTATCTAAAGGACCTGGATGTGACACCCTGGCAGATCCTGCTGGCTAGAGATGGGGAGCCCTGGTCCCCTCCATTCTTAGGTCTCGTGATCAGAGGCAGCAGCTATTCATCTATCCAAGTGGGGAGCCATTGGCATGTGGAAGGCCATAGAAACTCGGGTTAGACGCCTGCTGGGCTGAGACAGAAGCTGAAAGGCCATCAGGGACAGAGCTTGTCTCCCCACACAACCCTGAGCCCCACATGAGGACCCAGGGCAAGTGTGGGGTGCAAAGGCTGCTTCTCACTGTGGTCTCAGACAAAGGAAAATCCCCAAGGTCCTGGCGTGCAGGAGTAGTGAGGCACCCCTTGTGGGTTGCCAAATTTAGCAAATAAAAATACAAGACAGATGTGCCACTTAGATGTGAATTTCAGATAAGCATCAAGTACTTTTAAAATATAAGTATGTCCCATGGAATATTTGAGATATACTTATACCAAACATTATTTGTAATTTATCTGAAAGTCAAATTTAACTGGGCATCCCATATTTTATCTGGAAACCCTCCAGACCCTCCAGGGCTCGGGGGGCCCAGCCCCTTCCCACAGCCCGCAGCCACACCCCACGGGAGGTTCTGGACACTCTCGCAAGAGGATGCTTCCTGCTGCCTGCCAGATGGTGACCCCAGCAGCCCAGCATGGGTGGAAAGAGGAAAGGGAACACAGCAGTCCCCTTAGATTTCACCCTTGAGTCTCTGTGAGGTGAGTCACCTATCACCTTCACAGGGCCTTGTCCATATCAAAGGAGGTCATGGTGGCGAAGTGCTTTCACATTACAAATGTCCTTCCCCTGCGTGGGGTGTTGTGGCAGGGCCTCCACTTGCCTTTGCTTAGCTCTTAAGGGTTGGCGTCCCTGGTGACCCTCCCTTTTCCCTGAGTCATCTCACCCACTCCCTGGCTCCAGTCACATCTATAAGTGGATGGCAACCCACTTAGCACTCCGGCCCCCTTTACAGTAGAATAAATATACACCACTTCTTCAGGGGAAACAGCCTCAGACCCCTATTTTCATGTGCCTACTGGACACCCTCCTGGGAGCCTTTCTGTCCCCGTCCCGCCCCCTCTGCCGCTGCCCACAGGCGGACTCTGCCAGCTCTTCTCTGAATAACGGAGGCGGCCCCCAGCTTGCCCTGCCCCAGTTCCCTGCCCACATCACACCCAGGGGTGAGTTTCTAAAATCCAATCTGACCGTGGCGCTCCTCTGCGTAAGACCCTTCCATGGCTTCCTCTTGGTCTTGGGATAAAGTCAAAACACCTTGTCTGTCTTCTGCTCTCATACAGACATATTTCTTGTCATGTCATCAACTGGCCAGCGCTGTCGCTCTTCTCCAGCCCACTGTCCCATTAAATGCCTCCAGGCCACTGTCCCACTGTCCCTGCCCAGCCTGCCCTTCCCAGCATTCCTTGGCCCCTCAATGCCCTTCACTTCCTTTCCTTTACTAGTGAAAGGATTACTGGAACCTCCACATCCATCCCTGAAGAATGGGGATATTTGCCTTCCTCCCAGACTTCCTAGGGTCTGGGAGAGAATCAAATAAGAAAGGGGATGTAAAACTATTTTGTAAACTGAAAAAGGTTTGTAAGAGATGAAGAAGAATAAAATGACCAATGGTCTGGGACAGCCTTGTAAGCTTCCTTATCAGCTGACCTCAGAGGTCCACAAGAAGCACAGGGGACAACCATGTGAGGGGACTGGGGAAACTGTGGCATTTGAGCTGGGAAGCGTGATTGGTGGGTAATGCTTTGGGTTGGGATGGAGAGTGTCATTCATTACTGGAGCAGCCATAACCTACTTGTGAGGTCTGTGTCTGCATGAGAACCCCTAGGGAGACAGGGGTGGTTACGAGGGGGTGCAGGATGGTGGGGCTTCAGCCCCTTCCTTCCAGCTTAGCCAGGTGAGTCATCCGGAGGTGCCGGCCCAAATCTCACCTCCTCCACTTGAGGCTGAGCTGAAATGGTCCAGAGGATGTGCCCAGAGGATGGAGACAGCAATACAGTGAATGAGTCATACAGCTGAGTCAGAGCCCACTCAGCCCCTTTCAGGGCTCTGACGAAGGCTGTGCCAGCACAGAGGCATTCTTCCAGCCTTGCCCCTTCCCTGCAAACACACACACCCACACACATACACACACGCCCCCCTACAGACCAGTGACCTCACAACATGCTTCTCTGACTGCTAGCCTTACTTACTTCACAGGTTCAGTGAAATCCTACTGAGTCTCCCATGTAACAGGCTTTCTTCATGCTCACACTCATTCATCCATTCACTGTTCAGGTACTGGAATAAAAACTCAGTCCTTGTCTTCAAAGAGCTCTCCACCCAGCAGAGGAAATAGTCTCCAAACATGCCTTGTCACTGTAGAGGGAGCAACGCACGGCCATGGGAGAGCCTCACACACCATCAGTATCCGGGCTGATAGAGGAGGGAATGAGGGACACAGCCCCTCAAAGTGGGATGGGTCAAGAAGTCACTGTTCTAAACATCTGGTCCCAGGACTCCCAAGCCTGGTAGCCTCTACTTCCCAGTGGGAACACCAAGCCTAAAGGTGCAGCTACACAGGTTCAAACAACATTGTTTCCCTTTTCTTCCAATTAACGTGGATACTTTGACATATGTAGGAATAGCCTAAGCTAATGGTCACAGAACAGGTTCTGGTCTGATCTGTTTTCAACGTGAAGACTGAATTTTGGCTTTGAATCAGCAGCAGAGCCACCTGATTATATAAGAAAACATACAATATCAAAACTGGGATAACTTAGAAGTCATCTAATTCCAGGCTCAGTGCTTCATTTCATAGGAGTAGAAACTCAAATCCAGAGAGGAATAAAGGAAGCAGAGCCTTCTGATAATTTCCATCTATTTTCTAGTTCTTAAGTAAATATAATTTTTACTACAAAAATAAACCACATTAGAGGCCAGGCGTGGTGGCTCATACCTGTAATCCCAGCACTTTGGGAGGCCAAGGTGGGCAGATCACAAGGTCAGGAGTTCGAGACCAGCCTGGCCAATATGGTGAAATCCCCTCTCTACTAAAAATACAAAAAATTAGCTGGGGGAGGTGGCGGGCGCCTGTAATCCCAGCTACTCGGGAGGCTGAGGCAGGAGAATCACTTGAACCTGGGAGGTGGAGGTTGCAGTAAGCCAAGATCGCACCACTGTACTCCAGCCTGGGCGACAGAGTGAGACTCCGTCTCAAAAATAAAAACAAACAAACAAACCATATTAGAGAATAAAAAAGAAAAACCAGGCCAGGCGCGGTGGCTCACGCCTATAATAGCACTTTGGGAGGCCAAGGTGGGCGGATCACGAAGTCAGGAGATCGAGACCATCCTGGCTAACATGGTGAAACCCCGTTTCTACTAAAACTACAAAAAAATTAGCTGGGCCTGGTGGCGGGTGCCTGTAATACCAGCTACTCGGGAGTCTGAGGCAGGAGAATGGCAAGAACCCGGGAGGCAGAGCTTGCAGTGAGCAGAGATCTTGCCACTGCACTCCAGCCTGGGCGACAGAGCGAAACTCTGTCTCAAAAAAAAAAAAAAAGAAAGAAAGAAAGAAAGAAAAACCAGCTGGGCACCATGGCTCATGCCTGTAATCCCAGCACTCTGGGAGGCCAAGGCAGGCGGATCACCTGAGGTCAGGAGGTCGAGACCAGACTGGCCAACATGGTGAAACCCTGTCTCTACTAAAAATACAAAAATTAGCTGGGCGTGCTATTGGACTATTGGACTACAGTAGCACCTGTAGTCCAAGCTACTCAGGAGGCTGAGGCAGTTGAATCTCTTGAACCCAGGACGCAGAGGTTGTAGTGAGCCAATATTGCACCAATGCACTCCAGCCTGGGTGACAGAGAGAGACTCTGTCTCAGAAAAAAAAAAAAAAAAAGAAAAAGAAAAACCACATTAATCTCAATACCCTAACATAACCATTGATATCATTTTGCTACTATTTCTTTACAATTTCTGTTCATACAGCTGTAATCATAGAATATATACAATTTTGTATATTACTTTTTAAATTTGACTACATTCTAAGAACTTCCACCACATTTTTGCAGTTCATAACCACAATTTTAATCACTATATAATATTCCAGCAAGGAAATGTTCTTAATTTTTTTCATGACTTACTTAACTATTTCTTTATTGGAGGACATTTAAGTGATGCCCCAAATATGGCTATCATAATGCTAAATATTGCTGTTTTCATTTATTTCCCTGGGATAGAGAGACTTCCATAAATGGAATTGCTATGGGGTAAAAGGTGTGAACATTTTAAAGTCTCTTGGTACATGTTAACAAATTGCTTTAGGACTGTACTAATTAGGCCGAGCACAGTGGCTCACGGCTGTAATCCCAGCACTTTGGGAGGCCAAGGTGGGCAGATCGCTTGAGATCAGGAGTTCGAGACTATCCTGGCCAACATGGTGAAACCCCGTCTCTATTAAAAATATAAAAATTAGGTGGCACGCGCCTGTAATTCCAGCTACTCGGGAGGCTGAAGCAGGAGAATCCCTTGAACCCAGGAGGGGGAGTTTGCAGTGAGTCAAGATCACGCCACTGCAGTCCAGCCTGGGCAACAGTATATGATGGCTTTAAATAAAACAGTAACTTCTCCATTTCAACATGTGACCAAAATGTTTATACCTTCTGACCCACCAATTCCATTGCTAGAATTCTGGAAATAATCATCAGGTGTGCCCTGACATGTCAGGATATCCATAAAGAATATGATGGTATGATATCAGATATCTTAAAATGTATACATGTATTAAAATCTATGAAGAGGGGGCTTATGGGAGAGACTTATATATTTTATTATATATACTTCTGTGTTGTTTTCATGTTTCACAATGAACACCTATTACTTTTATAGTTTGCCAAATGACAAAGATATTTCCATTCTGGAGATAAACACAGAAACTATAACACCGTTCTTCATTTGCAGTGAGCATACTGGTTAAGTGCACCAGAATCTCAGCTCTAAACCTTACATGACCCTGAGTTTTCTGTCAAATGCTGATGATATCAATGTCATAGGGTTATTGTGTCACTTAACTGAAATAATTCCTGGAAAATACTTAGCACAAAGCTTTGCATTTAGTAAGTATTCATGAATATTAGCTATATTATTATTTTATTCTGACATTTCTTTTAGTCTGTGGAGGCCTCTACTCCCCTACTCACAATCTCAGCCTGTGGAGGCCTCTACTCCCCTACTCACAATCTCAGCCACTATTTCTTACTGCTTATCCCAATAACAAGCGGCCTCCAGGGAACCAAGCCTGCGTGATGCCACATCAGCCACACACCTCTCCTTACGATTCTGTTTGGCAAGTTAGCTGTTAGCCCCAGGGCAACACAGAGGCAGGAGGCAGGAGGGAAGGAGGGCAGCACATATGTGTGTAGGCAGGGCCCTGGAGCACGAAAGAATGCGATGAGGACGCACAGCACTGGGAACCGGCAAAAACGAGCGAGACAGTTTTCAGGAGAGCAACAGCTGGCGGGGGAAACACCCAGAGAAGTAAAAATGAGACTATCAGAATTTTAAAAACTGAAAATCTCCAAGCACCTGAAATGCTTCATGCTTACTTTCAGAAAAAACAAAAACAAACAAACAAAAAAGATGAAACTCACTTTTAAGAAAGAAGAGCCGGGTGGAAGAGCACTAAGCTGAGAGGCAGTGGCTGGTGAGGAGCAAGAGGAGCCGCGACGCTGCAGACAGGGTCTGGGTCTGGATTCTGGCTTTTCCACACTCGGGCTCTGTGAACACGGCCAAGCTGATTCATCTTTTGTGTCTCAGTTTTGTCATCTGTAATACGGAGATAATAAAAGTGCATAGCTTACGGAGTTGTGAGGCTTGAAGGAGCTAATAATGCACATATACACGCTCTGTAAGGGCCGCCCTTTATCATTTAAGTACATGGCTGTTTGCCCTTGACGGGGCTGTGTAGCAGGGCGCCCAGCTGGACGAATCTCCCGGCCAGTTGGGGAGCCCCTCTGAGGGTCATCCTTGTGGATGTGGCCGTCGGGAGGACCAACCCGGTTTGCAGACCAAGATTTTGCTTCCTCTCATCCCTCCTGAGGGAGACCTGGGAAAGGAACGCCCCTCCTGCGGGCCCTTTCTCAGACACCAGGCAAATGTGTGGGGAAGATGCAGAGGTGGGTGGTGAGGAGGGGCCCCTGCGGTAAGCCAGGGCGAGGCTGACCTCCAGGGCTGCAGCTGCTGGGGGGGCCTTTGGCCGGGTTGACCAGGAAGGCAATGAGGGCTCCCAGGAAGCTTATTGTGTGGGGCCCGACCCCAGCAGAGGGGCAGGGCCTGGTCAGGGGCTGGAATGGGAGAAAACAGAGGGGCCTTTGGGGAGGAAGGGGCCCAAGGAGGGAGGCAGTAGGGTAAGTAGGGGGCTGTGAGGAGGCAGGGGCAGGAGGCTGTAGGGGAGGTGGGAGACTAAAGGGGGGCGGGGCGGAGGAGAAAGAGGGATTACAAGGAGGTGGAAAGGAGAGTGGGACGTGGGGAAGAGGAGGAAGGAGGACAAAGGGCAGGGGGTGGGTACACGGGAGGGGTGTAGGAGGAAAGGGGGTGAAGTTGAGATAAAGGGGTGGGGAGGAGGGGAAGGGGTCAGGGAGGGAGCAGGGAGGGGTGGAAGGGGCAGGAGCAGCCCAGTTATGTGGGGAGTGGGGCAGGGGGAGGGAGGGGAGAGTTGAGGGGGTGTGGGAGAGGAGTGGATGGGGGAGGACCAGCCCAGGTGTAGGGGAAGCGGGTCAGGGGGAGGGAGGAGGAGGTGGGGGGCGTAGGGGAGGGAAAGAGAGGAGGAGGGAAGGGGTGTGGGGAGCAGGGGAGGGGGCGGAGGGGCGGTGCCCTGCTCTCAGCCTCCTACCGCCCTGCGCCGCCCGGGCCTCTCGGCCCCTCTGGCCGGGCGCCACCCGCGCGCCTCTGACGCCGCGTCAGGCAGCCGCTGGGGAGGACGCGGCGGGAGCCTCAGATGCCACCTACTCCCCGGCCTCTCTCCCAGTTGATGCTTCTATTTTAGGCAGCACATTATTTCCTGCTGTGATTTTTTCAGCCTTCTAATTTGGGCTCTGAGGTAAGCCGTGACATCCGCTGCACGCCCGCAGCCCCCTCCCGGCCCGGCGGCGGCGCGATCCTGCCCGAGCCCCGCGCCCTCCGGCCGCGCCTGCGTCTTAGAGGAGCCACTCGGCCAGGCCGGCCCCCAGACAGGCTCCCGAGGAGGGCTTCTCCCCGTGCAGGGTGAAAGAGTCCAGCCACGCGGGATTTCTAGGCAAGGATTTAGAAAAAGTGACGGGGACGGGGGATACATTGCACCATAGCGTCCCGGATCCGGGCAGGGGACTGCAGATGCTTCCATATCGGAGGTTTAACACGGTTTTTTTTCTGGACACGGGCCCCTTTGAGAATCTGATGAAAGTGTCCAGAGCAAGCCTTCGGCCCACACAGACACTAGGATTCTGCCTGTAGCTTCAGGCCCGTCACCTCCTGACACCCTAGGGGCGCCAGGACCCCAGGCTAAAAGCCCAGCTCCGAGGTTGAACACTGTGTGTATCTGCCTGCTCCTGCCAGTTTCATCCCAAACCGACTCACTGCTCCCTATGTCTGGGTCCCCTCTCCCTCTATCGGCCTCATTACCTTTTTTTTTTTTTTTTTTTGAGACAGAGTCTTGCTCTGTCGCCCAGTCTGGAGTGCAGTGGCGCGATCTCGGCTCACTGCAACCTCTGCCTCCCGGGTTCAAGCGATTCTCCTGCCTCAGACGCCCAAGCAGCTGGGACTACAGGTACCCACCACCACACCCAGCTAATTTTTAAATTTTTAGTAGAGACAGGATTTCACCATGTTGGCCAGGCTGGTCTCAAACTCCTGACCTCAAGCTATCCGCCCTCCTTGACCTCCCAAAGTGTTGGGATTACAGGCATGAGCCAGCCTGCCCCAGCCCCAACCTCTTTACATTTAATCAATGTTTTTAAAACTGTCTTTGTATGGGTAAGGATCTCACCCCCATGTGGGCAGATGGAGGTCACATTGGTAGCTGTCCTGCTCTTTAGGTCTCTGGCCTAGTTCATTACCTGGGTCCTGCAGGCATCTAGTAGTGGAAAGGACACTGCATTTGGATTCCAGGAGACTTGGGTTCCAATTACATACTTAGTAGTTTCATTCGCTTGGCCTCCCTGAGCCCCAGCTTCATCTGTGCAATGGGGAACTGTAATAAAGCTTCCCTCACAAGACTAAGTGAGTCAGTGCACAGGGAGGCACCTTTCACATGCACCTCCCTGTCAAAGGAGAAGGCCTAATTTGCTTCTTTTGAGTAACTCACACTTGTCTGTTGCCCCTCAGGGTGGGCAGCATCCAATAAAGTTTTGTGGTTTTTAAACTAAAGATGGGTAAACTGCCACTGGGCACCTGTAATCCCAGCACTTTGGGAGGCTGAGGCGGGCAGATCACTTGAGGTCAGGAGTTCAAGAATAGCCTGGCCAACATGGTGAAACCCTGTCTCTACTAAAAATACAAAAATTAGCCAGGTGTGGTGGCACATGCAGGTAATACCAGCTACTCAGGAGGCTGAGACATGAGAATTGCTTGAAGCCAGGAGATGGAGGTTGCAGTGAGCCAAGATGGCACCACTGCAGTCCAGCCTGGGCGACAGAGCAAGACTTATCTCAAAAAAATAAATAAATAAAAAATAAAGATGGGTAAACTGACTCCAAAATAAGGCAGTGATGTGAGAAAAGCCATCCTATCTCCCGAATAATGAGTGAGCAGTAAGAGACCACCCCAGGCAGATGCAGAACAGCTAGCTTGGCAGTCAACCTTGGAGGCCAGCCTGCTCTTCAGTCCGCAGCCCCTTTTCCCACAGGTGTTAAAAAGGGTTCCTCGGTCTCATCCACCCCACGGACTCCATCACTACCACCTGCAAACTCGCCTTCCTCCGTCTTTATTAGAGTTTGCATTTTCTCTGGCGCACCCTCCGGTTACTGTCCTAATGCCTTCTCCCCGCCTTGGGAGATGTCTGCAGTTTTACTCCAGCTTGGTTCTCTTCCTGCCCCTCTGATTGCTCCTTCTCTAGTGCTGGCTCCTTTTCCTTTCCTGAGCTTTATTTTATTATTATTATTTTTTAAGATGGAGTCCTGCTCTCTCAGGCTGAAGTGCAGTGGCACAGCTCACTGCAGCCTCCACCTTCCATGTTCAAGTGATTCTGCTGCCCCTCAGCCTCCCAAGTAGCTAGGATTACAGGTGGTGCATGCGCCACCAATGCTGGCTAATTTTTGCATTTTTAGTAGAGACAGGATTTTGCCATGTTAGCCAGGCTGGTCTCGAACTCCTGACCTCAAGTGATCTGCCCACCTTGGCCTCCCAAAGTGCTGGGACTACAGGTGTGAGCCATCATGCCCAGTCCTGGGCTTTCTTTTTTTTTTTTTTTTTCAAGGGTGCCTATTATCCAGCGTTTATCATGCTGCCTTCAGTTCCCTGTTCCCGGCCTCCTGCCTCTGGGAGAGGAACCTCATTGCTTTTGGTGGTTCCAGTTGTCTCCTCTAGGTTACCAGCTCTGACCTCCTGATTCCCAGTCCCAATTTCAGCTGCCCATTGGACAACTCTAAACTTAAGCCCTGTTGTCATCTCAAACTCAACATATCTAAAAATGAGTTCCTCATCTTCCCCCAAAGCAGCTTTCCCAGCTGGTTTCCCTTTTCTGTTTGGTACATGACCATTCTCACCCAGGCACAAAGCTTTCATCAACTTTGGCTCTTCTCCTTTCCTCTTCTACCTGCATGTAGGCACCAAACCCTGTGCATGCCTCCTTTGGGGTGTTGCTCTGGTATCCAACTCTTCCTTCCTTTTCCCATCTCTAGTCATCTATTCCTAGCCCTCAGGTCCAACGGTCCCAGGAGCTCCATGGCTGTTTTCTCTGCCCATAGTCTCTCCATCCTCTAAAATGGTTGATATCTGAACCAAGACCCACCTCCATTAGAGACTTCCTTTGAACATAGACCCTTTGAGCTGCGTTAGCACATCTTGCCTGTTCCATTCACTCTGCCAATTCCCCCAGTCTTGCCAAGTGACATCCCTCCTATGGTTATTTAACTTTTCACATTTTTTACCCAAATGAGAAGCTCCTAGAGGTCTTTCCCAGCCCCTGATCTGAGCTTGCTCAGGGCCAGCTGGGACGCCTGTTGCTACAGCCTGGCACTTAACACAAGTGCTTCTGATTCCTCATGGTCTCCCCTATTTTTCAATCTGGCTCACTTGAGCTCTCCTTTTAAAAATTAACCAAGGAGCACCCTTCACCCAGAAGCAGAGAGCCCACATTCCAGTGCCTGCAGGGTCCAGGCAGGTCGTGACATGGGTGAGGCAGGGCAGGTGCATAGTGATAGGGAGTGGCAGGACATGGCGTCTAGACTCCAGGTCCCCAGTCTAGAGGATTTGTTACTACTTAGGCCCCCTTTATTGATATCAGGCCCAGTGTGTCCAGAGTTTCCTTTTTTTTTTTTTTTTAAGAAATACCAAATTTGGATTTTAGATTAAAATTGCCAACTTCTAAAATACTGTGCAAACCAAACAAAATACCACTGCAGGCTAAGTTTAGCCTGCAGGTAACCCTGGATATAAAGATTTCCTGCTTTGTGATAACTCTTAGATGACAGAAAGCGCTTTGGATTGGGAGTTTCTAGTTCTGGTTATACCAGTAATGAGCTAAATAATCTTTAATAAGTTATATCCCTTCTCTGGGACCTCAGTTTCCTCATCTGTACAATGAAGGATCCCATTAAATGATCCCCAAGGCCTTTTTAAAAAACTTGGTAATTCTGTGGTTCTGTGGCTTATTCTAAATGGTGGGGAAATCCTGTTTAATTGAATTGTCTGATGAATGAGAATTACCATAAATACACACTGTATGTGGATTACTACATTTCAGAGAACTAGAATACAATAAGTCTTTGGTTAACTGAAATTCTCCGGGGTTAACTGGAAAATCCCCTTTTAATCAAGGTTATTGTTGAGAGGCTTTCTAAAATACCAGAGTTCAGTTTCCTGCCTTTCTAAGCACAGGAGATGTAGCAATACTGGGCAAGGGGAACTGATGAGTCACTGTCTGGGGATGGCTCTGCCACCTGAGCTGAAGGCGTCAACAGCGGAGTAACCCAAGAGGCTCTCCCAGCCAGGGCGCTGCTCACAGAGCAGAGTTATCTGTAAGGACCACCTGGCTGGTGCCATAGATAACTATACTGAGGACCTCACCAGTCTTTTGCAAGACTTGGACACCCAGGTTTGACATCCACTTTTGGAACATACCTCATTTCTAAGATGAGGAAAACTGGCATTACCTGGAATGTGTATCAAGGCTGACTGCCACCCGGAGCTCTTTCCCACTGAAAACAGCGAGCACTCTGGAACCCAGCAGATCTTGATTTGAATCGAGTCTTACACTTCCCAGCTGTGCGACTTTAGGCACGTGCCTTAACGTTGCTGAGTCTTAGTTTCCTCATCTGTAAATTGGAGACAATATGCTCTCATAGAGTTGTTATGAGGACTAAGTAAAATCATGTACACTAAATGGCTGATGTGATGTTTGAGATTTAGTAAGTGCTGGGTAGGTAAATGGAAATCATTCCATTAGGAATTAATACCTTTTATCATGTAAAATCCCATCTGATTCTCCAGAGTTTTACTTAGTAAATAAGGTCAGCAAGTCAGCAGCAGTCACCTTCCACCTCAATAGCCATTTGAGAAACCCACTGTGTGCCTAATTAGATCTCCTGCTCCATCTGCCCTTCCATTCCACCCTATCATCTTGCAATAGAGACACCAGACTGAAAACCAGAACCAAGGTCTTGATTTAGGGCCAGGTGTGGTGGCTTACACCTCTAATCCCAGCACTTTGGGAGGATGAGGCGGGAGGATCATCTGGGCCCAGGCCTTTTGAGGTTACAGTGAGCTATGATCGCGCCACTCCAGCCTGAGCAACAACGTGAGGTCCTCTCTCTCTCTAAAAACAAAACAAAACAAAAGTTCTATTTTGCAACTGTCATAGTAATAATTGATTCAGTCAAGAATCATTAAAGGATGCAAGTTTGATAAGGACAAGATAGTCACAGACGTAAATATCCCCCCATTACTTATTAATTATAAAAGAAAAAAATAATAACTTTTCCGTGGAGAAACTTGGCAAATATCTTCTTAACCACGAGATCAGAGTTAACATCACCAGGCCTGGGACAAACAGACATCACATGGCTCCTGATAGGATGTACTGAGGCCCCAGCGCCACTTCTGTGAGATTCCTGCCAGCAAATGCCTAACCTGGGTCTAATTATAAGCACACATCAGACTAGCCCAAATTGAGGGGCATTCTATAAAACAACTGGCCTATACTCTCGAAAAATATCAATGTCATGAAAGACAAAGAAGGGCTGAGAACTCTTCTAAATTAAAAATTAAAGAGAGACAATGACTACGTGGAATGTATGATCTGGATTGGATTCTGGGCGAGAAAAAAATCTCTATTAAGGGCATTATTTGAATTTTAATATTAAGTATATATTAAATAATAGTTTTAAACGGCGCTCATGCCTGTAATCCCAGCACTTTGGGAGGTCAAGGTGGGTGGATTGCTTGAAGCCAGGAGTTTGAGACCAGCCTGGGCAACAGAGCATGACCCTGTCTCTACAAAAAAAATTTAAGAATTAGCCGGGCACGGTGGTGTGCACTTATAGTCCCAGCTACTCAGGAGGCTGAGGCAGGAGAATTGCTTGATTGCCCTGGAGGAGTTTGAGGCCACGGTGAGCTATGATCACACTACTGCACTCCTGCCTGGGTGACAGAGCAAGACCCTGTCTCCAAAAATAAAATAAAATAAGTATTATATCGATGTTAAATTCCCTGATTATGTAATAGAATGTCTGTGTTCTTGAGAAAGTATTTAAGGGTAAAAGGTATAGTGTCTGCAGCTTACTCTCAAATGGTTCAAAAAAAGAAACTAAGTATAAACAGGTATGTACACACTCAGAATATTAAAATGTAGCAAAGTGTTAACATTTGGCGAACCTGAGTGAAGGATTTCTATGCACCAGCCTTGCAGTTTTTCAGTAAATTAAAATTATTTCAAAGAAAAAGTTAAAAAAGAAAAAAAGAGCCAAGGCGCCATGCCCAGAGCCTGGTGTCCTCTGCCCCCACACCATGGCAAAGTAGAAAGAGCCCTGACTTAGACACAGGTTCAAATCCAGGCTCCCAACTGCAAGATATTTCATCCCTAGGCTTCTGTCTCCTCACCCTAAAAGGAAGATAGTAGTACAATGTCTCTCTCTTAGGGATGTTAAGGGGACTTAAATGAGGTAGTCTATGTAGAAACCCTGGCACCTGCCAAAAAATTATTCACATACTCTCCAAGTATATGCTGCTAATTGCCCAGAAGTGATAAATACAAACAGAATTCTTACTCTCACGTAGCTTATCTTCTAGTCAGAAGATGGAAAATAAATGACTAAATAAGCAGGCAGGCATAATTCCAAACAGTATAAATTCTGTGGGGGGAATGGAGTGTGGCAGTAGAGATGGGAGAGATGGGGGGGCGGGCCCACCCTATACAGGGTGCTCAGGGAAAGCCTTCCAAGGAAATAACATTTAAGCTGGCCCTGAAGAACAAGAAGGAGGGAGAGGTTGACAATCTAGGTGGTGGAATAGCAGGAACAAAGGCCCTGGGGTGGGCAGGGCCTCGGTGCATGCAAGGAACTGTCTGTCCCTTCTCTCCTCTGCTAGACCACCTCATAACTCCGTGTGTGCTCCTTAAGGGAAGGGGCAGCAGAGCACCCAGCACTGGATACCCAGTGTCGGATGAGTGAACAAGCAAATGGCTGACGTCTGGTTTCAATTTTTGCCTAGGAGGAGATGCACCCTGCTCCCAGCTCTTAGCCTCACCATGCAGTGGGAGGGAAGGAGGCTTCTGAACTGGCAGCTTTGCATTCTTCCCCTCTCTGTGCAACTTGTTTCGGTCACAGAACTGGAAGAGACCCCAAAACTCCCATTATCCCACCCCTCCGATTAGAGAGGAAGAAACAGAGGCCCAGACTCAACAGACTTGCCGAAACCCATGGACCTGGTTGGGGGCCCGCGTCCAGCGCTTTCCCCAGCCTCACAGCCTGCCTTGTTTATTTGTTCAGCGGTTTTTGTTTCGCCATGGCACAGCTTGTTCCGACTCTGGAACATTTATAAGATGAGCCAATTTTTAAAAATCATAGAAAATAAATGGTTTGTTCTTGGAGCTGAAGGGCGGGGCAGTCAGGGTGGGAGACAGGTTCCAGGCCAGTTCTGGGGCAGAATTTTGGTTTATCCTTTGCTGTGTTCTTTTCTCCTCCTGCCTTGGGAACCAAGAGGACTTCAGTGGGATTCCCTGCCTCGATTTCTCCAGGACTATGATATGGAAAGACTAGAACATTCAACTATACACTTTCTGGTTCCCACCTCCACCATCATGAGTTCCATTCCAAACTCTGGCTCCTACCCATGGAGTTCAAGCCACAGCTTGATTCAGTTGATCAACCTGGGGATGGAGGTATCAGGACTAGCACCTGGACCATTCTGCCTCCTCTGCCTGTAACATCCTCTTGCTCTGCTTGTGAACTCTTCTCCTTCAAAACCCAGCGGTTATGTCACCGCTTCTAAAACCTTGAACTGATTCCCCATGTAGTCGGCCAGCTACTTTTTAAATTTAAAAAAGCCCAACCAGAATAAACAGGATAGCTAAAACGCTGAATTTCTTTGCTTTTTTCTGACTGGATATTAACTCAGTGTACTAATGTTAGCTATTATCTTGTGTTATTTGATCAGAATTTATTTGCAGATATGTAAATATGTGATTACCAAAAACTTGGAAATGAATAGTTACTAAATTCAAATTTTTTGGCCAACAAAATAATTTGTTTAAACCTTAATTATGTCCAGGATGGTAGAGGGAGTGGGATAAGGATGACAGAAGGACTCCTGCTGGTAAAAAGGTGACTCAAAGGTCCTGTCTAGCCTTTTGATACAATATGGCTGCCTCATTTCCCCAAAAGGCCTGGTACATAGTAGGTGCTCAAAAAATATATGCATTAAATGTATGAGTGCGTGAGGACGATTACATTCTCTGGCCCTGGGGTCAATGAAGCCTCTGTCAACCCCAGTTGAGTGTCCCATGAGGGGCCAGGCTAAGAATCCATTCAAGAGTTGTCCTAGGCCAGGTGCGGTGGCTCACACCTATAATCCCAGCACTTTGGGAGGCCGAGGCAGGCAGATCACCTGAGGTCGGGAGTTTAAGACCAGCTTGGCCAACATGGTGAAACCCCATCTCTACTAAAAATACAAAAATTAGTCAGACATGGTGGCGGGCACCTGCAATCCCAGCTACTTGGGAGGCTGAGGCATGAGAATCACTTGAACCAGGAGGTAGAGATTGCAGTAAGTCAAAAATCACTCCACTGCACTCAAGCCTGGGCAACAGAGCTTGTCCTAGCCTCAGACTTTTTCTAACTGGGCGACATGCCCATTCTTAGCATTCTTAGAACTAAGATTGGTGAGATCCTGGGGATGGATAGGGCAGTGTGTTCTGAAACCCTTTCAAGGAGCAGGGGCAGCAGCCTGGGTTCTGATGCCCATTCCAGCTCCCTCTGCCCCTTTGCTCAAGGCAGTTCCCCAAGCAGCAGTCTGGCCAGCTGTGGGAGGTGCTGTTCACCACTTCCAAGATTAGCTCAGACCTTAAAAATCACAGCCCAGCTCCTGCTCTTCTCGTGCCAAGGAAAACAGTAGATGTCAGAAGCCTCCTTAGGTATCTGGAAGGGAACAGCTCCTTCTGCTCCCTCCCTTCCTTGTATGAGGTCATTGAATCAGGATGACAAAGCAAACAGTGACATGTGTTGGGACTTGTTCCCAGACTGATTCCAGGATTTCTCCAGCCCCTCCCGCCTCCCACCCTCAGAATGGCAGGCCCAGGTGTGGACAACAAACTAAACAGAACTCGGTCCTTGGGATCCTGGGAACTAGGGGCCACTTGGGAGGCACTGTCTGGAGTGGTGGAGAGGAAGCCCTGGATGGACTTTGGTAAAAGAGGAAATTGGGATATCAGCCCCACAGGCTATTTGCACGGTGTGTCCCGGGCTTCAGCATGCTTCTACGTATTTTAATGTGACTTTAGGAGGGTAGGTGTTCTTTTCCAACTTCACAGATGAGGAAACAGGCTCATTTAAGGTCAGCAGTTTAATCAGGGTTACATGGCTTAAGTGTGACAGAGCCAGACTTGAAGTGAGTTTTGTGACTAATGAGTTTTGTTACATTTTCCCACCTCACCACAATTCCTTGAACTTGTCATTGGTATACCTGCTTCAGGCTTTCTGCCTTGTTGCATACCACCATACTATTATTTACGTAATATTTTTCTTAAATAAACACAATTTAAAAGTTAACCCCATTCTGGCCATTATTCTAAGTTAAGTAACTCAGGAATGGAAAACCAAACATTATATGTTCTCACTTATAAGTAGGAACTAAGCCATGAGGATGCAAAGGCATGAATTCTATAATGGATTTTGGGGACTTGACTGGGGAATGCTGGGAGGATGGTGAAGGATAAAATACTACATATTGGGTACATTGTACACTGCTCAGGTGATGGGTACACTAAAATCTCTTTAGAAATCACCAGTAAAGAACTTATCCAGGGGATGGGTATGGTGGCTCACACCTGTAATCCCAGCCCTTTGGGAGGCTAAGGGTGGCGGTTCTCAAGCCTAGGAGTTCAAGGCCAGCTTGGGCAACATATCGAGACCCCATTTCTATTAAACATAAAAAAAAGAATTTACCCATGTAACCAAAAACTTACCTGTACCCTAAAATCTGTTAAAATAAAAAAGTTAACTTCATTCTAAGCTACAAAACGTATGTGTGTATATATTTATACATATATATTTTAGTATATGTAATGTGACATATTACATTTATACTGTTTATATGTGTTTATATGTGTAGCTACTAAAATTAAACATTTTCATCCTCATCCCCTAAAGTTGACTCTTGTGACACCAGGGACACTCATGCACACTTTGGAAAACTGTCTCGCACCCTCCCTGTATTACGAAGGACACAGCCAAGTGGCTGCTTGTTGAAATGCTCAGCCAGTAGGATCACTCATAGACACCACTGTCTTTGTTAGGGCTGTGCCTGAAAATCACAGAATTATTCATGGAGGATAAGAGATAGATCATGGACTCTAACTCTGGAAAAGGTGTTATACAACACACCCAGCCATAGCCCTAAAGATTAAGGGGCACCATTCAGGGATATAAAGAGGAATCAGATACGGTCCTTGCTCTTAAAAACTCACTAAGTTTACAAACATAAACAATTGAAAACTAGAAGGAATAAGCAAAGAAACATAAATGAAAGAAACTCACATGTGGATTTGGTTCCACCACAAACTCGGTGTGCCTTTGAGCAAGTCACTTCATGTGTCTAGCCTCGGTTTCTTTTTTTCTTTTTTTTTTTGAGACGGAGTCTCACTGCAATGCCCAGGCTGGAGTGCAGTGATGCAATCTGGGCTCACTGCAACCTCTGCTTCCTGGGTTCAAGTGATTCTCCTGCCTCAGCCTGAGTAGCTGGGACTACAGGCAGGGGCCACCACACCTGGCTCATTTTTGTATTTTTAGTAGAGATGATGTTTCACCATATTGGCCAGGCTGGTATCGAACTCCTGACCTCAGGCGATCCACCCACCTCAGCCTCCCAAAATGCTGCAATTACAGGCGTGAATGAGTCACCATGCTGAACGCCTCAGTTTCTTTAAACAGAGGTAATTAACATCCCTTTTTACCTTTTAAGTTTAATAGGGGATTCAGTTTTTTTTAACAGGTGTGAAAAAATCCTCTGTAAACTGTAAAGCTGCAACACAGTGTGTAAGGAATAAATAGGCAATGCCCAAAGTCCTCCATAGAATATTGGCATTATAAATGGAGAGCGACTTTCTCTAGGTGAAACTAAGCACTGGAAAAGACAGTTTGGGAGGAGAGTTGGGAGCACCATTTGGGCCTGACCAGTGTCCCTGGCTAACTTGCTGCTGCCAGGTCTTGGGCCCAGGAATGTCGGTGAGCGAAACCAGCTTGCTGCTCCTAACTCTTTCACAATCCTCCCTTTTTTTCTGATTCTTACTCTTTCTTCTGCTTTGAAACATTAATCTTCTTTCAGTCCCGTGTGCAAGTTGACCGCATTGTAATGGGTATATACTGCCCTCTTGTGGTCACTCCCTGCCATGGTTGCATTAACTTCCGACGGGGTGTGCGACAAAGGCAGACCTGAGGAAACCCAACCAACCCCAGCTGAATGCACCTAGCCCTGGACGATCCAAATTAAAACCAGCTGCTGGAGTGCAGAGCTCCTTGATGGGAAGTAGTTCCTGCCTGGTTTTGCCCCAAGTAGGACATTAAATCCAGCCCTCTGTCTGGATTAAACTTGCTAAAATGGTCAGTTCCTAGATTGTCCAGCTTGTCTGAAGCAAGGTCCTGAAACTGAAGGTGGCTGGAAGGTATCCCTTCTCTGACAGAAAAACCGAAGGATAGGAAGGGCTGGGGCTAAGACCTGCCCTTCAGCCCTCCACCCATTGAAACCAACAGTTAACTAACTGAGCACCAATTTGTGAACTGCTACTTGCCATGGATGGGGTACAAGATATGTAGTTCCTGTCCTCAAGAACACATAAGTGACAAGCGTAAGTAACCCAAGCACACATATCAGTAATGAATATCAAGTCGTTGGAGTAAGGGCTATAATAGAAGTAGAAATAAAGTGCTACAGCACTAGTGGGGAAGGAGGGATTAGTGATAGCCACCGCAATCAGGGAGACCTCCTGAAGGTAGTTCTAGGCAAACTGGGTTAAAAATGAGTCGGGCCTGGGGAAGGGACGGAGGAATGGGCGGAGCACAGAGAAAGATTTTTAGGGCTATGAAACCATCTTTGTCTGTATACTGTAATGGATACATGACATTATACATTTCTCCAAACCCAGAGAATGTACAATACCAAGAGTGAGCACTAATGTTAACTATGGACTTTGGGTGATATCGATGTATCAATATAAGTTCATAATTTATAACAAATTTACCACTCTGGTGGGGAATGTTGATAGTGGAGAAGGCTGTGTATGAGAGGACTGGGGACAATGGAAAATCTCTGTATCTTTTGCTCGATTTTGCTGTGAACCTAAAACTGCTCTAAAAAATAAAGTCTTAAAAAAAAAAGAAGTGGTACCTTACCAAACATGAGCAAGGAAGACAACAATGATACTCATAATAACTACATGGGGTGGGGGGAGGTGATTATGTGTTGCACATGACTAAAAGTTTATATTTGTTACTTAATCTCTGCAACAATACTTGTTGGGTAGGTATTATTTTCTCTATTTAATAGATAAGGAAACTGAGGCCTATGCAGAAAGGCTTGATAGAAAATATAGGGAGAGGAAAAAGCAAAGGTGTGTTTGGGGCAATAACCTGTTATTTCTAGAGTAGCAGGTATGCCTCATCGGGTGGCAGAAAGGGAGAGACAAGGGCAGGTGTGGGGTCATGATGATCAAAAAGCACAGGAACCCTATGATAAGGCTTTTAAAGCCTCAAAGGAATTTGGACCCTCACGCTTTGGACACTGGAAAACCTTTTGAGATTTCAGAGCAAGGGACCCTGCTCAGGGATGTATTTGACATATGTGGAGGAGAGCTGATAAGGCAGAGATGAGAGGGAGACCTGTGGAGTCATGAGGTGAAGGGAGCTTAGATTAGGGCGGTGGGCAATGCAAAGGTATAGATCCTAAAACCTCCACATGGAGAAATTAAAATGGGCTAGGGGAATAAAGAAGGCAGAGGTACCCTTGATGGGAAACACTACAGTCACATGCTGAGCCCTCCAACCTGCCTCATCAATGCCAGGTCCTATGGTGGGGGTGGGGGCAGATTTCCAGAATCCTACTGAATAGAAGTCTTGGTTCCACCCTGGACTATGATGTGCCAAACCTCTAAAACCAAAGCAGGGCAAAGTCTTCTCAGAGACCAGCAGTGAAATCCTGAAAATTGTTCTCAATGCCCACATCAAGTGAGGAATCTCAGAATCAGAGTGGCCTGTCACAAGAAGACTATACCAGTTTGATGCTGGACCCACTCCTCAAAGGTCAAGGAGTTTTGTCATTTCCCAGCAGTCAAGAATCTGGTTGGACCAAACCCTGTATGGGAACGCGGCTCCCCCTCCCCCACAGAGGCTTTGATTCTGGCTTTTGATTGCCACAGGGCTGGCGGGCTTCCCTCTGGCTCCCACTCTCTCAGGAAGCCATCCACAGCTGCTGGCCACTTGTCACACCCTATCTGGGAGGTGGCAGCATTTCAGTGGTAAAGCAACAGATCCTCAGGCTGTGGCTAACGGCTTCAATGTTTGTTGGGAATTGTGTCATATTTCCCGAAAGGGCAAACTCCATCTAGTCTTGGTAGAACAGTGTTCTTTCCTGCACAATACAATGAACTCTCAATGCCCAACTGAAATAAACAGAATCATAATAGTGGTCATGTTATGGTGATGTTGAGATGCTTAGGCATTTAATTTTTTTATTTTTATTTGCTTTTGAGACAGGGGCTTGTTCTGTCTTCCAGGCTAGGTGTAGTGACATGATCATGGCTCACTGCAGCCTCAACTTCCGAGGCTCAAGCGATCCTCCCACCTCAGCCTCCCAAGTAGCTGGGACTACAGGTGCTACCACTACACCCAGTTAATTTTTTAATTTTTTGTAGAGATGGGGTCTCACTATGTTGCCCAGGCTGGTCTTGAACTCCTAGCTTCAAGCAATCATCTTGCCTCGGCCTCTCAAAGTGTTGGGATTACAGGCATGAGCCACAACACCCAGCTGGCATTTCATTTTTTTTTACCCATGGTTCATTTCTTCCCTTTTCTCTAAATATCTTTAAAATTACTATACTGCTTTAAATATTTTCCTCTTCTCAAAATATCCTTAATTTTAGAAATAAAAGAGTTTTAGTAATAAAAAGTTAGGCTAGGTGAGGTGGCTCATGCTTGTAATCCCAGCACTTTTGGAGGCCAAGGCAGGGGAGGATCCCTAAGGCTAGGAGTTCAAGACCAGCCTGGGCAACATAGTGAGACCCCCATCCATACAAAAAATTTAAAACTTAGCTGGGCATGGTGATTCACGTCTGTAGTCCCAGCTACTGGGGAACCTGAGGTGGAAGGATCCCTTGAGCCCATGAATTCGAGGCTGCAGTGAGCTACGATGGTGCCACTACATTCCAGCCTGGGCAACAAAGCAAGACCTTGTCTCCAAAAAAAAAAAAAAAAGGCAATATCCAACCATATGACATTATGACATTCTGGAAAATATAAAACTATGGAGACAATAAAAAGATCGGTGGCTCCTAGGGCTGAGAGGGGAGAGGAGGATGAATAGGCAGAGCACACAGGACTTTTAGGGCAGTGAGACTGCTCTGTATGATACTATACTGGTGAATACATGTCATTATATATTTGTCAAAACCCACAGAATGTACACTAAGAGTAAATCCTAATGTAAACTGTAGTTTGTTTGATAACATGTCAATTCAGGTTTAACTGTAAAACATGTACCACTCTGGTACAGGACTTTGCTAGTACAAGAGACTGTGTGTGGGGGGGGTGGGGGGCGGGTAAATGGGAACTCATTGTATTACACTTTTTGTTCAATTTTGCTGTAAATCTAAACTTGCTCTTAAAAAGTCTATTTTTAAAAATTAAAGCAATATACTGGGGGTTAAGAGTTAGACTCAGAAACTGGATTGCTTATGCTCCAGTCCAATTCATTGACTAAGTGGCCTTAAACCGGGGTGTTTTAACTTTCAAGTCTTCAGTTTCCTCAGCTGTATAACTGAAGGAAGTAATAGTACCTACCTCACTCAACAATTTGGGAGAGTAAATGAGAATCCATACAAAGCAGTTAGCATAGTGCCTGGCACATTGAGGGCATTAGATAAATCTTAGCTATTATTATTATTATTATTATTATTATTATTATTATTATTATTTTAGTCGGAGTCTCGCTCTGTCGCCCAGGCTGGAGTGCAGTGGTGCAATCTTGGCTCACTGCAACCTCTGCCCCCTGGGTTCAAGTGATTCTCCTGCCTCAGCCTCCTGAGTAGCTGGGACTATAGGTGCCTGCCACCACGCCCGACTAATTTTTGTATTTTTAGTAGAGACGGGGTTTTGCCATGTTGACCAGGCTGGTCTCGGAACTCCTGACCTCAGGTGATCCACCCGCCTTGGCCTGCCAAAGTGCTGGGATTACAGGCATGAGCCATCGTATCCAGCCTATTTTTTTTTTCTTTTTTTTTTTTTGAGACGAAGTCTTGCTCTTGTCCCCCAGGCTGGAGTGCAATGGTGCAATCTTGGCTCACTGCAACCTCCGCCTCCCAGGTTCAAGCAATTCTCCTGCCTTGGCCTCCTGAGTAGCTGGGATTACAGGCACCTACCACCACATCTGGCTAATTTTTGTATTTTTAGTAGAGACGGGGTTTCACCATGTTGGCCAGGCTGGTCTTGAACTCCTAATCTCAGGTGATCTGCCGGCCTCGGCCTCCCAAAATGCTGGGATTACAGGTGTGAGCCACTGCACCTGGCCTATTTTTTCTTTTTCTTAGTAGAGATGGGGTCCCACTGTATTATCCAGGCAGGTGTCAAACTCCTAGCTCAAGGGATTCTCCCACCTCAGCCTCCCAAAGTGTTGAGATTACAGGTGTGAGCCACCACATTTGGCCTTACCTATTATTATTATTATTATTGGAAATTTTAAATACAAAATAGTTAATAAAGTTTTGGCTTTCTAGACGTGTTTTTAGGTCCCTTGAAAATTCTTAAAGTGGCTGGGCGCAGTGGCTCACGCCTGTAATCCCAGCAATTTTGGGAAGCCAAGGCAGGACGATCACTTGAGGTCAGGAGTTTGAGACCAGCTTGGCCAACATGGTAAAACCCTGTTTCTACTAAAAATATAAAAAATTATCTGGGTGTGGTGGTGCGCACCTGTAATCCCAGCTACTCAGGACTCTGAGGCAGGAGAATCACTTGAAGCCGGGAGGCGGAGGTTGCAGTGAGCCGAGACTGTGCCACTACACTCCAGCCTGGGTGACAGAGTGAGACTCTGTTTCAAAAAAAGAAAATTTTTACAGTGGACAGAGACTTGTTTTAATGTTAAATACATATGCCTGACTTTTTCTGTTCAAAACGCTGCTTACTCTGATACACATATTTCACTTTTTCCCCCAACAAATGAGTACCCATACCCAGGAAAAGTTTTGTTCCTTGTACCAAAGATAGGGAGATCCAGCTGTCCAAGACTGAAGTCTGCTTTCAAAACTCCTGTCACCTAGTCTTTAACCTCACCTACTAGTACCTGCCATCCAACCCTACCCGCCCACAACTGTTCTTCAGGTCTCTCTTCTGAGATCCAGACGTATGTATCCAACCAACTGCTTTTTTGACATCTTTACTTGGGTGTCTCAAAGGAACAGCAAGCTCAACTTGTTCCCCTTACCTCAATGAATGGCCTATCACCCATTGAGATGTACAAGCCAGCAATCTGGGACACACGCTCAATTCCTTCCCTTTTACCCCCGGACAATTCCATCACTCAGTCTTAGCCATTCTACTTTTTAAAATATTGTTGGGCTCCATTTACCTCTTTCCATCTCAGTCTTCACTTAATTTAGTCCACCATGATCTTTCACTTGGACTTCTGCAGACTTCTAACTTGTTTTTCCTGCATCCTCCTGCCTTCTTCCATCCTTCTTCCACACTGTAGCTTGAGTCTTCTTTTAAAAATCCAAACCTGGCCAGGCATGGTGGCTCATGCCTGTAATACCAGCACTTTGGGAGGCCGAGGCGGGCAGATCACAAGGTCAGGAGTTCGAGATCAGCCTGGCCAACATGGTGAAACCCCGTCTCTACTAAAAATATAAAAATTAGCCAGACGTGGTGGCGGGCACCTGTAATCTCAGCTTCTCAGGAGGCTGAGGCAGGAGAATAGCTTGAACCTGGGAGGTGGAGGTTGCAATGAGCCGAGATCGTGCCACTGTACTCCAGCCTGGGCAACCAGCGTGAGACTCTGGCTCAAGAAAAAAAAAAAAATCCAAACCCAATCATTTCACCATCACTAACAATCCAATGGCTTCCCATTGCTCTTTAAATATAGAGGCAGATATAATACAGAACTCCCAGGGAGGCCAGGACGGCAGACCAGGGACAGCTTGCTTACAGCTAACTCTTTGTGTTCCTGCTGTAACAGCATATTTTATTTCATGACTAATAACCTTTTGTTTCTGAGAAAAGGAGACAGGATTACTTTGAAATCTGGTACCCATAAAACTGTAACCCATATAGTTCAGAGATAATTAGCCTTCGAATAGAAACTTTCAAATATCCATTAACTGAGATACACATTTTAAAAAGATGTCATAAAGAAAATTCTTAGCCAGGTAAGACCTTAAAGATGAATTAATGTAGAGCAGGGGTTGGCCATCTACAGCCTGTGGGCCAAATCCAGCCTGCCATTTGTTTTGATAAACAAACACTTAATGGAACACAGTCACACTCATTCATTTGTGTACTGCCAATGCTGTCTGCATAAAGCAGTGGAGTTGAGTGTTACACCAGACTATATGGCTTGCAAAGCCTAAAATATCTGACCCTAAACAGAAAAGGATTGTTATAGAAAACAGTGCTCTAGAGGTTTCCCACCATGGGCTCCACATCAGAGTCACCTGGAGTACTTGTGAAAGGGATCACCTCGCCAGATGCGGTGGCTCACACCTGTCATCCCAGCACTTTGGGAGGCTGAGGTGGGCAGACTGCTTGAGCCCAGGAGTTTGAGACCACCTGGGCAACATAGTGAAACCTCATCTCTATAAAAAAATATAAAAATTAGCTGGGCATGGTGGCATGTACCTGTAGTCCCCGTTATTTGAGAGGGTAAGGTGGGAGGATAGCTTGAGGACAGGAGGCAGAGGCTGCCGTGAGCCGTGATAACACCACTGTATTCCAGCCTAAGTGACAGAGCGAGACTCTGCCTCAAGAAAAAAAAAAAAAAGGATCACCTCAGAGATTCTGATTAAATCTGTCTGAGATGGGAAGCAAATATTGCAATTAAAAAATTTTACATTTCTCCAGGTGATTCTAATATGTAGCCACAGTTGAGAATCACTGATCTAATCCTATCTCCTCTTTCACTGATGAGGAAAGTTAGGCCCAGATGTTAGGATCTATTCCCCCTTTGTAATAACAACTATTAACATCTATAAAACCCTGTAAATTATATTCACCTACATTATCTCATTTGATCCTTAGAACAATCTGAGGTTCCAAGAGCAGGAAGCATTACTGTCCCTGCTTCACATATGACAGAACTGAGACTTGAAGAATTTAAGACATCTGCCTACAATTCCTCAGGGTCATTGTGAGGGTAGGGGGAGGAGTGGGGTGGGGTGTGGTGGTGTGTGTGGGGGGGTGTGTGTGTCTCCAATCCCTTTGCCTTCACTTCAGCCACAGCAGATATATTTTTACTTGTTCAAGTATTAGGGTCCCACATACAATTTTGTTTGAATAGAGTTTCACCTCTGAAGATCATTGATCTAGCTCAGACTTTTTTGTTCAGTGTTTTAATCCAAAATGGCATAGTCATTCTGTACCCAAATTCCTGTCATTTCTTACATCATCAACCAGTTTTTCCTTGTTGGTCTACATGAAGTCCAAAATAATAGTTTCTCATAATACCAACATTCCTTTTTGAGAGATGAAGAACTTATCACTTTTAGCAGACCAGACTTCCCACATCTGTCAGGATAACTGAAGTTGCTCATTATTGCTTCCTGCCTACCTCCGTGCATACTGTGTAATCCATTTTAGGAAAGCATCAGCCTCATTCACTCTCTAGCTCAGGCAGCATTTTTCCTCCCTGCTGCTTATGTCTGCCTCAGCCTACCCCAAATGCTCTCCACTTTGCTTCACTCTTGGGCTTTCCTTTCTATGGAAGTGAAGCACTAATGATGGGGAGGGTGAGGGGAGGATATAAGACATCTTCTTGCATTTCTTCCTGTTCCCAGAGAAATTCTTCCTATTCCCCTCTCCGCAGAGGTGAGAAGCCCCACAATGGGCAGAACACATGCAGCTTTTCATTCCATGGCCTTATCTGCACCCTTCCACAAGAGAAGGAATGACTGATTGGTCAGAGTTCTGGACATTCAGCAGGCTGAGTTTTCATCAGCACTAGTGCCTGAATGCACAAGGTGGTGCCATAGTTAACTTTGTCCTGATAAGTCAGGGTCTATTCTCAAACCTGATAGGACGATTATAGTTGAAGGTTGTAGGAAGCCCCCACTGTGAACCTACTTTTAGTACCAAGAATGACAGGGACACCCAGAATCACACCCATAGCATAACCTCATATTTCAACAGTTATTTGAGGAGGCAATATCAGTGAGTTCTGCAACCCAACCACCAGAAGCACCCTATTACTCAGGAAAAGCATAGTCCTTAAGTCATAATGAAAGAGGCTGTGACCTTTAATCAACGTAAGGTCCCAACATTAGGTCCCGGAGGCAGTGGCCTGTAATCCTAGCACTTTAGGAGGCTGAGGAGAGCGGGATTGCTTGAGCCCAGGAGTTTGAGACCAGCCTGGGCAACATGGCGAGACCCCATCTCTATAAATATAAAAATGAGCCAGGCACAGTGGCATGTACCTGTAGTCCCAGCTACTCAGGAGGCTGAGGCAGGAAAATCACTTGAGCCTGGGAAGTTGGGACTGCAGTAAGCTGTGATCATGCCACTACACTCACTCTAGGCAACAGAGTGAGACCCTATCTCAGAAAAAAAGAAAAAAAAATTAGGTCCCAGTGCTTTGGGAGGTTGAGGTAGGAGGATCACTTGAGGCTAGGAGTTCAAGACCAGCCTGGGCAACATGACAAGACTTCATCTCTCCAAAAACTTTAAACAAAATAATTAGCCAGGTGTGGTGGTGGTACATGCCTATAGTCCCAGGTACTTGGGAGGCTGAGGTGGGAAGATTGCTTGAGCCCAGGAGTTCAAGGCTACAGTGAGCTAGGATTGCACCACTGTACCCCAGCCTAGGTGACAGAGTAAGACCCTCTTAAAAAAAAAAAAAAATTATGAACATTTTTGTCTTCTGATTTTAATAGGATCATGTCTCTCACTTTACAAATTCTCAAAACATATGGTTCCCTTTTTACATATATATATAAACACTTTTAAACATAAATATCAAATGCATGAGAATCATATGGGCAGATAAATTTGGGAAGCCAAGAACACAGAAGGAAAGGCCAGTCACCAGATCTTACAAATGATCATCTAAACTTCTCTGGCTATTTGATTTTGATACATTATCCCAAATATTCCATGTCACATGGTCCACAAGTTCTTCTTTTGGGATTCTGAAGCAATCAATAGCCATACTTGTCATTAAGATGGGTTCTGCCATCTCCACTTTGACCTAGATCAGAATATAAAAAAATAAATACATTATTTACTTTTCCAAAGTCAGGAGAGAAAAGATATTCAGGTATCAGTAGGCCAAAAAGTAAAATAGACAAAAAGGTTTATTCTTTGATAGAAATTTTACTTTTTGTATGAAATTTCAAAATACAGCCTTCTTTTCACTTCTACCCTAACATTTGTTAGCATAGAAAAAGTAGACATCTCTAGTAACTAAATTCTATTAGTTACTAATATATTAGAAATCTCAAGCTGTGATGAACATATGAGGAAGTAAGTATCTCATACATTGCTTTAAGGGTGTGTGTATGAGCATAAAACTGGTACAATCTCTATAGAATGCAATTTATATTATCTTCAAAATGTTTATACCTTTGATCCAGAAGGTTAACTTTTATGAATTTTTTTCTACAGATGCTCCTCTGTACTTAGCATTTTATATATAAGTATCCATAAGAAACTAACAACAATTGGTTGTCTTGTGAGGAAAACAACTGAGTAGCTGAGGCACAGCCAGAATTGTTTTCCTTTCTTTTGACTTGGTAAAACCCAGATAACATTACATCTGTAAACACTTCTGTATATATTCCTAGAAGACAAGGACTTTTTCCGAAAAACATAACTCAACATCATTCACACTTTAAAAAAATCAACAATTTCTTAGTATCATCAAATATCCAGGTAGTGTTCAAAATTATCTGACTGGCTAATAATTTTTTTAAAGAGTTGTTTGTTTGAATAAGGATCCAAACATGGTGTACAAATTACCACTACATACTCTTGTAACTTTCTTATTTTGAACCTTAAATCTATATTACCTATTCAAAAATATAAATAAATGAACCTTAGAGGAAAAAAAAGTAAAAACAATCTACCTTCAGGTGGGACCCACACACAGTAGTCTGGGTCATCTTCAGGATATTTGGAAGAAAGTGTTGGTGGAAGCTAAAAAGAAAAGATGGATTGTTTTATTCACAAGAATTTCTCTCCAGAAACCTTACAACTGCAGAAGGGATTGGGGTCCTATTGTTAGCCTCCTTAAGCAGAATAAACGTTAGCCAAGAATTTTGTATCCAGCAAAACTAAGTTTCATGAATGAAAAAGAAATAAAGTCTTTTTCAGACAAGCAAATGATGAGGGAATTTGTCACTACCAGACCAGACCTACAAGAAATACTAAAAGGAGTTCTAAATCTTAAAACAAAAGGTTGACATGCACCAGACTAGAACCTCTTGAAAGCATAAAACTCACAGGGCCTATAAAAAAATAATACAATGAAGGAAGAAAAATATCTAGTTAACAATCAACATGATGACTGGAACAGCACCTCACATCTCAATATTAACATTGAATGTAAATGGTCTAAATGCTCTACTTAAAAAAAAAGTCACAGGCTGGGCACAGTAGTTCACACCTGTAATCCCAGCACTTTGGGAGGCTGAGGTGGGTGGATCACCTGAGGTCAGGAGCTTGAGACCAGTCTGGCTAATGTTGCGAAACTCCATCTCTACTAAAAATACAAAAATTAGCTGAGTGTGGTGGTGCGTGCCTGTAGTCCCAGCTACTTGAGAGGCTGAGGCAGGAGAATCACTTGAACCCGGGAGGCGGAGGTTACAGTGAGCTGAGGTCATACCACTGCACTCCAGCCTGAGCGACAGAGCGAGATTCCATCTCAAAAATAAATTAAATAAATAAATAAATAAATAAAACCAAGTATCTGCTGTCTTCAAGAGACTCACTTAACATGCGAGGTTTCTTATAGACTGAAGGTAAAGGGGTGGAAAAAGATATTCCACAGAAATGGAAGTCAAATGCAAGCAGGAGTAGCTATTCTTATATCAAATAAAACAGAATTTAAAGCAACAACACTAAAAAAAAGACAAAGAAGGCCATTATATAATTATAAAAGGATCAACCCAACAAGAAGATATTATAATCCTAAATATATATGCACCTAAAACTGGAGCTCCCAGATTCATAAAACAACTACTACCAGATCTAAGAAAAGAGAAAGACAGCAACACAATAATAGTGGAAGACTTAAACACTCCACTGACAACAGTAAACAGATCATCAAGGCAGAAAGTCAACAAACACTGGACCTATACTACACTCCAGAACAAATCGACTAACATAGTTACAGAACATTCTACTCAAGAACTGCAGAATATACAATCTTCTCATCGGTGCATGGAATATTCTCCAAGATAGACCATATGATAGACCACAAAACAAATCTCAAATTAAAAAAAAATAGAAATCATATCAAGTATGATATGATAGTTTTATTCCACCACAGTGGAATAAAACTAGAAACCAACTTGAAAAGGAACCCTCAAAACTACACAAATACATGGAAATTAAACAATCTGCTTCTAAATGATTTTTGAGTTAACAATGAAATCACTGGAAATTTAAAAATTCTTCAAAATAAATAATAGTGACACAAGTTATCAAAACCTCTGGGATACAGCAAAAGCAGTGCTAAGAGGAAAAATTTATAGTGCTAAATGCCTACATCAAAAAATCTTGAGCCAGGCATTGTGATCCACGCCTATAACCCCAGCACTTTGAAAGGCCAAGGCAGGAGGATTGCTTGAGCTCAGGAGTTCAAGACCAGCCTGGATAACACAGTGAGACCTCATCTCTATTTAAAAGAGAGAGAGAGAGAGAAAGTCTGAAAGATCACAAATTGACAACCTAATGTCACACCTCAAGGAACTGGAGGAACAAGAACAGACCAAACCAGGCTGGGCGCAGTGGCTCATGCCTATAATCCCAGCACTTTGGGAGGCTAGTGTGGGTAGATTGCTTGAGTCCAGGAGTTTGAGACAAGCCTGGTCAACATCGTGAAATCTCATTTCTAACAAAATAAAAAAATTAGCTGGGCTTGGTGGTGCCGCCTGTAATCCTAGCTATTCAGGAGGGCTGAGGCAGGAAAACTGCTTGAACCCGGGAAGCAGAGGTTGTAGTGAGCTGAGATTGCACCACTGCACTCCCTGGGCAACAGAATGAGACTCTGTCTCGGAAAAAACAAAACAAAACAAAACAAAACAAAACAAAAAACCAGATTAAACCCAAAGCTAGCATAAAAGAAATAACAAAGATCAGAGCAGAACTAAATGAAATTGAAACAAAAGAAACTGCAAAAGATCAATTAAAAAAAAAGGGGGGTTTTGAAAAGATAAACTAAATTGATAGATCATTAGCTAGATTAGACAAGAAAGAATATTCTATATTAGTTCAATTAGAAATGAAAGTGGAGACATTACAACCAACACCACAGAAATACAAAAGATCACTTGAGACTACTATGAACACCTCTATGCACACAAACTAGAACATCTAGTGGAAATGGATAAATTCCTGGAAACATACAACTCTCCTAGATTAAATCAGGAAGAAACAGAAATCCTGAACAGACCAATAACAAGCAGTGAGATTGAGTCAGTAATAAAATATATTACCACCACCAACAAAAAAAAGCCCAGGACCAGATGGATTCACAGTCAGATTCTACCAGACATTCAAGGAAGAACCAATCTTACTGAAAGTATTCCAAAAGATTGAGAAAGAAGGAATCCTCCCTAACTCATTCTGTGACGCTAATATTGCCCTGATACAAAAACTAGGAAAGGACATAACATAAAAAAGAAAATTAAAGACCCATAACCCTGGTGAACACAGATGCAAAAATCCTCAATGAAAGACTAGTAAACTGAATCCAACAGCATATCAGAAAGATAATACACCCTATTCAATACACCATGATCAAGTGGGTTTCATCCTAGGGATGCTGGGATGGTTTAACATATGCAAGTCAATAAATACGACACATCACAGAAACAGAATTAAAAACAAAAACCATATGATCATCTCAATAGATGCAGAAAAAGCATTCAATAAAAGCCAGCATCTCAGGATCACTGCAAGCTAGGAGTTTGAGACCAGCCCGGGCAACAAAACAAGACGTATTTCTACACAAAAACCCACAAAAATTAGCCGGGCATTGTGGCACACAACTGTAGTCCCAGCTACTCAGGAGGCTGAGGTGGGAGGATCACTTGAGTCCAAGAGCTTGAAGGTTGCAGTGAGCCATGATCACACCACTGCACTCCAGCCTAGGTGACAGAGCAAGATCCTGTCTCAAAAAAAAAAAAAACAAAAAAACATAAAAAATAAATTTTTTTTACAGCAACTTGGAGCTAGAGGCCATTATTTTAAGTAAAGTAACTTAGGAGTGGAAAACCAACTACCATATGTTCTCACTTATAAGTGGGAGCTAAGCTATGGGTATGCAAAGGCATACAGAGTGGTATGATGGACTTTGGAGACTCAGAGGAAGGAGGCTGGGAAGGGGATGAGGAATAAAAAATTGCATATTGGGTACAATGTACACTACTTGGGTGACAGGTGCACTAAAATTTCAGACTCCATCACTATATGATTCATCTATGTAACCAAAGAACCACTTGTAACCCAAAAGCTATTTTTGAAAAATTACATACAGGTATAATTTTAACTCTAAGAATTATTGTCCTTATGCCTGTTAGCAAACAAAAACTAAGAGAGAACAGTTTCTATTAATGATCTTGACATAAGTAACCTACTTGGGGGAATATTTTCTCTGAACCTTTTTTCCATAAAGCATCACAAGCTGATTTTCAGCCAGTGAGTTATGTGACACTCTTTAAAAGGGGCAGTTAACACACTGCAGGTATGACTGCTAAATGGTATAGCCCCCAGAGAGGGAAATTTGGCATTTACCTTTTGGCCAAGGTTTAGAAAAGTTAACAGAGCAAACCTGACTGCTATCCTTTGAAAACCTGTTTGCAGGGTTTGCCCTTGGCTGGCATTTGGGAATCTGGAATTTGGGAAGGTTTCTACCATCCTAACTGACAAGAATGACTTACTGTGCCTAAACTGTTTGTGCAAACAACATGATTCATGCTGAACACCTGCTTTCCTTCTGGAAGTCTGAATTTTGGTAGATGCCAGGCAGGGAATGCCTACGCGATCAGTCCCCAATAAAAACCCTGGGCACTGAGTCTCTAATGAGCTTCCCTAGTTAGCAACATTTCACAAGTGTTGCCACAACTTGTTCTTAGGGGAATAAAGCATGTCTTGTGTCACTCTACTGGAAGACATCCTTGGAAGCCTGTGCCAGGTTTCCACCATATTTTGCCCCATGTTCCCTTTCCCTTTGCTGATGGTGCCTGGTATTCTTTTGCTGTAGTATATCAGAGAGGCAAGTACAATCATACGCTGAGATCTGAGTCCTCTTATGAATTACCTAACCTGTGAGTGGTCTTGGGGACCTCCTGACACAACCTGGCACTTCTGGGAGCTTACTATTTCCACACAAAATTATATATATACAAGACTGTTCATTATAGTATTATTGTAATAAAAGACTAAAAACAACCCAAGTGTCCTTCTATAAGGAACTGGTTAGATAAGGTCCTCCATACGGTGAGAAACTCTCAATATACTGATACAAAATAATTTCCATGGGTGGTTTAAATAAATAAATAAATAAATAAAACATACAAAAAACAGATGTAGAGTGGAGTACGTTACATCCTACCTTTTGTGTAATAAAAGGAGGAAAATAAGAGTATGTTATTCAAATGTCTTTATATGGCATAATAGGATATAAAGAAAGATTCATAAACTAATAAAAGAGATGCTTGTATATGAGCAGTTATAGGGAAGAGAGTGATAAAGACAACAGAAAATTCAAAAATAAAAATCAAAGAATCTAGATTTCTAGGAGAGGGGATAAGGCTGCTGCGAACTCTGTTAAGTCAGTCTCCAAAGATTCACTCTTCTGGATGTGGTCCATGACAAGGGGATTCATTTTTACTCCAAGACAAGTGAAATACTTACTTTGCCTGGACCAGGCGCTTTCTTTTTCTTCAATTCATCTCTGCTTTTCTCATATTCATTCTTTGATGCTAATTTAAGAAAAACAAAAAACAAACAAAAAACTGGCCAAAGCTATTTTCAGTATAAGTAAAGTAAAAAGGAAAAATTCTTCCTAAAAGAACATTACAATTATTGACGAAAAGATGCTCATGACAATGCAATTCTCAACAATTCCTTCTACTACTGTAAAAACTACATTAAGAGAAAATTTTTCCTGGATGAATAACCCTAGTTTTTAAACCCTAAGGCTGTTCCACAAGCTTGAATATAACCACATTATGTGAACAAGTTAAAAAAAAAATGAAGCTGATTTTACTAGTCCACAGTTTAACCATGACAGGTAAAACCAGAGTAAAGCAGTCCTTTTAACAATTTCTTTTAAGATAGTTTTGGAATCACTCCCATAATAGGTACATATTTGACTTTGGGAGATGTAAAATTGTGGAGAGCTTTGCACAGCCGGAGGGAAGCATCAAAGCATTAAGTGCTTTGTGGGGCAGGGAGAGGGAACCTCAGAAGGTAGAAGAGGAGTAAAAGAAAGGCAAATGGGATGGCACCAAATACAAACCTCTCTTATATTCCAACTTTGTCCAGGGGCCTAGTGGCAGCATAACTGAAGGACCATTCTCTGTGCTGCCTTCAGGTCAGCTGCCAACCCCTCCCTTATGAAACCAGTCAGCCACCTGTGTGCAGAGCAGCAACGAAGGCTGCTGTACTACTTGCCTGAGGGTCCCTCGCACAATGAAGTGGTTTCGCTACTGTCTTGATAATCTTTATTCTGTTCTTCCTCACTAAGTTGAGACATGTTTTCTATAAAAAGCAGTATCAAAGCATATTGTCATTATTTAATTCATGGTGGAAAGCCAAACAAACAAAAACAAGAGAAACAGAAGCTAAGTACATAATCATCCAGTTTTATTATCATCAGCTTCAACTAATTTTAAGGTTTTAAATAAATATTTCCAAATATATTACAGAAGACTGCCGATTTTTCACTTAAAACACTAACTAACGTTGAGGTGAAACTTTTTAGCAATACTTACCAAAGGCCTCAAAAATGTACATACTCCTTGGCCTAGAAATTCTACTCCCAAAACATATTTTTTTAAAAATCAGAGATGAACACCAAACTGTATTATTATTTTAGAAATAGGGTTTTTCTCTGTTGCCCAAGCTGGAGTGCAGTGGTGCAATCATAGCTCACTGCTGCCTTGAATTCCTGGGCTACAGAGATCCTCCTGCCTCAGCCTCTAGAGTAGCTAGGACTACATGCATGTACCACCATGCCCAGCCAATTTTCTTTTTTTTTTTTGTAGAGTTTCACCATCTTGCCCAGGTTGGTTTCAAACTCCTGGGCTCAAGTGATTCTCCTACTATGGCCTCCCAAAATGTTGGGATTACAAGTGTGAGTCACCCAGCCTGGACCCAAAATTTATTATATGTATGTTTGTAATAGCAAAAATTAAGAAATAACCTACATGTTTAATAATTGAGATCTGACTAAATATATTATGGCATATGCATGTGATGAACCACCATGCTCCTTCTCCAAAACCACATTTTAAAAAGAATAGTTTAAGGCATAGGAAAAAAAAAAAACTAGGTTATAAAATAGCAATATATAAGCTGGGCATGGTGGCTTACGCCTATAATCCCAGCACTTTGGGAGGCTGAGGTGAGAGGACTGCTGGAGGCCAGAAGTTTGAGACCAGCCTGGGCAACAGAGGGAGACCCTATGACTCTATTTTCTCTACAGGTATGTGCCTTGGGAGGTCAAGGCTATAGTGAGCCAAGATCACACCACAGTACTACAACCTGGGTAACAGAGTAAGACCCTGTCTCAATAAAAGTGAAAATTAAAGTAAAAATAAAAATAAACCACAGGAAAAAAGGGCTGGGGTAATCCCTCATCACTGCAAATTTACTAATTATTTAATTTTTTTTGTTTTGTTTCTGAGACCGAGTCTCACTCTATCACCCAGGCTGGAGTGCGGTGGTATGATCTCAATTCACTGCAACTTGTGTCTGCTGATTTCAAGTAATTCTCCTGCCTGCCTCAGAGCCCTCCCGAGTAGCTGTGATTACAGGCATGCACCACCACGCCCAGCTAATTTTTTTTGTATTTTTAGTTGAGACGGGGGGTCTCACCATGTTGGCGAGCCTGGTCTCGAACTCCTGACCTCAGGTGATCCGCCCGCCTTGGCCTCCCAAAGTGCAGGGATTACAGGCGTGAGCCACTGTGCCTGGCCAAATTTACTAATTATTTAATCTTATAAACCAAGTTTCAAAATCTAAGCTATTTTTACACATACATATTTACTTTGGTCCGTTAAACAAAAAAATTATACTTATTGCTCCCTTCCTGCTGAACTGTTTATATCCACCCTCACAATATATGGCTCAAAGACTAAGCTCATGTAAGCACCTTTTTGAAAAGGGGAATGCAGATACAGAATACTTACCTCTCACAGATGAGGAAACAGTAACTTTTCTGTTTCCCAGACAAATGAAGGTGATTCAAGAGAAGGGCTACGTACCAGGCCTGGTATTTTTACATAGCCAAGTCTGGTTTGTTTTGGAAGTAGACACGCATGCATTCCCATATATTCAGTGCCAGTTTTTATTGTTTCTCCTCATATTCCTTATTTTCTGAGATCTTTATCTTGCTAACCAGTTTGGCCAACCAGCAGGAAAATAACCCCTGCAGTTGACAAGGGATGAAGGATACTAAGAAGATAAACAATGATCTTTAGGGGTGGGATTGTGGGGATTTCTTTTTTTCCCTTTGGACTTTCATGTATGATCTATAGTTTCTAAAATGCACATATAATCCTTTGTAATTAGAATATATATATATATACTCTCTCTATATAGAAAAGACAGAATTGATGTATATATCTATATCTATATGAATATCAATCTATTCTGTCTTTCAACATTTTTCATCAACTATTTGCTGAGGCAGGTGGATATGTGTCAGGTTTTCTGCTAGGTTCCAAACACAAAAAGATGAATGAAGCAAGATCCTTCTTGAGAACTTTAGTCCAATGGGTACAATTATGTTTTGGCCTCTGTTTTAGGGATGGAGGAAAAAATGAGTAGGGGTTGACTTATCCTGAGACCACCTGATCAGGCTCCATCATCTACCCTATTCCACTGCCCTCCAACTCACACAGTGGCAGCGGCTCAGCATTATTCCACAGCAGCTATGGTTTCAGATTCCATAGCCTTCAATTTTCTGTAATTCTGGAATGGATTGGAAATAACTGCCCTTAATTTGCAATGAGGACAAATAATGACTGGCGGTCAAAGAAAGAAGACCAAGAAAGTATGTTTCCTTACTACAGAGTCAGTATATCACATACAAAGTCAAATGCACAGATAAGAACTGGCCTTGCTTTTTAAAACCTATCCACAATCAATGTAATTGCCCACTGAACAACACAGGAAGGAGAAGAAAGATATTACCATGGGTTTGGGTTTCTTTAAAATGTGTGAGATCTGTGGGATGCCTCATTTCCTGCACTGCTGCTTCTGGCTCTATCTCTGGCTGTGGCCTACTGAGGCTTCCATCCTCCAGTTTTTTCTTTTCATGCTCCTCCTTTTCTTTCTCTTCTTCCTCTTCCTCTTCCTCCTCCTCTTCTACTTCAGGCTCATCTTTCATTCTCATTAGAGTTGGAGGGAGTTCTGGACGCTTGGGGGGTAACTTCTAAGAGGGAAACAAAACCATGAACAAGTAGTTCTACTTAATGACAACAAGAGATAAATCTTTTCAAGGAGGTCAGTCTAAATGTGTTGAATGTTTACCCTCTTTAGGATGATGAACTACACAGAAGTCTGCTAGCGGTGGGACTTTCACCCCTAGCAGGGGGGGAAATTTTACCCCTCTACAGACCCTAAACAAGTGTCTTTATTATTTCCTAGAGTCAAAGATTACCAAATACCAAACACTTGAAAATAGCTTGTAGGGAACTAAAATAGTTATTTCAGATGAGTGCCAGCTACAGGAATTCTGTCCTGTTATAACTCATGATACTAAAGAATCTCAATTGATTACAAAATCTTCTAAGGAATAAATCAGACAATCAGAAATAAGTTATTTGTGCTGCTTTTTCATTTTAGACTTAGAGTAATTTCAAGGGAACGGGATGTAAATCAGTCAAACAGATCCTGAAGAAAAGGAGGAAGACATTTCTCAAAGAATAAAGCTAAATATTCTAATCAAAGCCATTCAATAAAAGTACTTATTAGAAAAAGCTGATCACGGTTATGGACTAGAGGGAAGGAACCAAAGTGTATCTTGGTTATATCTTTTTTTTTTTTTTTTTTTTGAGACACAGTCTTGCTCTGTGGCCTAGGCTGGAGTGCAGTGGTGTGATCTCAGCTCACTGCAACCTTTACCTCCCCGGTTCAAGCGACTCTCCTACCTCAGCCTCCTCAGTAGCTGGGGTTATAGGCACGTGGGCCACCGTGCCCAGCTAATTTTTGTATTTTTAGTAGAGACGGGGTTTCACCATGTTGCCCAGGCTGGTCTCGACTAGTGAGCTCAAGCAATCCGCCCACCTCAGCCTCCCAAAGTGCTGGGATAACAGGTATGAGCCACCGCGCCCGGCCTATATTATCTTTTAAATATAGGACTTAGTTCTAACATCCTCTAAGGAGGGCTTTTTAGTAAAAAGTTTTCTACTTAAAACCTAAGTCCCCACCACAACAGATTGAAAAGCCTCCTTGTTAGGTAAACCATTACTCATTCAGAATACATAGTGAGGCCAAGGTGGGTGAATCACGAGATGAGGAGTTCGAGACCAGCCTGGCCATGGTGAAACCCTGTCTCTACTAAAAAAAAAATACAAAAAATTAGTTGGGTGTGGTAGCGGGTGCCTGTAATTCCAGCTACTCGGGAAGCTGAGGTGGGAGAATCGCTTGAATCCGGGAGGAGGAGGTTGCAGTGAGCCGAGATCGCCACTGCACTGCAGCCTGGGCGACAGTGTGAGACTGTGTCTCAAAACAAACGAGAAGAATACATAGCTAGGACTTCAGACCTCTGCCACCAGAGGGCAGTATACCCTAATTCAGGGTGTTTTGGACGAATTGTGCCCCCTGCCACCCAAATTCTTGTTTGAAGTCCCAACCCTCAGTACCTCAGAATATGACTGTAAATTAAATTAAATTGAATTAAAATAACACTGTTAAGGTGGGGCCCTAACTCAGTATGACTCGCGTCCTTATAAGAAGAAGAAGAGACACCAGGGGTGCAAGTGCACAGAGGGATGGCCATCTGAAGAGCCAGCAAGGGGGCAGCCATTGGTAAGCAGAGGAGAGGCCTTAGAGGAAACCAACCCTGCTGGCAACTGTGAGCAAATAAATTGATGTTGTTTAAGCTGCCCAATCCCTAGTATTTTGTTATGGTGGCCCTAGCAAACTACTCAAGGTTCAGCTCTTAGGGGTAATGAAAACCTTTTAAAAACTGAATCCATGAATAGGAATATAGATAAAGCAAAAACATACAGACATATATTGGAGGATAGAAAGGAAATCATAAAGCTCAAGAGACAGACCTAGATCTGATTACCAGCTTAGTTACATAATACTGGTGTGATCTGGTATTTAACTTCTCTGACTCTATTTCCTCATTTGTAAGAGGTAATAATTCCCACACAGCACAAGGTGTTGGAAGGATTAAAGGAAGAAAAAAAAATCATATGGCAGAGGCAGGTGCACACATTATGTTCTTAACAAATGTTGGTGAGTCTGAATACTATATCTATCCACCTGGGGAAAAGCATTTAATGCAGGAGACCAATTCTTAAATGCAACATTCATGAGAAATTAATAAACTAGTATTCTAATTTACAAACCATTTACTTGCAAATTGATTGGCATAAATTAATTCATCAATTCTTGATAACCCTAAGCTGAGAAAAAGAATCCATGAACCAGCCAGGCACAGTGGCTCACGCCTATAATCCCAGCATTTTGGGAGGCCAAGGCAGGTGGATGACGAGGTCAAGAGATTGAGACCATCCTGGCCAATATGGTGAAATCCCATCTCTACTAAAAATACAAAAATTAGCTGGGCGTGGTGCAGCGCGCCTGTAGTCCCAGCTACTCGAGAGGCTGAGGCAGGAGAATTGCTTGAACTCGGGAGGTGGAGGTTGCAGTCAGCCGAGATCACACCACTGCACTCCACCCTGGTGACAGAGCGAGACTCTGTCTCCAAAAAAAAAAAAAAAAAAAAAAGAATCCAAGAACCATGTTCTGGGAAAGATGTGATCATACCAAGCCCACAGCCCTTTCTCACATTACTATGGAATGAGTCATTTGTAGTTTCAAAAAAGAAAAGAGAAAAATTAGCTCAGGGATAACTCAAGGGCTAAAAGTTTCACACCCTGACTCACAACTTACCCCTACTGTTCCAGTTTTTAATTTGAATTTGCTTCCTCCTTTCATGGCACCAAACAGAGGCAATGTAAGCTTTTTAGCTTTGTTTTCTGCACCTGTAGTCTGACCTTCAGTCCTAGGAAGAAAGAATAATTATACACATCTATTCCAGTGAGTCCAAAGTTTTATCTAAAAATACTACGACACTGACAAAGAAACCTCTGGCAAAATAAAAATTACTACAAAATGAATATCTAAGCATATAACAATAAGAAAGAGGTATTCAGACCAACAGTTTTTGAATGGACAAGAACAATGCTGACTGTCACACAGAGCTATTAAGGGCCTGATGAGGCTGCTCCCTTAGTCAAGTAATCTACAACATGCTACATGACTTCACACCCATGAAATGACTACAGTACAAAGGTCACTTGCAAAGGAGAACATGTAAGCAGCAGGAGATGGATCCATGATGTAAAGCCCTATTTCCCACCAACCTCTGAAGGTGTCTTACTTATCTGGAGCTCCCACTTAACTGCAATAGCTCTGAGCACTTAAAAAAAAAAAAAAAAAAGTGTGCATGGGGATGGGGGTAGAGTATGCAGGATACCCAGTGTAGTAATGACAAAGATTTAGTGACAGACTGCAGCTGTTGAGACTGTCAGCATTCTCAATGGCTGGAGAGAGTTATAAAAGCTAAGCCCACTAGGGCAAAGCTGAGGAAGGACAGTAGAAATTAGAAAAGAAATAAAGAAAAGACAGTAGAAATTAGAAAGGCAGGGGGAGAACAGAGCAAAAACAAAAGGGATGGCAGTTGAGTTGACAAGATACTCAGAGCAGACAGAGGTGACAGTGACAATATGGCATGAGGAGACAGAGGAAACCCCAGAATAACCATACTAGACCGAAAAGAAAGCCCTATGCTTTCTTCACATTGACCATGGGACAGCCCTACAAACTGGAATATAAGGACAGTACTGACATTCGACTCACAGTCACCCATACCAGATGCTGGCTACCTGGCCCTCCCTGAAGCCCTCCTTGCTACTACTGCCTTCTTTTACCTAAGTCTTACCCCCTTAGTAGCACTCTTGGGTCCAGCCTCAACCCCCTTTCTCCCTACCAGAGATAAAACCCATTCCCTTGCTAAGGCCACCAGAAGAATGCTGCCTGCCTGGCCGTGAAGGACATTTTGTCAAATCATTATCCTTCACACCCTTCCCCACAGGCCTCAGGAAGGCTCTGGCATAGAAAGACAGAAGCAACAGCAACAGAGATGTTTTCAGCTACATTAAAAAGCTGCGCTGGCCTAGAGGATAAGCTAAGACTGGCTCAAAGGAGATGAAAAAGCAGAAGATGGAATCACAATCAAGATTGCTTGCAGGGGTTAGGGTAGGAGGCAGAAAGTATGGAAGTTCAACCCTTAAGTGAAAAGAGGAGGAAGAAGATACACATCTAGGCCAGTATCCAAAATAAGAAAGGGAGGAAAAACCAGGCAAGCACACAGACTGATAGTAGGAAAGGAGGCTCTGGAGAAAGCTGAGACGTATTTCGTTTTCATATTATTATTATTATTATTATTATTATTATTGCCCCAAATGATGTTGTTGTTTTCCAAAGCAGAGATTTGCTTTTATTTTTTGTTTTTGTTTGTTTGTTTGAGATAGGGTCTTGAAACCTCACTCTCCCAGGCTCAAGTGATACCTCAGCCTCCCAAGTAGCAGGGATTACAGACGAGCACCACCATACCCAGCTAAGTTTTTATTTTTTTATTTTATTTTATTTTTTATCTTATTATTTTTTTGAGATGGAGTCTCGCTCTGTCACCCTGGCTGGAGTGCAGTGGCGCGATCTCGGCTCACTGCAAGCTCTACCTCCCGGGTTCCCGCCATTCTCCTGCCTTAGCCTCCCGAGTAGCTGGGACTACAGGCGCCCGCCACCACGCCTGGCTAATTTTTTGTATTTTTAGTAGAGACAGGGTGTCACCGTGTTAGCCAGGATGGTCTCGATCTCCTGACCTCGTGATCTGCCCGTCTCAGACTCCCAAAGTGCTGGGATTATAGGCGTGAGCCACTGCGCCCAGCAGTTTTTATTTTTTGTAGAGACAGGGTCTCACTATGTTGCCCAGGCTGGTCTCAAACACCTGGACTCAAGTCATCCTCCCACCTCACTCATTCTCCTAAAGTGCTAGGACTATAGGTGTGAGCCACTGTCCCCAGCCACTTAATTAACAAATAGTTTTACTCTAACAAAATTATTATATGATTCTTACTTTTTCCAGTTATTTGTTATTTAAAACTAGAACTGCAACTATATTACAGTAAATTTAGACCTAAGGTGGTATGGCTATTTGGTATAGGATTTTCTTTTCAAAATTCAGTATATCTGAATAGAATAGAAAGTATATTCACATGTTTGAAACTCAAGTATAAAGCACATATACTCTGAAAAGTCTCCCTCCCATTGCTGTCCCCCAGCCACCCAGTTGCCTTCCCCATTGGCAATCAGTATTACTAGTTTTTAACTAATCTTTCCGGAGATACAGTAGCAGGTGCTATCCCTCCCAGATTCCCTTTATCAGGCCAAACAGCTACAGCAGACATCGGCTGCTAAAGGTTTACATCTGCACCCTTCCCAGAATTACTGAGTTCCTCCCACCCCCAAGTCATGGGCAGCCTATGACCAATGAAGGGTTGGGAGGACGGGGTATGAAAACCCAAGCCCCTTGCCTTCATGGCATCTGTGGTGCCATTCAGGCTCTCCTGAAACCATATCTTAGTCCAGCTTCTTCTCCTGCCCTCTCCTACTTCCCTCACTCCCATATAGATTTCTCCAGAGAGCACTCTCTTAATAAATCACTTGCAGATGAATCTCCGATTCAGTCTGTTTTTAGGGAACCTGACCTAAACAGATATTATGAACATAAGCAATGGCCTACTTACCTATGTATTCTTCCCCCGCCATCATTTTTACAGACAGTGCCTGTTATACACACCATTCTGCACCTTGCTTTTGTTACTCATCTTGATAGTGTTTCATATCTTACATATAGTTGCCTCTTTTTTTAACAGCTATATGGTGTTCTATTGTATATCTATATTATAAATAATTTAATCCATCCCCTTTGATAAACATTTAGGGGATTTCTAATCTTTTACTATTATTAATACAAACAATGCTGTACATCATTTCCTAAGTATGTGAGGGACAAATTCCTAGAAATGAAATAGATCAAAGGGCATGTGCATTTGTAATCAGGATAGAGAATGTACTAATTTGTACTTCAATGAGCAATACAAGAAAGTGCCTTTTTGTCAGCCTCATCAGCACAGTATAAAATCATAATTAATCTTAATCAAATTCATATATAAAAATGGTATTAAGGCCAGGTGTAGTGGCTCACACCTGCAATCCCAGCACTTTGGGAGGCTGAAGTTGGCAGATCACTTGAGGCCAGAAGTTCAAGACCAGCTTGGGCAACATGGCAAGACCCCATCTCTACAAAAAATTAAAAATCAGCCAGGTATGGTGGGGCATGCCTGTGGTCCCAGCTACTTGGGAGGCTGAGGCAGAAGGATCACTTGGTCCCAGGAGGTCAAGGCTGCAGTGAGCTGTCACTGTGCCACTGCACTCCAGTCTGGGTGACAGAGTGAGACCCTATCTCAAAAAAAAAAAGAAAAAAAGGTATTAGGTTGTAGTATTGTATTTCGCTCATGATCATGAAGTTGAGCGTCTTTGTATAAAAGATGCTGTTTGTATTTCTTTTTCTGTGGTCTGTGAGTATACATCCTTTACCGATTTTTCTCCTGGGTGGTTGGCTGTCTACTTATCATTCAGAGGTCTTTTTATTAATAATTTAATATTTTTTGAGATAGGAACTTCCTCTGTCACCCATGCTGGAGTACAATGGCACGATCACAGCTCACTGTAGCCTCGAACTCCTGGGCTCAAGCAATCCTCCTACCTCGGCTTTCCCAAGTAGGTGGGACCACAGGTATGCTCCAACATGGCTGGCTAATGTTTTTATTTTTTGTAGAGATAGGGTTGGGCCGTATCACCCAGGCTGGTCTTGAAAGTGATCTGCCTGCTTCAACCTCCCAAACTGCTAGGATTACAGGCGTGAGCCACTACACTCAGCCTCAGGGGTCTTTTCATATTAGATAAATTAGCTTTTTGTGCATGATGCTTTTTAAAGGAGTTTATTCTACACTAAAAGATTAAGTAAAAAAAACTTCAGAACCTTCCAATGTATCAGAAATCAACATAGTTTTCTCAGAAAATCCTCTATCAGACTGTATTTCACAAATATGAAACAGGTTTTCAGTTATTCTATGAAACCACTGCCTTCTGTGCTTTAAAGGGTTTCTTTTTTTTTTTTTTTTTGAGACGGAGTCTAGCTCTGTTGCCCAGGCTGGAGTGCAGTGGCCGGATCTCAGCTCACTGCAAGCCCCGCCTCCCGGGTTCACGCCATTCTCCTGCCTCAGCCTCCCGAGTAGCTGGGAGTACAGGCGCCCACCACCTCGCCCGGCTAATTTTTTTTTGTATTTTAGTAGAGACGGGGTTTCACCGTGTTAGCCAGGATGGTCTCGATCTCCTGAACTCGTGATCCGCCCGTCTCGGCCTCCCAAAGTGCTGGGATTACAGGCTTGAGCCACCGTGCCCGGCCACTTTAAAGGGTTTCTTGTATTACATTTGTATTATATAATGATTATTTAAGAAGATAAAGCGATAATTGAAAATGTTATCTATGTTACCATACTTATTTAGAATTCCAAATATAACTAAGACTTACTTTTTTAGTTCTGGAATCTCTGCTGGCTTTACAATTTTTATTAACCCTTTAAGTCTCTGTTGTTCTTTTCTCAGTTCAAAAGTTCTCAGGTGAAGTTTCTTCCGGGACACACCATCTAATGTACTGCCTGATTTCATTTCTGACATGAACGCATCTAAAGAATCCTGAGATGGAGACTCTGATAGAACTGTCCAAGAAAAAAAATAACACATGTTTAGAAAGATGATCCCAAATATTTTAAAATTCAGCCAAAGTTTCCATAAAAAAGTCACTAACATAAAACTGGAAAGAGGACATCACTAGTAATAGGAATAAGGAACAGGTTATAGCCATGAGACTTGGGGAAGTCATTTTGTCTCAATGGGTTTCATTCCCCTCAACTATTAAATAAAGAAGTTAAACCAAATTATTTACAATGTTCTTTCTAGTTCTAAAACGGTATGTTGCTCCTTTGAAAGGCTCCATATTCTGTATGGTATTTCTTATTAACTAATGTAGCCCCACTGCCTAGCACAGAGCACTATATATAGTATAATAATAAATATTTGATGAAAAACTTACCTTGGCTTGAGGCTTTCAATCTCTCAGAAATTTCAGAAAGCTCCCTTTCAGCATCATTTAATTTTGCAACCTGTAACACCCAAATCAACAGGGTTAAAAAGTTTTTCTTCTTTCAAACTGTTTCCTTATCATCCTCCTGTTTTCATTATTGTTACTAGAAGTTTTAAGAAGAATAACTCAAAAGTCCAGTTAAACTGCTACTTATGGAGTTAATGCTTTATTTTTTTTTTTCAGATGGAATCTCGCTCTGTCGCCACACTAGAGTGCAGTGGTGCAATCTCGGCTCACTGCCACCTCTGCCTCCCGGGTTCAAGTGATTCTCCTGCCTCAGCCTCCTGAGTAGCTGGGACTACAGGTGCGTGCCACCACACTCAAATAATTTTCGTATTTTTAGTAGAGACAGGGTTTCACCATGTTGGCCAGGATGGTCTCAATCTCTTGACCTCGTGATCAGCCTGCCTCAGCCTCTCAAAGTGCTGGGATTACAGGTGTGAGCCACTACACCTGGCCCGAGTTAATGCTTTTTTTTTTTTTTTTGGAGATGGAGTCTCGCACTGTCACTCAGGCTGGAGTGCAATGGCATGATCTCAACTCACTGCAACCTCCGCCTCCCATGTTCAAGCAAGTCTCCTGTCTCGGCCTCCAGAGTAGCTGGGACTACAGGCGCACGCCACCACACCTGTCTAATTTTTGTATTTTTTTTTAGTAGAGACGGGGTTTCACCATATTGGTCAGGCTGGTCTTGAACTCCTGACCTCAGGTGATCCACCTGTCTCGGCCTCCCAAAGTGCTGGGATTACGCATGAGCCACCACGCCTGGCCTGGAGTTAACACTTTTTATGTGTTAAATCCAAATTTAATTTATTTCTGAATTTAAAAACACAGAATTAAACAGAATGAATAACTCAGACTTTCTTTTACTCAGAAGAAAGAGCTCAAGGTATTGGTTTTCACATAAATCGAAAGGATAGATGTTGGGTAATGTTTTAAGTTCTGAATCCTACTATAAATTAATACCTGTAAGAAATTCCTTGAAGTGCAATTGCTGAATCAATACATTTCTAATGTTGACAGATGTCATAGGACTGATCACTTAAAAGGCTGTATTGTACATTCCCACCAATTGAGAGTCCACTTCCCCATATTCTGGTCAAGCTCTGCATTATTAATCTTATGTTTTTTTCTAGTCAAATAGGAAGCCTATTACCTACCTATTATTGTTTGTTACCTACCCATTAACACATGTCACCTTGTGATAATTTCCTGATAATATACTGTTTCAGACTACATATTACCATACTACATTCTTCAAAATTCCTTTGACTTCTCTTGACTGCCAGGAGGCTAAAGTCAATTTCACCTCAGAATGCCCTACCTTGGAACTTTTTCCTTTCTCTTTGAGAGAGGTACTATCATATCCAAAGAATGTTAATTAATGGATCAATATCCTGGAGGAAAGTATCTAGCAGCAAGCCAAATTTTTTTCAAACAACTTGGATAAGACTAGTTGTTTGTTACCATTAAATTAACAGACCACAAAAGTTATACTTCAGTATCAGATTTCAATGCTACTACTTTAAAAATTATAATTATAAAACATATTTAAATAATGCATTATTTTATTAAAAATTAAACTATTAAATACCACAGCTACTTCCATAAATAAAACTTGCCAATGATTCAAAGGTCTCTGGCTTCTCATCAATCTTGCCAGCCTTCTTCATTCTGTTCAGACGCTTCTTCTCAACCAGGCCAGTCCGATCAAGAAATGTGTCATCATCACTGTCATAAAAGTCTTCATCTTCCCAGTTCTTGGCTTTCCTTTTCCGAGATACTAGAGGTAGATAAAATGATGAATAAATAAGTTTTTAAAAAAGAAAATAAAAAGAAAGAAGGCAAGTAGGCAAGGAGCTTAAAATGTCACCAACAACTACTGAAAGAGAGGTTCTACAAGCTGCCAAACTACATATAAAAACAAAGGGCTAAACCTTGAAGACATTATACTAACTGAAATAAGCCAGACATCAAAGGACACTTACTGCATTATATGAGGTACCTAAAGTAGTCAAATTCATAGAGACAGAAAAGTAGAATGGTGGTTGCCAGAAGCTGGGAAGGAGGGAGAATGAAGTTAGTGTTTAACAGGTACAGAATTTCAGTATGGAATGATAAAAAAAGTTCCGAAATGAACAGTGTTGATGGTTCCATAACATTGTGAATGTACTTAATGCCACTGAGCGGTACTCTTAAAAAGGTTAAAATGGTACACTTTTCTATTATGTTTATTTTTCCACAATTTCTTATTAAATAATTTTTCATTAAAGCAAACAGTTAATTTATTTAATGAGCAAACAGCTTTTAAAAATCAATGAGGATGGCCAGGCGTGGTAATCCCAGCACTTTGGGAGGCCAAAGAGGGGTGAATCGCCTGAGGTCAAGACCAGCCTGACCAACATGGTGAAACCCCATCTCTACTAAAAATACAAAAATTAGATGGGCATGGTGGCAGGCACCTATAATCCCAGCTACTTAGGAGGCTGAGGCAGGAGAATTGCTTGAACCTGGGAGGTAGAGGTTGCAGTGAGCCAAGAAAGCGCCATTGTACTGCAGCCTGGGCAACAAGAGAGAAACTCTATCTCAAAAAAAAAAAAAAAAAATCAATGAGGAAAAAGGAAAACAAATTAGAAAAAGGCCAATAACCCAAAAGAAAATTTGAAAAAGAATAATGAAAGCAGTTCACAGAAAAATACAATAAATATTTTAAAAGATGTTACCTTAAAAAAAAGTACAAATTTAAAAATTAGATACTTCTCATCTATTAAACTAGAAAAACATAAAAAGATTAATAATTGGTGGGAATGTACATTGATACAACCTTTTTGATGGTCAAGCCTACAATATCTGCCATTAAAAATGCACTGATCCAGCAATTTCACTTCTAGAAATTTATTCTATAAATATCAATGCAATAGTATTTACAACAGTGAATATATAGAGAGTCCATCAATAAGAGACTATGACAGCTATTACTTGTTTGTCCACCCTACAACATTCTACTCCCTCTGTTCTGATAGAAGTACCTCTTTCCCTAGAAAATTCCTCCCCCATTTTATCTGGTTTAGGGATAGTTACAGGACCAAAGCCAAATCAGTAAGACTCTTTCCCTCATATTTATATTTAGAGATGGGGTAAAGAGGTTCTCTTTACAATGAGGTTATTAAAGTGACAGACTGTAAGTTCAGAGCTGTAAGCAATCAGCTTTTCAGCACAGGGTAAGAATTTGTCTGCAAAGTTTAAAAATGTACTCATGAGACAGACTCACTCACAGAGACACACACACATACAGCTTGTATATGTCCTGGTGATGTGAGTCCAGTTTGGTAGTACCAAATTATGGTTTCAGAACTTGAGGTTCTGGTTCATGTAGTTGGTCCTTCATTCCTGTTCCTTCATCCTGAGCTATTCTTCCCAGCTTCTGCAGCCAATAACCTTTCCCCTAAGCTAGTTTGAATTGGACTTCTCTTATTTGCAAGCAAAATAGTCCTTATTAACATAAGCCTAATTTCCAGGTTAAGATGGTACATTAAACACACATATCTAATTTCCCTCTTTTCCTAAACCCCACTAAACCATAGTCAAGAGATGTTTTTTAAATATAGTTACCCAAGCCTGGGCAACACAGCAAGACCTTGTCTTTATTAAAAATATATAATCCCAGCACTTTGGGAGGCCGAGGTGGGCGGATCACGAGGTGAGGAGATCGAGACCATCCTGGTTAACACGTGAAACCCCATCTCTACTAAAAATGCAAAAAATTAGCCGGGTGTGGCGGCGGGAGCTTGTAGTCCCAGCTACTTGGGAGGCTGAGGCAGGAGAATGGCGTGAACCCAGTAGGCAGAGCTTGTAGTGAGCTGAGATGGCGCCACTGCACTCCAGCCTGGGCGACTGAGCAAGACTCCATCTCAAAAAAAAGAAAGAAAGAAAGAAAGAAATCCACAAAGATCCAAATTTTAGAAAACTAGAAAGTAGACCTATGAGTAGAAACTAACTTAGCAGAACTTAAAAAGATAAATCCTAAACAGTGGGGAAAGCTGAGAGCCAAAGTGATTATACTGCAGAATTCTCAAATGGATCTGTAACTGGGGATGGATAGTACAGTCATGGAGGACTAAGTAAAAACTGATTGAGAAATAGATCTTCCTCCCTGCCTACTCATCTCCTTTCCATCTGCAGTAGAAATCCAGAGGTTAATCTCTGGAAAGGGTAAAACAGAAAGCCTTCAGATTATGAGTTGACTAGTAAAGTTGAAGGCATGGGCACTATAATCTAAAAATAGTACTGTCCTGAAAACTGCTAAATGAGAAGCTACTCAGCCACCTTCTACCACGTAGCTCTAGGAATGCTGGCAGCCAGTCTTTTCCTTTCAGGCAGGAGATTGGAAGAGCACTTTCTGGGGGAATCTTGCTCACAGAGGAGGAAAACTAAAAGGATACTTACATCAAGGTTTCCCCAACAAAAGGCTGACCCACATCATTCAACAGTACTGCTCAAAGTCAACAAACCCCACTTATATATTCCAAACTGTCAATCACCTTTTACAATACCCAAATAAAAAAACTACAATGAAGAATTACATGACACCTAAGAAAAGTCTTTAACATGCAAAACAGAGACCACATAAAAAGAAAAATAACATGGAGAAAACAGAAAGGAGATATTTACAACCCATGAAACAACAGGATATTATGTTTTAAAAAGGACAATTCAAAAACCAAAAATGAACTTTTAGAAATTAAAACCTTGGAGTCTTTGAGCCTTCTCTGGCATGAAAGACTGCCTGATTTTAAAACCTTAAAAAAAAGAGAAAGAAATTAAAACTTTGATGGCAAAATAGAGAAGGCAGAAAGATAAAGGTGCAGAATCTCTCAGAAAGAATGAAAAGACATACAAATGAAAAAAAGAAGAAAAAAAACTTAAATGGTCTGTCCAAGAGGTCCAAAGTCTGAATAATAAAATTCCATAGAAAACAGACGGGTGAAACAATTAATGGCATAATTGCAGAAAACTTCCTGAACGGCCAACATTTCCAGATCAAAAGGATCCCACAAGAAAAATGAATAAAAATAGACCCACAGAAAAGTACTTCATAGTTAAGTTTTAGAACCTTTAGAACAAAGGGAAACTCTTACAAACTCTGGCAAGGGGAAAAGAAGATGACATACAACGGGATCAAAATCTGAACAGTTTAGGATTTCTCAAAAGCAACATTGAATGTAAAATAAGGAAAACTTTTTCCAACTTAGAATTGTATTCCCAGCCAAACTATTAATCAGGAGTGAAGCTACAATAATTGTATTTTCAGAAGAGAAGGGTTAATAAAGTATATTTCCTATACATGCTTTCTCTGAAATCTACTAGAGGATGTCTACCAAAACAAGAGAGTAGACCAAGAAAAGGAAAGATGTGAAATTCATTGAAGACTATCATCACCCATGCCCTCTAGTGTTGTACCAGCTTTTTATCTGCTAAAAGTACAGAAGGATGTACTACTGTGCAAGGAAATAAACCAAGAAATATGAGAATATGAGAATCAAGAAACAGAAAAGTCAACCCTGGAGAAAAGACAAGGGAATCTCAAGGATAATAGGAAAGTTAAGTCCCAGGTGACAGTTCTATAGCAGATCTGCAGAGCAATAAGCCCTGAAAGAAAAATAGTGCTCTTCAGAAAAAGTGTCTCCAAAAAAAAAAAATCAGAACTGATAAATTACTTAATCATTAAGTTGTTTGATATGGTGAGGCTCCCGAAAGGTGTGGGAGGAATGAGCAAGAAATACAAAAAAGCCCCAAACACATGAAAAGTAAACACAATTATTACCCTTAGGAAAAACAAAAAGAAATAAAACTGCTCAGTTATGACTAATATTGGCATAAGCATAATCATGTAAATACTAAATACTAATTTAGCAGAGTCGACATATAATGTCTAAAATAAATGACTCAAATTGTAACAGCATACTCTTGTTCTTAGAAATACAGGTGTTTTTAGGCCGGGTGCGGTGGCTCACACCTGTAATCCCAGCACTTTGGGAGGCCGAGGCAGGCGGATCACGAGGTCAGGAGTTTGAGACCAGCCTGGCCAATGTGGTGAAACCCTGTCTCTACTAAAAATACAAAAATTAGCTGGGTGTGGTGGCACGTGCCTATAGTCCCAGCTACTCGGGAGGCTGAAGCAGAAGAATCGCTTGAACCCGGGAAGCAGAGGTTGCAGTGAGTCGAGATCATGCCACTTGCACTCTAGTCTGGGCGACAGAGCGAGACTCCACCTCAAAAAAGAAAAGACAGTTGTTTTTATTTTTTTTAATTTTATTTATTTATTTAGAGATGGAGTCTTGCTCTGTCGCCCAGGCTGGAGTGCAGTGCTGTGATCTTGGCTCACTGCAACCTCCATTTCCTGGGTTCACACCATTCTCCTGCCTCAGCCTCCCGAGTAGATGGGACTACAGGCACCTGCCACCACACCTGGCTAATTTTTTTTTTTCTCTATTTTTAGTAGAGACGGGGTTTCACCATGTTAGCCAGGATGGTCTCAATCTCCTGACCTCGTGATCTGCCTGCCTTGGCCTCCCAAAGTCCTGGGATTACAGGCGTGAGCCACTGCGCCGACCAAGAAATACAGGTGTTTTTAAATGCCAGAATAAATAACTGAAAGAACTGAAAGCCTTTAGGGAAGAAGGCTGAGGAGGGGTAGGGCAAGGAACAAGTATATTTTATTATAAGCTTTTTGGTAGTTTTGAACCAGACAAGTTACTTTGCAATAATAAAAATATAATATAAGCCTTACTAATAAATGATGCTCTACTCAGACTTTAAAAAAAAAAAAAAAAAGCAAAATACATAATTAACGTATTGATACATGCTAATGTATTGATGTAATATTCGTGATATGGCCAGGCACAGTGGCTCCTGCCTGTAATCCCAGCACTTTGGGAGGCCAAGGCGGGCAGATCACCTGAGGTCAGGAGTTCGAGACCAGCCTGGCCAACATGGTGAAACTTCATCTCTATTAAAAATACAAAAATTGGCCAGGTGCGGTGGTTCATGCCTATAATCCCAGCACTTTGGGAGGCTGAGGCAGGTGGATCACCTGAGGTTGGGAGCTCGAGACCAGCCTGACCAACATGGAGAAACCCAGTTTCTACTAAAAATACAAAATTAGCCAGGCATGGTGGTGCATGCCTGTAATTCCAGCTACTCGGGAGGATGAGGCAGGAGAATTGCTTGAACCCAGGAGGCAGAGGTTGCAGTGAGGCAAGATCACGCCATTGCACTCCAGCCTGGGCAACAAGAGCAAAGCTCCGTCTCAAAATAAATAAATAAATAAATACAAAAATTAGTTGTGCATGGTGGTGTGTGCCTATAGTCCCAGCTACTAGTGAGGCTGAGGTGGGAGGATGGCTTGAACCTGGGAGGTGGAGCATGAGCTGAGATCATGCCACTGCACTCCAGCCTGGGTGACAGAGTGAGACTCCATCTCAAAAATAAAAATAATAATAATGATAATACTATCCATGATATATTCTTATGTTAAAAAAGTGAGTCACAAAAGATTGTAATTAATATGACTACATTTGTGTATGAGTGTTTGTTTTTTGTTAAGGGATCTAGTTCTCAGCACACATCTATGCATGGAAAATGTCTGGGAGAACATAAACAGTGGTCACCTTAGGGTATTGAGAATTTTTTTCTTTTCACTTCAAAAAATTCTGTACAATTTATATATTCCCCCATAAAGAAGTTTTATTACCATTCGTGTTGAATTTTCCTTTTTTTCCCTAGAAAAAAAGGGCTCCTATATACTGACCTGCTTCCTGCCGAAGCAATCCCAAAGTGTCAAGAATCCGACAAGCTTCCAATGAGCACTGGATCATTGCTTCTTTTTTCTTTCCTGAGTGAATGGCCTCAGCCACCAGTTGTTTTCCAGTTGAATCATCCACAGGTAATCTTCATTGGTTTGGTGGGAATTACAGCACAGCATTAAGCTCCAATTCTCATGAAAACAACTACTATGCTATGATAATAGTCATTTTTTTTAGATGGCCTTTTAGTCTTTGAATCCATCTTGTTCTATCTTGCCAATGTTGGATTTAAAATCTTTTCTTTCTATTTCTTACCCATTCCACCCCACTCTCCAATAATATAAGGGTTACTAAACTATGAAGGTTCAAATTTAGAAATAGCTTAAAATTAGATGAAAGCTACTTTTTGGGTTGTTATCTATAACCATACATTAAACCTGAAATTGGCCATTTTCCAGAAATGAACATTAATAAGAAAAAAACATACCTCACCCTGCAAAGCCAAGTGCTATGTCCCTGTTCATCAAATTCATATTCTAATTCTTCTCCTGTGGGAGAAAGACATAACAATTTTAATAGAATCCAAAAATTACTAGTTGATACAATGAGAAATGAGAACAAATGTTAAATAAGAACAAGTTCCTATCCTAACACTTTGGGAGGCTGAGGCAGGATGACAGCTTGAGTTTAGGAGAGTGAGACCAGTCTGTGTAACATGGCAAATCCCCATCTCTACAAAAAAATACAAAAATTAGCCAGGCATAATGGTACATGCCTTTTGTCCCAGTTACTATGGGTGCTAAGGCCGGAGGATAGCTTAAACCCAGGAGGTTAAGATTGCAGTGAGCCAAGATTGCACCATTGCACTCCAGCCTGGGTGACAGAGTGAGACCCTGTCAAAAAAAGAACAAGTTCCCATATTACACTCAGTAAATTTCAATGCATTTCACTTCTCATTCCTAGGGATTATCGTCTGATAATAAAATTAGAGTAAGTCTGAGGCAGAGAAAAAAGCAAACTCAAAGTAATCAATTCTCCATACATAGCTTTGTTCACTGTATAGTACCTTTCACTTTTGTAAGTTGTAGACTTAAGTGGTTATTTTAACACAGTTGCCTGGTTTTTAGAAGCACAGATATTAAGTGTACAGCTGTTTCATATATTATTTATATATACATATAAAATATATACACATAAAATATATACACATATACATACATATACATAGATATTCTCTCAAAGTATTTCTACCAAAACAATCCTCTATGGAAAAAAATTTTAAATCATATAATATAAAGTCAAAACCCATGTTAAGAATTACAAAAGATCAGGTGAATTTGGAATTAAAAAATTACAGGAAGTTGGCTCAATTTCCCCACCACCAAAGTCCAGGATCTTTTGAGAAGAATGAGATGAGTCAGGAAAAAGTACTTCTTTTTTTTAAGATAAGAAGAAAGACTAACAAGATTTTTATGATTTTTTTCCCTCTGCTATACTAATGAGGAATAATTTTCAAAATAAACCTAAAGCAACTGACCACAAGAGTAAAAAGTGAACAAGAAGGACAGCAATAAAATTACAGCATATCTTAGTATAAAGCTCAACCTGAAGCTCTAGAAAACCATACTGCTCTGGATACATTTTAGTGGTAGGGTCAGAATCTGTTTACATACCTTCTCGGTCAAAAAAGCCTTGGAGGGCCTTTTTGGGATCCTTTATATAAAAGGCCTCCCTTTCCTGCTGAAACTCTAAGACAATAGGGTTCTCTTCAGCATCATCCTCTACTGCATCTTCTCCTACAGGATATGGGAAAGAAAGAAAAGACAATCAGATATGAGAAGAGACTATTTGAATGATACCCACTATTCTTTCAGGCTGCATAAAGACATAGTTTAGGCTGGGCACGGTGGCTCACACCTGTAATCCCACCAACTTGGGAGGCCGAGGCAGGTGGATCACAAGGTCAGGAGTTTGAGACCAGCTTGGCCAACATGGTGAAACCCCATCTCTACTAAAAATACAAAAAATTAGGCCGGGTGTGGTGGCTCACGCCTGTAATCCAGCACTTTGGGAGGCCAAGGCGGGCGGATCATGAGGTCAGGAGATCGAGACCATCCTGGCTAACACGGTGAAACCCCATCTCCACCAAAAATACAAAAATTCTCCAGGCATGGTGGCGGGTGCCTGTAGTCCCAGTTACTCTGGAGGCTGAAGCAGGAGAATGGCGTGAGCCCCGGAGGCAGAGTTTGCAGTAAGCCGAGATGGCGCCACTGCACTCCAGCCTGGGCAACACAGCGAGACTCCATCTCAAAAAAAAAATACAAAAAATTAGTTGGGCATAGTGGTGGGTGCCTGTAATCCCACCTACTCGGGAGGCTGAGGCAGGAGAACTGCTTGAACCTGGGAGGAAGAGGTTGTAGTGAACCAAGATCGCGCTACTGCACTCCAGCCCCAGCCCGGGCGACAGAGTAAGACTCTGGCTCCAAAAAAAAAAAAAAAAAAAAAAAAGATGTAGTTTATCTGTGATGAAAAATAATATATACTTGCAGGGACAACGGGTGGAACAAACACAACCCACCAGTATGAGCATATTCAGGTTTTCTAAATTGTGTGACAAATCAAAACTTGTTTTCATGGCACCTTAATTTTTTTTTCTCCATTATTATATTTTAAAAGTAAAATTACCTACCACATTGTGGAAAAAAATTTGAGCTCCTCAGTCCGGCATTCTTGTTCTCTCACACTCATATCTAACTTTCGTTTCCAATATAATTTCCTAATACTTCTTATATCTGCCAAATAGACTGGTCTACTCATAACTTCCTTAAAATCATCAATCCCTACTCTGAATATCAATCCCAATACTCAGCTTCATAAGGCTTTTCCTTTCCTTCAAGTTCCAGCTCAAAAATCCTTATGCTTATAAAGTTTCCCTGCTGGGTGCAGTG